>NW_026575044.1:16700000-17085000 GCF_905146905.1 Nyctereutes procyonoides
AAACAGCCTTGTTCTTTCCAAACACAGCATGCACGCGCGCACACACATGCTTCCTAGCAGGATTTAGGAAAAACTAAAGTGCCTCACTTTCTCCCACATATCTGCTTCACCCAAGGCTAGAGTTCCTCCCCGCCCTCTTTCCAAGTTCATGATTAAAGCACAGAAGGTGCTATTGGAATGTAGGCAGACACTGGGATCTCCTGGCATGCATTAATTTGGTAGGACTATGGTCTTGAGGGATCACATTGCAGAGTGAGAGTCCTGAGGGATCCTTCCAGAACAAGACCGTCCGAGCCAGAGGCCAGAGTCCGAGCCAGAGGCCAGAGTCCGAGCCAGAGGCCCAGCTAGGCAGCTGATTCTTTTTTTTTTTAAGATTTAATTTATTTATTCATGAGAGAGAGAGAGAGAGAGAGAAAGAGAGAGGCACAGAGACACAGGCAGAGGGAGAAGCAGGGTCCATGCAGGGAGCCTGACGTGGGACTCAATCCCGCGTCTCCAGGATTAGGCCCTGGGCTGAAGGTGGCGCTAAACCGCTGAGCCACCCGGGCTGCCCTAGGCAGCTGATTCTTGCAGAGATTCTGTACCAGGACATCTTGAGCACACAGGGAGGAGGGGGGATGAATGAGCTCTGGCCTGGAAGCCAGAAGTCCTGGGCTTTGTAGCCAGCTTGTTAGGAAGTCTAGGACAAATTGTTCAATTACTGCGGATCTAGTTTTCTCATCTGGAGAAACAAATCTTCGGATTAGAATGATTGCTAAGCATTTTTTTCTGCTTTGATTTTGTCTCCACAGGAGTAAAGGGAAAACGAAGAGATGGTGCTGAAGTCAGGGGCGTGGCTTCTAAAGCCCTCAGTGCTTGTCAGTTGTGCAAAGGAGAAAGTGCATCCTTGTAAATGCACAGCCTCCCGTGTGAATCATGACACCCTCAACTTCCCTCACCAATCTGTCTTGTTCTCTTCAGAACCCAGCTTCTGCTAGAAGCAATCCCACTTCCCACTTACTCTTCAACTCACCCCCGATCTCAGTGGAACTGCTCTGCCCAAGGATCTGGGGACCTCTTTGTGGACAAATCCAGTGGGCCCCCCTGCAGTACTTGCTCAGCCTCCTGGCAGCATCTGGTTCTGCTGACCTTTCCCCCTTCCTGCAGCCGTCTCTTCCCTTGGCTTCCATGACCATTTCCCCTTGGTTCCCTACTGCTTAGGCCTCTCCTCCTTTTGGGCTCCTCTTCCTCTGTTCACTCTGTAGGTGTTGGTCCTCACCATGGTTCTGAGTCAGCCTTTCTCCCTGTCTTCCACATTTCCTGTCTGGGGGATTCCCAGGCACATCTTTGGCTTTAGCTGCCTTTTCTGTCCTGGTGATTTCCAAATCTGTATCTTCAGCTCATGTCACTCTCCTGAGCTCCAGACCCAATTACACAACCAACCCCACACCTGAGGGGTGAGTGGATGCAACAAGCCTCCTCATTCACACATTGTCCCATTTCACTCTCCAGGCCACAGTGGTCATCAGGGATGGGTTGCTCAAGCCAAGCCAGGCTAGTGGCTCAAATCACCTGAAAAAATCACCTGAAAAAGAAACAATTTGTTGGAGGATGTGAGGTGAGTGCAACTGTGGCCTCACATGTGGAGCCCAAGGTGGAAGCTAGCTCCTGGACAAGAGCAGAGCTGAGTTGAGACAGGCCAGGCCAGGTCCTCATGGCTCATCTGAGCCCCATTCTGGCTCTAGACAAAGCTGTCCAATCCCTGCTGTTTCAACTGGTGGTGCCAGTAACTTTTTGCTAAAGCCAGTGTGGTTGGGATTCTTCCCATTTGATACTGATACACATTCAGTGATTTGCCCTTGACTTTGGGATAGAGTCCAGATCCCCAAGCAAGGTTCACAAGGCCCTCTGCCACCTGGCTTCATTTCCCTTCCAGCTTCCTCTCTTGTTGCCTTGCCCTTGATGGCGGGACTCCTTCTAGGTCTCTGAACACTCTCTACTACTTTCTTATAATTGCTTTTAATTGTCCACCTCCTCTGGGAGGTTGCAATGCCACAGGGACAAGGCTGTGTTTATTTTATTCATTGTTGTAGCTCCAGCTCCGAACAGGATGGTTGGAATGTGATAGGTGCTTAATAAATATTTGTCGAATCTATCAGTGACTTTGGGTTCATGGGGTAAGGGTACAAGATTCCATTTGGTAGATCCTTTTGTCTTGAATTAAATTTCACTTTATTCAGTTGTTTGTTCAATATTTATTCAACATCTATTATATGTCAGAAGTGGATGAAAATAAAAAATCATCTCAGTCTTCAAACAGTTTGTAGTCTAGTGGGAAAAGGAGATACAGAAGCAATGATATGATATAATATAATTTGGGGCTATAAATTAGTTGTGTGCAATATACAATGACAGCATGGGAAGAAGCATTCCTAAACTTTCCTGGGGGTGTCAAGGCTGTTAGGAAGGTGTCATAGGGGAGGTAATGATGAGATTTCATACCAATGGCAATACAGGAAAGCATGGGGATCAACCTGGAAGTAGAAGGAGAGGGGAGGCACTGAAGGCAAGAGCCTGTATTGTGGTTTCTGCAGGCAGTAATCAGCAAGGAGGAGTTGCCAGTCTTAGGACTGGCTATTCTTAGTGGTTTTAGCAGGCTCTGGGGCATAGAGGGCTATCCCTAGTTGCCTGGTATACCTAGTGGCCTACAGGGTTGGGGGTGCAGTCTCTGGATTGGCTGGTTTATATTTGAGAAGCGGGCTCACAGGTGAATTGTTTGCTAACCCTAGGAATTGGCTATAGCCCCAGGAGGGGCAATGTCTCCAGGCTCAGCAAATCCCCAGAGGTCAATATATCAGAAAGGCAGAAAACAAAAGACATGGTTAACACAGTTCTCCTGAACACAAATGGATGGATTGGCCTTGGAAGGGAAGAGGGGCTCCTCTTCAGTAGAGGTGGGTCTTAGGTAAGGCTGGATATGGATGCAGGTATGTCTGTGTGTGCACTCAGGGTCAGTTATGCTGGTGGATTTGAGGAATTTCATGCTTTCTTCTCATTTAAGTTTACTTGGAACTATGTGACCATGGATCCCAAGTAGAAACTTGGGTCATGTGGTCTGATACTATAAGCAAACCAAGGAGGTTTTCTGGAGAATATAGGCTCTCCAGCTGAGGGAGTAAGACCCATCACTCACTGCCTAGACTTCTATTCTTGTTCTGACTTTGAAATTTCTCAGGTGACCTTGACCAAGTCATGTCCCCTCTCATGCGTCCCCTCCCATGCCAGGGGTCTTATGGTCCCAGAGGGAGGCAGTCCTGAGCGGGGTGGGCTGGAGCTGAATGAGGACATGATTGCTGACAGGGGCATTGTTGCAGACCCTGGTCATAGAGGGCAGCTGCCTGCAGGAGTTTGTGCTTTCAGGGTTCCCCATGTAGAAAAAGCCTTCCTTAACTCAACTGGTAGATTGGAAGGAGGTTGTTCATTTCATAGAAGAGCCTTTTAGATGATTGTTAGATAATCAGCCATTCGGCTAAGATCTTGGATGTAGAAAACCTTGATACCAAAGTATTAGCCACTGACCATGGGAAATCAACTAAAACAAAAGTAAACATTTCTGACATTTTGAAGGTCAAGGGGTCAAAGAAGGCTCCATTTATCAGCTCTGGTTTGCATGTGACACAGCAAGCACATGTACTCAGTAATAACTTTTTTTCTTTTTCTTTTTTTCTTTTTAGTAATTTACCAAGTAAGTGTCTTTGGAACACCTGCTGTGTGCTAGACATTGTGTGCAGAGGTTTACATTTAAATAAGATGTAACCTCAGAATTTAAGAATGGAGATTCTCAAACTCAAGTGGATTGAAAACTTACCTGGGGGAAAATTAATGTTGTTTTTATTTTAATGGTATTTCCTTGGCTCCATCTCGGGGTTTGGATTCTGACCGTCTGGGATGGAATCAGTAATCTGCATTTATAACAAACACCCCAGGTGATTTCTGATAAGGAGTTCCAAGATGGCATGCTGAGAAAGTCAGCTAAGAAGTCACAATCACTGGTCAGTCATGGAAGTCTAACTTAAGACAAATTTGTCTTTTCAAGAAATGGGAGTGAATGGGACACCTGGGTGGCTCAGTGGTTGAGCGTCTGCGTTTGGCTTGGGTCGTGATCCCAGGGTCCTGGGATGGAGGTCCGTATTGGGCTCCCTGCAGGGAGCCTGTTTCTCCCTCTGCCTATGTCTCTGCCTCTCTCTCTCTGTCTCTTATGAATAAATAAATAAAATCTTAAAAAAAGAGAAAGAAATGGGAGTGAATGGAGGAGGAACAGATAGAATTGTCCTTTATCATCATTACCCCACATCTTCAATTTTTTTTTTTAAATAAGCTCTATGCCCAATGTGGGGCTTGAACTCACCACCCTGAGATATCAAAAGTCACATGCTCCACCGACTGAGCTATCCAGCCACTCCTTTAAACAGAAGGTAAATAACACTACTCAGTAGCAGAGTCTCCAGCAGAAGACAATGGGCAGGGGCTGTCCTTCCTCCTGTCAGAAAGAAGCATGTCTCTGTGACTCTGAAGGGTTTAGAGCAGGAGGTGACATCTTCTTTCTGTAAAGGGCCAGATAGTGAACGTCTTAGGCTTTGCAGGCCATGAAGCCTCTGAAGCAACCATTCAGTTCTGTCCTCAGAGGCTGAAAGCCTCCAGAGAGGATTCTGTGTACATGAATGAGTGTGGCTCTGTTCCAGTGAAGCTTCATTTACAGAAATGAGCGGCTGGAGAAATTTGGCCCCTAGGCCATTATTTGCCAACTGGTCTGGAATCTGAGTCCCCAGTTTTTAGTTCTGGGGTCTTTGAAGGTATATCCATCCCCCAGTCTCCAGAAGAAGGGTTTGCTCTTCTCTTGAATGGGAATGCAGGGGAGGCAGGGAGGCCAGCGAGATGCATCTATAAGATCACAGACAGCATTTAATATTTCCCAGCCAATGGTTTGTACATACAAGGCACAAAGAAAACACTGTGGATTAGAACTTCACCGTGACTGGTCAGGCACCACTGAACAAAACCCGCCTGGACAATTACCTCTCCTGCTTACTGAATACTTCCTGTGCTCCCAGACACTATGCTAACAATTTCCTGTTCTATCTCAGTTTCTCTGCTCAGCTATTACTAATCAGGCACTATTATCATCACCATTTTACAGAGGAGAAAGTAACAGAGATTAAGGAGCTTGCTGAAGCTAATTCTGCTAGTAAGTGGTGGAGCTAGGACTCCAGTCCAGCAGAGCTGACCTCAGAATCCGGCTCCTAAGGTAGCAATGACCAGGGTAGGGTGGGACTCAACATTTTATAATAAACTTCGGGTCAAAAGTGAACTACAGGAGGGCCATATGTGCTCACCTTCCAGTTGCTTTGGAAACTCAGGACAATGGAGGTGAAGGAGAAGCCATGTCTGGAGGTTTAATGTGTTGTGCTCTCCCCACAGAGAACCTTGGCTTGCTGGAATCAGATCAGAAAGCGCTCGTTAAAGTAATCCGACTCAGAGAGGCAGAGAGAGAAATAGGAATCTGAAGTTGCCTCTGACCATTTAGCAAGGGATTGACTTGTCATTTTCCAAGAATTTCTGGAGCCTTGGACTTGATACCTTCGCCTTCAAACCTACAGAAGCTACAGTTTTAATCTGAGAGAAAAAATGGATTCAGCCTCTAGGTTCTATTCTGCTGGCCGTGCTATCTGGGGGCGACCTCCAATTTGCATTTCTGTCACTGCTTTGCTAAACCCGATTAAGTTCAGGAGTGTTATGTGACTTCTTTCACTGGTTTTCAAAACTATCTCCAGTTTCCTATAATTTCTAATCAAACCTTGTTTTGGGAATAGCCATTCTTTCTCTGAAAACTTCTGAAAGATTTTCTATTTTATTTCTCTGTGAAGTTTTAGGGAAATATTCCATTTTCTCTTTCCAGATTTTTTTTTTGCAAACAAAATTATGTTTTATTTAACAGCAATATATTGATTCTGTACCAATGTATTCTTTTTAAGTACAAATGTCCCATTTATAATAACTAGGTCATAAAGAAATATCAACAAACTTCAGAGTTTCACTCTCACACAGACTATGTTCTCTGATAGTAATTAAACTAGAAATCAAGAAGTAAAAGGCAGCTAAAAAGACCACATATTTATAACATTGAAAAATCACTCTTATGTAAATCATGAGCCAAAAGGAAAATTACAGTGAGAGAATTATAAAATATTTAGGGCAGAAAACCAGTGAAAAGGCAACATAAACTAATGGGATATAGATCTTAAAAATACTTAACTATAGAGAACAAACTGATGGTTACCAGAGAGGAGGTGGGTAGGAGGATGGTTGAAACAGGTGATGGAGATTAGGTGGGCACTTATGATGAGCACCAGGTGTTTATTTATTTTTTATTTATTTATTTTTTAAAATAAATTTATTTTTTATTGGTGTTCAATTTGTCAACATACAGAATAACACCCAGTGCTCATCCCGTCAAGTGCCCACCTCAGTGCCCGCCACCCAGTCACCCCCAACCCCCGCCCACCTCCCCTTCCACCACCCCTAGTTCGTTTCCCAGAGTTAGGAGTCTTTCATGTTCTGTCTCCTTTTCTGATATTTCCCACTTATTTTTTCTCCTTTCCCCTTTATTCCCTTTCACTATTTTTTATATTCCCCAAATGAATGAGACCATATAATGTTTGTCCTTCTCCGATTGACTTATTTCACTCAGCATAATACCCTCCTCTTCCATCCACGTCGAAGCAAATGGTGGGTATTTGTCGTTTCCAGTGGCTGAGTAATATTCCATTGTATACATAAACCACATCTTCTTTATCCATTCATCTTTCGATGGACACCGAGGCTCCTTCCACAGTTTGGCTATTGTGGACATTGCTGCTATAAACATCGGGGTGCAGGTGTCCCGGTGTTTCATTGCATCTGTATCTTTGGGGTAAATCCCCAACAGTGCAATTGCTGGGTCGTAGGGCAGATCTATTTTTAACTCTTTGAGGAACCTCCACACAGTTTTCCAGAGTGGCTGCACCATTTCACATTCCCACCAACAGTGCAAGAGGGTTCCCTTTTCTCCACATCCTCTCCAACACTTGTGGTTTCCTGCCTTGTTAATTTTCCCCATTCTCACTGGTGTGAGGTGGTATCTCATTGTGGTTTTGATTTATATTTCAAAACAAATGGCAAGTGATGCGGAGCATTTTTTCATGTGCTTGTTGCCCATGTCTAGGTCCTCCTCTGTGAGATTTCTGTTCATGTCTGATTTCAGGTTGTACTACAAAGCTGTGGTCATCAAGACAGTGTGGTACTGGCACAAAAACAGACACATAGATCAATGGAACAGAATAGTGAATCCAGAAATGGACCCTCAACTTTATGGTGAACTAATATTTGACAAAGGAGGAAAGACTATCCACTGGAAAAAAGACAGTCTCTTCAATAAATGGTGCTGGGAAAATTGGACATCCACATGCAGAAGAATGAAACTAGACCACTTTCTTGCACCATACACAAAGATAAACTCAAAATGGATGAAAGATCTAAATGTGAGACAAGAGTCCATCAAAATCCTAGAGGAGAACACAGGCAACACCCTTTTTGAACTTGGCCACAGTAACTTCTTGCAAGATACATCCACGAAGGCAAAAGAAACAAAAGCAAAAATGAACTATTTGGACTTCATCAAGATAAGAAGCTTCTGCACAGCAAAGGATACAGTCAACAAAACTAAAAGACAACCTACAGAATGGGAGAAGATATTTGCAAATGACGTATCAGATAAAGGGCTAGTTTCCAAGATCTATAAAGAACTTATTAAACTCAACAGCAAAGAAACAAACAATCCCATCATGAAATGGGCAAAAGACAAGAACAGAAATCTTTCCAGATTTATTTGGTTTAGCTGAAGACATCAGGGCTGCAGCAAAAGTCTCTGTGCTTATAAGGGAACTGGCGCTTTCATCAAATGTCTGTACCAATCATCTCGTTTAAGATGAAGGCTGGTAAACGCAGGTCTTTGAAACAAGCTTTTGGTAATAGGACTTGAGCACCATGGGGTCCAGATTGGGAGTCTCAAGGATATTCTTTTCTGTTTTCTGATGGCCTGACACCCAGGCTCCTCAGATTGCTGCACAGATCTAGGAGCAGGACAAAGCTGCCCACCTCATCTGAGGTCTCTTTGAAGTAACGTTTTTAACTTATAAAAAGGTGTATCTTGTCTGCTCCCCCTGCTGTATCCATCTTGTGTTTGTAGAAAAGTGATTTCTTCTGCCTGCCTTGCTCCTCACAGTTCTGTGTTCTGGAGTAGAAATTCTGGAGTAGGTTTCTGCTCTGGGAAGATACATCAGGTTCCCTGGTGGCTCCATGTTTCCTCTGGCACACCGGTCCCTGTTTGAAATAGGGGAAAATGTAACACATGGACTTAGGGTAATGATGCACAAAGCAAGAAATGATGGAATGATTATGTCCTAGGCCATGGACAAATCCTGGGAATGGACATGTCTTTTTCCTCAGTGAGTTTGTAGCTATCTGTTTGGTTTCTGGTTCAGAAGTGTTTAAGAATGCAGGCTCTGAGATCAGACCTACCCAAGTTCATGTCTGGCCATTTGCTAGCTATGTGACCTGTGGCAAGTCACTTAGAGCTGTCATACATACAGGTGAGGAGGTCGGGGAGACAGCTAGATGTATGAGACTGGCTGGAGCCTGGGGGCGGCGGGGACTCAGAATGGAAGATATAAAGGAGGGGTCCATAAATCAGTGTAGTGTAAACCAGGGGACAGTGTAGTCTGACCACTGGAAATCATATAGGTGGAGAGAAGAATGAGACCCAGGTCTGAGTCCTGGGCTATCCCAGCACTTAACAGTGTGGTTGAAGGTAGAGGGGAGTAAGTAAGCTCATGAGTGGCAGTGACCAGCAAGGGGATGGGGGAGCAGATCCTGGACAGAGGGATGCCATGGAAACCCAGAGGTACAATGCTTCTGAGAAGGAAGTTAAACATGAGAGACAGAAAAATGGCCCTTGTGTATTGCAACATGGAAGCTTTTGGTGACATTGACAAGAGTGGCTTTGGTGACATGTGCAGTTCTTACCTGGTGGAGTGGATCGTGGATGCAGAGGGAAGTGCGGACGTGGTGATAGTGACAACAAGCCAGCTCATTCTCAAGTTTGTTGGAAAGGGGTATGGACGCCTGGGGCTGTAGCTAGAGTACGAAGGAGAAGAGTGTCCAGTGTGTCCCACACTAAGTGTTAAGACATAGTAGCTGCTACTGTCACCTGGCTTTCAGGCTGTCCACTAGTCCTCCGAAATGCACCTGCATGGGGGGTGGGGATGACCTTTCAGGGAGTCCTGAAGGCTGAACGGTTCTAGACATGAAGGAATGAATCCCTAGTGTTGAAACCACAGGTGGCCTGGAAGGTTTTTCTTTGAAGGGCTGGACCTGTTCAACTTCCTCTGGGCAGCGCTGCTGCTGGGAGGTCTGCAAGACTCCCAGAAGCTTCCTCTGACCAGCCAGGTCAGGTGCGGGGGTGCAGGGTCTACCAGCGCTCCTGCTCACAATCCTCACTCACAAGTCAGATTTGCTGATGCAACCTGCATGTGGCGTGTGTGTGTGTGTGTGTGTGTGTGTGTGCGCATGTGAGATATTTTTTAAAGAACAGCATAAGGGTTATGCAAATCGGATAATCGTCTCAAAATCCCTGGGTCTTGCCATTTACATTCCCCTAACTTTGTCTTCCATGCCAAGGACAAAAATATCGGCTTGTGAGGACTTAGCGGCTTAGGGATGGAAAACTTAACACTGGTCTGATCCTGCCCAAATCCTATCAGATTTTCTTCCTTCTCATAAGCCTTTAATCAGCAGCAATTGTGTGTGGGTGTGTCTCTGTGTTTGTGGGTGTGCATGCACATGTGTGTGCACTCACACATACGTGCACTCTGCTTCTGTCCTCTCGAGCAACTACAATGATTTAGCAAGAGTGTAAAAGATGCACAATTTACAACTGGAGCTGTGTCAGAAATGGGCTCCAATATTGGCAACCATGGGGTATCTGAAGACAAATGTACTCCCTGACCCTGGCCAGGGATGGGATGGAGGGTCACTGGGCTGGCTGACTCTCATGAACTGAGGCCCCAAGCTCTCTACCTACTGCCTTTCCAAGCACAAGGCCATGGATGAGCAGAAGTCTGTTTGGCTCCAATTATCCATCCTCCTTGCCCCAACCCCACTGTACATCTAAGCTAAGTCAGTCCTGAGTATTTTTAGTGGAGGAACTCCTCAGTTATCCCAGACAGGGCCAAGGTCCATTCCACATAACACCCATAACCAACCAACCACAGTGTCTGGCATGTGTCTGTATTTTTTGACATTATTTTACCAGTAAAACATCACTAAACAGAGCCTTTAAATAACCAGATTGCAGTTAGCCCTTACTTCTAATAGCATACCATTTCAGGAGAAATAGACAAATCAAATCACAAGTGGCAAAATAATGAAGTGCTTATCACAAATACAACTAAAAATAACCGAGTTTCCTTATCAGGCTCATCAGGAACAAATACCTGTCCAGGGTAATCTTCACCTCTAGCTTGGACATTGAGAAGTGCCCTGGGGTTCTGGGCTCTGTATTAGTTAGGGTTCTCTAGAGAAACACACACACACATACATGCACACGGGAGTGGGGATTTTAAGGAATTATCTCATGCCATTGTGAGGGCTGGCAAGTCTGAAATGCACAAGGGATGCCAGCAGGGGTTTATCAATATTGTGGTTTTGAGTCTGAAGACAATCTGGATGCAGAAGTTCTTCCTTCTCAGGGAACTGTCTTTTTTCTTAAGTCCTTCGACTGATTGGATGAGACCCACCCATATTATGAGCTACAATCTGCTTTACTCAAGGTATACTGGTTTTATTTATTTATTTATTTGTTTATTTTTCTTAAGATTTTATTTATTTATTCATGAGAGACACACACAGAGAGATAAACAGAGACACAGGCAGAGAGAGAAGCAAGCCCCATGCAGGGAGCCCAACACAGGACTCGATCCCGGGTCTCCAGGATCAGGCCCTGGGCTGAAGGCAGCACTAAACCGCTGAGCCACCTGGGCTGCCCAGTATACTGGTTTAAATGTTATTCACATTTAGTCAGGTGTTTTAAAAACACCTTCACAGTAATATCTAGACTGGTGTTTGACCAAACAACTGGGTGCCATAGCTTGGCCAAGTTGACACATCAAATCAACCATCACAGACTCCATACTTCTCAGAAGAGATGTCATGCTAGTCTATTTGTTGTCATTACCAAAGCGAAGAAGTGGAAACAAATGCTTTTGAAATATTTCGCCACCAAAGGCTAAAATGAAAAGAAAAGTTTTTTGTTTGGTTGGTTTTTGTTTTTTTTGGAGACAGAGAGAGTGAGTGCAAGTGCGAGGGGCAGAGGGAGAGAGAGAATCCTAAGCAGACTCCATGCCCAGTGCAAAGCTTGACACAGGGTTCAATCTCACAACCATGAGATCATGACCTGAGCTAAAATTAAGAGTCACACTCTCAACCAACTGAGTCACTCAGATACCCCAAAAGAAGTTTTTTTTAATAATATGAACAAATTACAATTGACCACCGTCCCCCATCTGAGTCCTCCATCATTCTAGAAACAGCCCAGCCATCTGAGATACACAGACCTGATAAAGTTTGCTATTGAAAATAACAAATGCAAATCAAAGACCTAACCTGGACTCTTGTTTTATGTGAGGGGAACTCAGACAGTAGAGGTAGATAATCAAGTAGAATGAGAATTTTTAGTGCCATTGTGCCCTAAAGCACTTGGACCAATGATTTCTGTGTGGTCTGACACTGTTGTTGGCTGATCCAACCCCAGCTTCTTTCTCTCTAGACACCTGCCAGTCCTGGGTGGCCAGTGACATGGACATAATCATATTTGAAGAGATTTTGTTTGTTCTCTTGAGTTTCTAGAAAAGCCTTTGCTTTCCCTTTACAAAGAATATATTTGGCACTTCTGGATCTAATGAAGTAAGAAACTTTTGTCTCTCCTACAAAATATGCTAAAAACTTAGGGCAGAATATACAATCCAACTATCTGAGGACTACAAAAAGGAAATAATAATAGTGAGTTGGGGGAGAGGGAATCAAAACTCAAAGAATGAAAAAAAAAAAGAACCCTCAAAGAATGACGAAACCTCCCCTCCTTTTTTTTTTTTCTCCTATAGGATCTTGGTTTAGATTCTGAGGCAGCCATAATCCCAAATGGCACAGAAGAAAAAACTTCCAGGAAAAACTCTCTCACTCTGGCTAATGGACTGGGAAGGAGGCTCCTATAGGATAGAAAGTGGGGTGGTAGTGGTGGCTTCCCTTTTTTCTCCTGTCATTAATCTTTTGGCCCTGCCTCAATGCAAGCCTAAGTCACCAAGCTGTACTCCTGTTATAGTAGCATCAGGAATAAAAACAGGGTTGGCCTCACAGGCACCTATAACTCAGAGAAAAATCTGTCTCTCTGACCAGAGGAACTGGGAAAAGGGGCTTCCAGGGTCTAAAGAATGTGTGTGAGCGGTAATGCCCATTTTCCTCTCTCTTTTCTCTTGCTATTTCATCCCAAGATGGACCTAATCATGATAAGTATGTGATAGCTGAATCCTTGGCTCCCTAGCCAGAGTGCTGGGGAAAAGAGCCCTTTCTTGGGGCAATCACAGAGAGGAAGAAACTTTAAAATGGGGTCTTTTAAATCTTCATGTGAAGCCTTGGGGTCATTTCTGGGCTGTGCATGCATGAAAATCACCCAACACAACAAAGCAAAGCTTTTGAGAACTGAACTACAGTGTAGACCACCACCCAGCTGGCCCTTGGGTGGGGTAAGCACTGCAAAGGCTTAGGAAAAAAGACTAACATTGGAACCACAACCCTAGGAAGGCAGGTCAGGACCTGCGTTCTGTACTTAACCAGGTTCATTGCCTATTAAAACTAATTATCAACTAGAACAACATTCTCCAAACCATATTATTAGAACTCCAAATCTCATAATACAATATTCAAGATACCCAGTACACAATTACTTGATATACAGAGAAGAAAGAAAAAAATCTTAGCAGCTCTCAAGAGAAATCAAAATCAACAGGCACCAAGCCTAATGTGACACAGATATGGAATTATCAGACAAAGACTTAAAGCAAGTATTACAACATGCTCCATGAAGTTAGGTCAAATGCTGTTGAAATGGATGAAAAGATCAAAAGTTGTCAGTGGAGAAAGAGAGCCTCTTAAATAAACAAAGGGAAATTCTGGAAGTGGAAATTACAATAATGGAAATTTAAGAAAATTCATTGAAGGCGTTTAGTAGAAGAATGGAGATGATGAATAGGAAACATGAGCAAGATAAACTCAAGAATAGTGTAAGAAAAGAAGAGACCACTGTCCCTATGAACAAAGACATAAAAATCTTTTACAACATATTAGCTAATTGCATTCAGCAGCATAGTAAGAAAATACTACTTCCCAAATAGTATTTATATTTATTTCACTGAATAGTATCATTAGAATATCAAAGTAATCCATAATACTAACAGACTAAAGAGGAAAGACCGCATGATCATTTTGACAGATACAGAAAAAGCATTTGATGAAATTCAACATTCTCTCATGAAACAAACGCTAAGCAAACTAGTAACAGAGGAAACCTCTTTAACTCCAAAAGGAGCATTTACAAAAAGCCTACAGATAACATCGTACTTAAGGATGAAAGATTGAATGGTATTCCACTTCCATCAAAAAGAAGGCAATGATGTTCACTCTTACCAGTCTTCTTCAAGATTGTATTGGAAGTTCTAGCAAGGCAATAAAGGAGAGAGATGAGAGAGAGAGAGAGAATGCATATACAATGGAAAAGAAGAGAGAAAACTGGTACTATTTCAGATGACATGCTATCTACATAGAAAATCTCAAGGCATATACAAAAGTCTCTAGAATTAATTAGTGGCATTAACAGGGTCACAGAGTGCAAGGTCAATATACACATATGTGCAACCAACCAAGCATGTTTTTGTATATAACAGTCAATAATTGGGAACAACAGAATATTTTAGGTACAATTTACAATAGCCTCCAAAAAAAGGTGCCCATCTAACAAAATTCATGTGAGGCATTCTAAAAATATGCTCAAAATAATGGAACTTTGATAAAAAGAAATCAATGACCTAAATAATTGGAGATATATAAATTTATGGGTTGGAAGCCTCATTATCATTTGTGATATCAATGTTTCCCAAGTTCATATATAGATTTAACACAATTCCAATAAAAATACAAGTGGGTTTTTTTTGTAGATATTCTCTAGCTGCATATAAAATGCATATAGAACCACATTAGCCAAAACAATCTTGAAAAAAGAGCAAAGGTGAAGGACTTACAGTATCTGTATCTGAATGTAGGATGTACTATGACGTTATAATAATCATGACAGTATGGTACTGGTATCATGATGGTCACCATAGACCAAAGGAACAGAGCAGGGCACATAGAAACAAATCTATACAAATATGGCCAATTGATTTTTGACACAGGTGCACAAGTAATTCAATTGAAAATAGTCTTTTCAACAAGTGATGGTAGAACAATTGACATTCATATGCAAAAAATTGAACCTTGACCAATACCTCATATCTTATATAAAAATCACCTCAAAATAGATCATAGACCTAAATATAAAATGCAAACCATAAAACTTTCAGAAGAAAACATAGGACAAAATCTTTGTGACTTTGGGTTAGGCAGCTAAACACGAACGGCATGATCCATAAAAGTGTAAGTTACTAAATTAGATTAAACACCACCAGGGATGTCTGGGTGGCTCAGTGGTTTAGCGCCTGCCTTTGGCCCCGGGCCGTGATCCTGGAGTCCTGGGATCAAGTCCCACATCAGGCTTCCTGCATGGAGCCTGCTTCTCCCTCTGCCTGTGTCTCTGCCTCTCTCTCTGTGTGTCTCTCATGAATAAATAAAATCTTTAAAAAAAAACACCACCAAAGTTTTGCACCATAAAAGACACTGTTAAGAGGATGAAAATTTATTAATTTTTATTTTTTAAGGATGTACTTGTTTGTTTAATACAGAGAGAGTGTGCACATGAGCAGGGAGAGGGGCAAAGGAAGAGGGAGAGAGAATCTTCCAGCAGATTCCCCCGTGGGTGTGAAGCCTGACTCAGGGTTCAATCCCAGGACCTGAGATCATGACCTGAGTCAAAGTCAAGAGTTGGCCACTTAAACTGACTGAAACACCCAGGTGCCCTTAAGAGGATGAACATTTACAGATTGAGAGAAAATATTTGCGAATAACTTGTTGGACAGAATAGATGATGTACACACAAAATTCAACAATTAGAAGACATCCCACTTAAAAAGAAGCAAAAGTTTTGAACAGACCCTTTATCAAAGAAGCTAAATGGATGGCAAATAAGCACACAAATACATGCCAAACATTTGTCATTAAGGACATACGAATAAAAACCACAATGAGACAACCCTACACACCTACCAGAATGGCTAATGTATAAAAACAAGAATAAAAACAACCCCTGACCATGCCCAGGGATAGTGAGGATACAGAACTTTTGGAATTCTCAAGCACTGCTGGTGGGAATGCAAAATGGCATGACCTCTCTAGAAAATAGTTTGATAGTTCCATATTAAGTTAAACATACTCTAATCGTATGGCCCACAATCCCACTCCTCGGTATTTATCCTAGAGAAATGAAAACTTCCATTTACATAAAACTCTGTATGTGCATGTTGACAGCAGAGTTACTCAGAATTGCCCTAAACTAGAAACAACCCATGTCCTTCAACAGGTGCACAAATAAACCTGTGGCACACCCATACAGTGGGATGTATATGCCATAAATGGGAAAGAACTAGTAATATGTGCAACAACTTGAATGGGTCTCAGAGGCCCATTCAGTGAGTGGAAGGAGACAGACTCAAAGTGTTTGATTCCAGAAAAGGCAAGCAACAGAAAAGGAGACAGATCCCCAGTTGCCAGTGCTTAGGGCTGGAAAGAAGGTGTGACTCCTAAGGGGGAGCCTGAGGGGATGGGGGGGCGGGCAGCCAGTGAACTGCTGTCTATCCTGATTATGGTTGCCAATACAATGCATTCCTGAAAACTCACAGAACTGTACCACAACCACAATAAAAGTGTCTTTTGACCAATGTGACTGTTACAACCCTTTGCCTTCATCCCTTTGCCCTTCTTTCTTGTCCTGGCTGGAAAGCAGACATGATGGTTGAAGGTGCAGCTGGCGTTTGGAGACTGAGAGGAGAAGTGGAGGCCAGAGGCCAAGAGGTCCAGGCTGGTCAGGGAAGGCCTGGACAGGCCCGGGACCCCTTACTGTGTTGCTGGATGGTGGACTAGCTGCTCATGAGGGTGGAAGGCTTCCACACCGCAGGCAGGGGGTAAGGGGCTGCCTTCCCTGCAGAGAACTAAAAATGGGAATGATTCCACTGGAAGTCAGACTGCTCTTTGCGCCAGCAGTCCCAAACAGTGCCAGTGAGACAGTATTCCTCCTCCTCCAAGTAAGTCCTTTGTTGGTCCAAATGCTGAACCATTGCTCTGGTGATTACTGGGGAGTTCGAATAATATGTCTGTCAGCTACAGTTGGTCGCCTATAGGACACATGTGGACTTATCTCCATGCATTTGTTTCCAGAATAAACTAGAGAGGTTTCCCTTAGATTCAGATTCATTCAGGCATGGTTTTTTATGATCACTGCCCTCCCAATCTGTTTCTTTTTAAAATATTTTAAAAATTTTTATTTAAATTCAATTTGACAACATATAGTCTAACACCCAACGCTCATCCCATCACATGCCCTGCTCGTGCCCGTCACTCAGTTACCCCATCCCCCCCCAGACTCCCCCTTCTGCAACCCTTTGTTTCCCTGAGTTAGGAGTCTCTCATGGTTTGTCTCCCTCTCTAATTTTTCCCACTCATTTTCACTCCTTTCCATTATAATCCCTTTCACTATTTCTTATATTCCCCATATGAGTGAAACCATATGATGATTGTCCTTCTCCGATTGACTTACTTCACTCAGCATAATACCCTCCAGTTCCATCCACGTTGAAGCAAGTGGTGGGTATTTGTCGTTTCTAATGGCTGAGTAATATTCCATTGTATACATGAACCACATCTTCTTTATCCATTCATCTGTCCAAGGACACCGAGGCTCCTTCCACAGTTTGGCTACTGTGGACATTGCTGCTATAAACGTTGGGGTGCAGGTGTCCTGCCGTTTCATTGCTTCTGTATCTTTGGGGTAAATTCTCAGCAGTGCAATTGCTGGGTCATAGGGTAGCTCTATTTTTAACTCTTTGAGGAACCTCCACACAGTTTTCAGAGTGGCTGCACTAGTTCACATTCCCACCAACAGGGCAAGAGGGTTGCCCTTTCTCCACATCCTCTCCAACATTTGTTATTTCCTGTCTTGTTCATTTTAGCCATTCTCACCAGTGTGCAGTGGTATCTCCCTCCATTCTGTTTCATTTGATTTTATTTAAAACACATATTTGGACACTCCGTGTGGTCCTATAGTATGGCAGAAATGAAGTAACTCAAGTTCAGATTCTCTACTTTCGCAGTCACTGTGAAACTTATTACGAATCCGTAATCTGGAGTTACAGATTGCATTCAGGCAAAGCAAGACGATCCAGACTGCCATGAAGTTGTTGGGAGTTCTCTGAATTAACTTCCACGCCGAGTACAATGTTCAGTAAAAAAATACGTAATAAAATATGCTAGTTTGAAACGTATGCTGAAAATAATTTTGTCATAAAGAGAAGTTTTAAAAAGTGATTCACGGCAGTTGTCACATATGCTAGGTAGGCAACTGCTCTTGACTTCTTGTAAGATAAATATACGGATATTTAAGTCACCTTAAATAAGTATTCTATTATGTGCAGGTGAACTCAAGAAATTCACATTTCTTGCTTTCATGGCTGGTACTACACAGATCTTGGGGAGGAACAGCCCCAAAATAAAGCCCATTACATGACTCCACACCATCAAAACTCTGATTTCCTTTGGACACATCCCATAGCAGCTCAGGGCTCTCTGGTTGAGACATGGCTGTCTGTACTTACCATCTGTTTAGGCTTTGCACATGGCAGATGTTAATCAGAGGAACGATTGCTTGGTGGGGACATTGATCTCTGGATGATTAAAGTGGAAACCAGAACTCTAATGTGGAAGCATTCAGTTTGCTTTTCAGGGACATTGATTTTTATCTTGCAATGCTGGGAATAGAGTGCCCTAGGGGAGCTGCTCCTGGAGAATGGGGTGGGTGGCCTCACTAGGCTACATGGCCCCATGAAATGTTGGCTGTTTGTGTCCCTGGAGGAGACGGAGAGGTCCTCGCCACGTCCCCTTCCTCCTCCTTGGGCTACTGTCTCCATGAAAGCCAGGCTGACCTCTTGTTCACTTATTCCTTCTCTCCGTACTATCCTTGGGCTGCTTCTCTGTTTCAGTCACCAGGTTAGGGCCAAGGGCATGATGGTGGGCCAAAGCACACGCAGCCCCTGACTTTTCAGAGCCCACATTCTGAAGGGAAGAGAGAAAAGAAGCAAGTGGTCCCAAAAATCAGTATATAATCATTAGCTGTGCTAAGGGTTGTGAAGGGAAGTAGATGGCGCTGGGAGAGGAGACAGAGGCATGGGCTTAGTCTAGCAGTTTGGCAATGCTTACAGAGGAAGTGGGGGTCCCGATGGGGCCAGGCCACCCTTGCTATCCTCTGCTCCAGAAGTTCCTGCCACACCCGCATTTTGCTTAGGCGAGTTTGAGGGGATTCTGCTCCTTGCAGCCAACCCTACAGAGAAAATTAAGCAATAAAAACTCTTTTGGATCCAAAGAAATCCACATCACATGGGGGAGTTCTAGGCACTGGGAAAGAGGATGGTAGATGTTGTTGAAGGGAGGGAGCCCTTTCACTGCTTTTCCAAATAATATTGCCAACTTTCAGGAAGTTTGCTTTGCTCAGGAAGGAGATACTTGGGAAATCTGAGCAGTGGAACAGCAGCCCTCCAGTTGGCAGGAGGGCTGCCCGTGGTGGTGGAGAGGCTCTCACAGCTTCCTGGCCCAGGAGGGATGGGTAGCATTAATTCCAGGCCTGCAGAAGAACAGAAAGCGCTGCTCCCAGGAGCCCAGGCACAGCCCTCTGGCTTTGCTGGGAGTTTCCCTGTGTTAAAATGCATTGGCTGTGAGTCAACATTTCCCTCGCAGTGGGGGGCTCTGCGCCTGAGTTCCTCGGCCTCATTTCCTTCCCAGGACCCGGATGACTGGCAGGCAGCTGTGAATGACAAGCCCCCAAAATAAGGGAGGGGGTCTGGCGGAGGGGGGCAGGAAACAGCCCTGGCTTGGCAACAAAGCTCTTGGTTCTAGGGCCACGCGAAGAGCATCTAGGCACATCCAGAAAGTGCACCTGCGGGCAGGCGCACGCAGGCTGCTTGCGGGTATGAGGGGCAGTGGAGCCAGTGGGAGTGGGTGGTGCAGAGGGGCTCCCAGGAGGGTGGGGGGCACTAGGAAGAGAGAGACTGGCCGGGTGTCCTGGCTGGCTTCTACATGGGGATTGGCAGTGCCCTCTCTCTCAGGAGGCAGCTGGATGGCCAGGATGCCAACTGGCAGTCCCCACTGCACATGAGCTCCTAGGATTTTTATACTCTGACCTTTGGACTGGGAATTTGAAGAGTTGGGGCTGGGTTCCAGTGCTGCGCTGACGGGCCTTGAGACTCCAGGCCAACCTGGGTTCTCTAAGCCTGTCTCCTCCTATGGAAATGGAGGGTCAGCCCCAGGAACTCTGAGATCCTTTGCAGCTTGGTTGTGCTGTCTTGAGGGCTCTTTCTTCTAATATATATATTTTTTTATTTTTATTTATTTATGATAGTCATCACACAGAGAGAGAGAGAGAGAGAGACAGAGACAGAGACATAGGCAGAGGGAGAAGCAGGCTCCATGCACCGGGAGCCCGACATGGGATTCGATCCCGGGTCTCCAGGATCGCGCCCTGGGCCAAAGGCAGGCGCCAAACCGCTGCGCCACCCAGGGATCCCGAGGGCTCTTTCTTCTTATGCATTTTAACCGCTCTACTCATCTTCAGCTGTGTTGTTATGACATCACAGATGAGGTGGGGAAAAAGACCCTTGCCTATTTGGTGGACAGGCTGTGAGAACGAGGAACCTCCACATTCTGGGCTGTTTTATGTGGAGCTTCAGACTCTCCTTCCTACCTTCTCACACACAACCTGAGATGGGCTCAGAGCTTGGAGTCACACACATCTTCTCAGCCATGTGGGTGGAATTGCAAAACTCCAGCAACTGCAATTGAGAAGAAAGACTTCTACTCAGCCTGGATTCTGTTGACAATTTGCTAAAACCCTGTGAGATTCCTGCAGTTGCAGGAGATTTTGGTGAAATTTTCCAAAAAATTTTAAAACTTTTAATAAAGTCTAAATAATCTAAAATGTTGCAGAGAGAATACAGGAAGAATTCCTTCATACCTTGCACTCAATTTTACCTGGTGCTGACATCTTACATGACTATGGCACATTTATCAAAAGGGAGAAATTAACATTTGTATGATGTTATTAAGTAAACCAAGGCTTTCTTTGGATTTTCCTAGTTTTTCCACAGATGATCTTTCCTGCTTCTAGGATCCAACCAGGATTCCATGATACATGTGGTCATCCTTTCCTTCTAGTGTCCCTTTAGTGATCTGTGACAATTTCTATCTTTTTTTTTTTCTTCTCTATGACTCTGACACTTTGGAGTAGTTCTGGTCATGTATTTTGTAGAACATCCTTCAGTTTGGATTTGTCTGATGTTTTCTCATGATTAGATTGGAGTTTTGAATTTGGAGGAGAGTACCGGAGAGATGAAGTGCACTTTTCATCATATCATCAGGGGTACACATCAACACGAGTTGTCACTGTTGATGTCAACTTCGATCACTTGGTTACGGTGATGTCTGCCAGGGCTCTTCATGGTAAAATTATGATTTTTCCCCTTTCATTTAGAAGTGAGTAAGAGTTTTTTTTTTTTTTAAATTTGTTTGTGGTATGCTTTCTAACTCCAGGTCCCCCCCCCAAAAAAAAAAATTCCTCCTGTTTTAAGGAATACGATACTCTCAGATGTCAAGGTAATTATTGTACAAGGTACTTTGGGAGGTCCAGGTGGGCCTAAGGAGGGGTCAGCAGGTTGGATAAAGGTGGGCTCTCCCTTGAGGTTTTAGGAAAGCCATAATGGGCTGGGACTGCAGGAGGTGAGGAGAAGAAATGGGAAGGCAGAGGGGTGACCAACACAGAGCAAGTGTGCTCGGCTGGGCTGGAGGAGCAGGCTAAGCAGAAAGCTGTAAGAATGGCAGGTTTTAAGGGGACCTATGGTAAATTTGGGGATGTCTCTGAGAATGGTGTTTTCCTATACTTTCTCCCACCCAACTGGTTCTATGAAGCACTCGTTCAGGTTAGGGATACAGTCTGTGGCCATGAAAGGGAGGCTGGCTGCTTGGCCTGTGTGGTTCATAGACCCACAACTGACCTCATGATCAGCATTATGGCACTAGATGGTCAGGAAACCCATTCAAGCAATTGTTAAACTACAAAGAGTTTGATTTGGGGGATTTGCATATCTGACCAAGTATGCCTGGGGTCTGAGAATGTCAGCACTTGCCATTGATCAGAAGATAATCTCACACCCACTGCAAGCAAGGGTCCCAGGGACAGCAGATTGTCCAAATGTCTGCTAGGCATGGGTTTGTAGAAGAGTGTTCTTGGGCATCCCCTGTATTGCCCCACTATGCTCATGGGGGGCCAGCCATTGAGCTATTGTTCCAAGGGGAAGGCTCTGGGTCACTTTTGCTGCCTTCTTCAAGTCACAATGACTTTTAACAGGCAACATCTGACAGTGCGGGAGCCCCTTGCAGCCCTGGGTGAAATTATGATAACAAGAGAAAAAAGCTATTACTGCCACCATGCTTTCATTATGCAAATGATATTAAGATAGGCTGTGTGGATCGCCCCTGGCTATGCTATAATCTCCATGCAGTGATTATAATGTGTCAAACTTAGTCATTTTGATTATGACATGTTAATTACATGCCATCCTCATGTAGACATGAATATTACTCCCCGTCAGACAAAACACAAATTGGGGCCATTGTTAGTTGGTTAGTTGTGTGTATGTGTTTTAACTTTTTTTTATTCAATGGATTAAAAGATTTAAAATATATGTAATATTGCAAACTAATTAAATACTGGCCTGCTCCTCTGTGCTCTGCTGGGTGGAGAGGGGGGCTGCGGCTCACTTGGACTGCTTGGGTTGCATTTTTTGTGCTCTGGGCGCCGTTGGCAAAACAGGGTTTCCTGGGAAACAAGAAGCCTGAGTTGTTGGGAACGGGGATGGGAGGGAGTGGGTAAAGGTTGGTGGTGGTGGGGGGGATGTCAGAAAGCATTTGAAAACTCTAGGTCCCATGCAGATTGGGAGAGAGTAGAGGATAGCAATGGTAGCCTGATAGGGATGGCTGAGCCACAAGGATCCCTATGGACACGCAAGGCCGCCTCTCCTCTCACAGATTAGGAGATTCAGGATACAGAGAGGTCAAGGAACTCGTCCAGGGTCACCAGACCAGGCTGAGAGACTGCTGGGACACAGCACCACACTGTGCCTCTGTGACTTGGGACTGCCATTTCCCTGTGGCAGTGGAAGAGTTGGTCTGGCCTTAATGGGAACCATCACATATCCTCCAAGTGGCCATGTACATTCATGGGTCAGAATCATGTCTGAGCCTCCCAGCTGGGCATCCATGGTCTCCCATATTCGGGCTTCATTCTACCTGTTTTTTAGGCTAGTCTTATCTACTTTTTCTTTACTTCCATACAAATGTTTTCCACTACATTTTCCTCCAAACACACCTTGAGTCTTCATTCCTTTGGGCTTACATGAAATCTGAAATAATAATAAGAGCTGATATTTATTTAGTATATTTTTATTGGTATCTATTTACTATGTTCCAGGCACTGTTCCAAAAACAATTGTTATTTGTATGAATTCCTTTAGTCTCACAAGTCTCAAGTATGTCTTATTAGTATTATTAGTATTGTATCAAGCATGTTTTATTAGGCTCCCATGTCACAGATGAGGAGTCTGAGGTACAGAAAACTCAATCCAGGGCAGCCTGCCTCCATAGCTGACTCTTTGAACTTCGAGAATATGCTGCCTCTCTGAATGAATGTTGTCTTCCCTTTCTTCTTTAAATTGCATTTGTCTTTCAAGGCCTACATCACATGGTATCTTCCCCAGGAAGCTTTCCTTGCTGTAGGAGATAAAATTGTAATTCACAAATAAGTTCTGTTATCTCTCTATTCCATTGACAGTGGACTTGGCCATGTTGCTTGTTTTGGTCATAACACAGAATGACACTCAATGTAGAACTCACTCAATGAAACATGAGCAGAAGTGACAAGTAGCACATCCAAACAGAAGCATTCCCAGTCAGTTCTCTCTTTTCTGGCTACCATGACACAGAAATGTCCTAGAGAGAGACTGCTGTGTCAGTCTCAGTTCCAGAATGAAGAGAACATGTAGTAGAATGCAGCTGGTCCACATGGAGCAAGTTAGACATAACTTAGATGCAGACCATTGCTGTTGTGAGCCACGGATAGTTCTGGGCATTTGTTACTCTCCTGTAACTCAGCCTATTATGACTGATATACTTGTTGATGCAGCCCCAAGAAGTCTGCCCCTACCTCCAGCCTCCTCACCCAGCACTTGCTCTCTGTGCCTCCTAGCCCGTCTGGACTGGTTAGCTAACTTGTCACACTTCTCTCTTTCTCCCTAATGGGATGGTTAACTCCTTGAGGGCAAGCCATGTGTCCTACACATGTCTGTGGCCCCTACACCCTCAACTTGTATCTAGAACAGTCTGGGCATGTAGTGGTTTCTTAACACAGGAATATGTATTGAGATCTTTTTTTATTGTTTGCTTTTAAAATTTTTTAAAAAACATTTTATTTATTTATTCATGAGAGACACACAGAGAGAGAGGCAGAGACCTAGGCAGAGGGAGAAGCAGGCTCCATGCAGGAAGCCCGATGCGGGACTTGATCCTGAGACTCCAGGATCATACCCCGAGTCAAAGGCAGACACTACACCCCTGAGCCACCCAGGCGTCCCTGTTTTTAAATTTTTATTTAAATTCAATTTAGTTAGCATATAGTGTATTTATTTTTAATCCGAGAGAATATTTTACTGAGACCCTCTGTGGCCAGACCAGGTACTCTGGTGACATTCTTGCCATCTCTCCCCACTCTTCTTAACATCCATTGTCCCCTTAAAGTCGCCATCTGTGTGCTGGGGACCTGGGAACATTCAGAGTGGGTCTTCTCAGGGCTAGGGGAGGGGATGTTAAAGGTCAAAGAGTCAGCCTTGGTGAGAGGAAACCTATGGGAAAAAAATAAGAATAAAAATAAAATAAAAGTCGGAGTCCAACAATCAAGCCCATCCTTAAGTTCTGTCAGTGTCTTTCCATGACACCCCACCCAGTTCTACACCCAGCCTTAGTTAGCATCTTGGGTCCATTTCCTCATCCTTAAATGTCAGTGGGCTGGACCAGATGATCTCTCCAGGTTAATTCCAGCTTTATGATCTTTAAGTCTAGGCTTGCTGTTTATAGTGGTGGAGGAACTAACGAAGAGAGAGGACAGTGGGTCTGATATCTCTGCCATCTCATTTGATGCCACTGGACTGAGGAGAGGAGGTCCCATGAGGATTGGCTGAATAAGACTGGCAGCCAGAATGGGGTAGGTTAGCATCAAGGTCAACCGCCAGGGCAAGAGGCTCATCTGAGACCAGAATGGCCAACATCAGAGGAGGTCTTGCTCTGAAGATGGTCTCAGTTGTCCATCCTGGGTCCATCTATTGGCCCCTTCCCCTCCCAAGTTAATGCTTTTTTACTCATCCAGGCTTTCTTGGGGGCAGGGGCATATAAACCTATCAGCCGTCAGCATCAGAGTCTGAAGCTGTGGCTTTCACCAGTGGGTGTTAGAGGTGAGCTCATCTCCATAAGAGCCCCTCAGAAGTCACCAGGGGTTGTACAGATGAAAGGGATTATCATTGAAATATAATTTCAACAAAGATGGCACAATGCTCTGTTCTGCTGTGATGAAATGTGTCATTAAATATAGAAATAGATCAAACACCTTCCCACTGAGATCCTCTGGTACCAAGTATCTAGGTGAAAAGCTGAGTATCTGTGAGAGCTCACAAAATGTGAAGGAGGTGGGAGAAAAAAAATCCCTCACTAGGGAGATATACTTAACTAGACTTATAAATAGCCTGATCACAGCTCGTTTGATTAATTTGGGGAAAAGGAGTAAAAGTGTTTTGCCAATTCATCAGATTTCATGCTTTCAAAGCAGTTGCTAATGTAAATATTAGCATCCAAAATGAACAAATTGTCTTTGGTAATTAAATGCCCTAATTTACAGGTTCTATTAGCAGAGAACAGAGATAATTTTCCCCTTAAATTAACTTTTCTTCCCTTCTCCCTTCTCCTATCTTAACTTGACATTATACATCAGTGGATGTGTTTATAGACAGGGTAGGAGGAATGCTGGGGTAGGCTCTCTCATGCTCTGAGTGCAGAGGACTGAGTGAGTCCCTGGAGACAGAGCTCAGATAGAGGCGAATGAGTTAACCTCTAGAGAGCTTAACTTCCACTGAATGTGGCAAGGTGAACTCAACCCCGAAAATGACTGTCTAGAGGCCACTGGCCTTGGCATGTGGTATGGGGCTAGGAGTTCTCTCAGTTACTGTGAGATATTCTTCTGTTTTCTCTTCCTAGATAGGGGCATTTCCCTCAGGAAACTTGCTCTGAGGAGAGGTAGCCATTGACCTGGCCCCGAAGGCTGGCTCCAACTGCTAAGTCATCATCTTTGATCTTTGCAATTACCTTCCCTTTTCAGAATTTCTCTCATCCCACAGAACTTCCCTAAGAAGCCCATGACTGTGTCCTATTGCTCAGTGGCAGCTCTTCTTCTATTACGCCTGGGACTAAGGTGAGGTGAGTCAGGCATCTAGCATGCGAAATTTAGGAAAAGTGCAGGGTCAGTGTTTGTGGGACCCTGAGAGTGAATTTCTTCCTAAATCTGTACCTTGGATGCCTCACTCATCTTGCCTGAGTCCTGGCCCTGGCCTTTTCACACCTCCAAAGGAGATGGCAGAGGCATCAGTAGCCCCCACCCACCCTTCACTGGTGATTCCACTAATATAAGCCTGGACTCATGGACCTTATAGATGGGAGATGCCACAGAGCAACATTGGTCTAACCCATGAGCTTTGGGGTTGAGGCAACTAGGGCCCAGGGATGTTTAGAGTCTTGCTTAATTTTATACACATGGATGGGGGTAGAAAGTAGAGTCCCTGCTGTGGTCTTCCATGGTTAGGAGCCCTACCATCTTCCTTTGTGAAACTGAGCCTCTGTCCTGTGAGCCAGGCATGGAGGAAGGATCTCTATCCAACCACGTTGGATGTGGTTGACTCTGGTTTAACAATGCTCATTTCGTCTGAAAAGCCTTCACTGCTGACACTTCCCTGCCTGCCTGCTAGCCATCTCCCATGTGAAGAGGCCATCTTCAACTCCTGCCATCTGAGAGCTCCTTTGGGCATGCTTAGGTTTCTGTGATTTTACACCCAGAATGGAGAGAAACCAAGAAATAACATTAGGAGCTTGCTGTCTGTATTAGAAATGGTCAATCAGCATTTGGCATGTTTTCTATCCTCTTTGCAATATGCCTTTTGGAATTTCAGAGTCTTGGAAAGCTAAAACCTACCTTTCTAAGACTCTCTTGCAGCTATGGTTCTGTTTGAGAATTCATTTCTTTCCACTCAATATGCTTGTGTGATATTGGAAGCCAGGGCAATTTTCCTGACGGTGTCACTAGTGCTGTAGGAAAGCATGGTGTGGGCACATTAGGTTTCTATAGGAGACCTTGGGGGTGTGAACACGAGCTCTGAGAGTGTTGACAGGAAGCTGTGGGGAGAGTCATGGCCCCTTCACCCCTGGATTGCATTAGGGGTGCTCTGAAATTCAGTAGATCCTGATTCCAATCAGGTTCCTGATTCTTACTTCCTGTGGGCTGGTTGGTTTGGCTTGTTTGGCCTGCTCAGGGAGAGCCAGGCTTTAGCACCTTCTTTCAGCCCTTCTACTAATTTTGTAAGTATCAATTTCTCATGTTAGATTATTTTCTGCTTAATGTAAAATGGAATGATTTCTGTTTCCTATGCGAACTCTGGATGATCTTCTGGTGTACTTGGCTAAAGCATGCTTTCCTGTCTCAGGCCATTTGTCTCTCAATATCCAGTCTAGGAAATGTTTGTAATTTTCAGAGGACTGCCTCCCCACTAGGGGTGTTTGCCCTTCAATCTTAACAGCTTGCACACATCAGAACCAACACATTTGACCTACAATAGCAGCAGGAGATGGCAGTGGGTGAGAGTGGGATCTACATTACAATTCCTCCTTTAGTATATAATTTCTGTCCCGTGTTGCCCCCCAATCAATTAGAATTGCTCACAGATATGCACACAAAGTTGGAGGCTCAGCAGACACCATACATTAGGATATAAGAGATCCTCTAGGGCCATGGGCTCTTCTGTCCAGAGGACTGGTGTCCTAATGCACCAGGCCCAAAGTTGCCAAATGGCTCCCAAAAACCTTAATAGATGGGATCCTATAAACAAAGCTACTGAAAAGCAAAGAGACATCTTTGAAAAACTTCCTGGAAAGCCTATGTCCTGAGAAGAGTTCTACGGTGGAGGTCTGAGAGTATGGGATATGACAGGGCAGAAATGACCCACACTGAGTATCCTGATCACATGTCAATGTATTCAGGTTCTAATTCAGACTTTGATATATTTTCATATTCTGAATGACTTACATACTGCTGTATGAAAGCATACCCCAAAGTTTAATGACTTAAAATAACAAGCATTTGTTATAGCACACCTTTTCTGAGGGTCAGGAATCTGGAAGATGTTCAGCTGGATGTTGTAGCTCACGCTCTGTCACGAGGTTGCCAGCAGGATGTCAGCTGGGGCTACCATCATCTGAAGGTTGGAGTGGGCTGGAAGATTGACTTCAAAGCTCACTCACATGGCTATTGGCAGGAGGTGTTGAGTGCCTCACCACACAGGCCTCTCATGCCAGTTGCCTTCCCCCAGAGCAAATGATCAGGGAAGACAGAAAGAGATGGAATGAAAGGGAGGAAGAGAGAGCAATTAAGAGAGAAGAGAGAAAGAGCAAGACATAAGTTGTAGTGTTTTTTATAACCTAAATCTGAAGAGCTCATACCATGTCTTCTGCCACTTTCTTCAGGTTATATAGGCCAACCCTGGTATGATATAGGGGAAGACTACACTAAGGTGTGAGTACAAGGAAGCAGGACCATGGGAGAGCATCTTGCAGATGGGCCACCACATGTTCTTCATCTTTTTTTTTTTTTTTTTTGCCAGGATGATGTTATCATGTACACTTTATACAAAGCAAATGCTAGTGGGCAATACTCCTTATCCATGACTCAAGTTTTCTGACCCTTAAGCTAATGGTGTGGGCTGACCAATAAATCCAAATGCAGTATTTGAAGTTTGCTGTCTAAAGAAATTGGAGAGATTTCCATTTCTTAAATATTGCAATGTGAAATTTTAATTGCTTTGGTGATAGGAGGAAATTTTTTTTCTAAATCTGAAATAATATTTTAAGTACATTCTTGAGCCTAGGGAGTGAATTGCTTACTTCTTGGTTGATCATGGTGGATGTTGACTGTGACCCTCTTGTGCCTTGTGCACTTGGGTCTTTCTCCACCTGCTCCTCAGATCAGTTCTGCCCTCTCATTTAGTTTCTCCAAGAGACAAAGCACAAGCCACCAGCCCATTAAGACAACTTTGAAACCACTTAAGATGGGCTATTTCAAAAGGTACCAAATTCCCTGATCTTATAACTGAACCATTTAACTAGATCATCCTGTAAAGAGAAAATGCGTTAAAAATACCAGTTAATTACTTTTTTTTTAATTCCCAAGGCACAAATAAGTCCTAGTTAACTGTCTTTGCAATTTATATATTTAGACATCAGGGTGTGACTGTACAGCAGTCAGAGAGCCAGCAGGCATTAGGTAGAGGACAACTGATTCTAAGTAAAGGACTGGCTTCCACAATAACTTGGGGACACTTGCCATCGGTAGATTTATACTGAAAGACCCTGGGAAGAAAACCCTTGCACCAAGGCGTTGTTAGCCATTCTCTTCTGGAGAACACACATCGTTGGCCTAGGTAACATGGTGCACCTTGATTAGAAGTGTCAACACTAAGAAATGTTAACATCTTGATGTCCTGTATGAATAAAATCCCCAAACAGGTTCAGTGTACTCCTCAGAAGCGATTAGCATTACAGAAATCCTGGAGACTAAAGATTTTAATAAAATACAATTTAATAAAATACAATACAAATAAATACAATTATTTAAAATAAATGATTATCTTTTCCCCCCTCTCTGCATTTGGACTTTAGAGCTGTCAATATGACAAAGGCCTTGTATTGTGAGAGCCTCTTAAAATCCATTCATGTCACATCAAATACATAAGACTGGTCCTTGTGGACTGGTCTATAACCTATTTTACTTTTGGAGGGACATTTCATGTTTTTGAAACCCAAATGTCAAATGGTCCCAAATGTTTAGAACCAAGTATATATTAGACTGATGAATGAAAAATGGTAAGTCCCAGCCAAAGTAAATTTCACTTATTGATGCATAGAAACTCAATCCCTTTATCAATGGGAGAGCCTCTTAAGTCCTATCTCAGAGCCCTGGTACCTTTATTCTAGTGAAGAATGATTATCTGGTTCCTGTATAATCAATATATCAGGATTGGTGAACTAGAAAGAGAAGAGGTAGGCAGTAACCCTACATGACAGGTGAAGCCCCCAAAAGAGAAAAAAGACAGGACACTTAAGGAAAGCAGACACAAACTTAAAGATGTACGGCACTTAGGGTTACAGAGAGAGGGGCAAAACCCTAAATACTTTCTTAGCTTTGGGGGATTTCATATATTATATCTCAGTACAAATATATTTATTTAAGTTCCAAACAGGTGCCAACAATGAGGAAATTGGGCACTATATTGGGTAAAATCTAAAGTCCTCTAGCTCTACTATTCTATAATTTTTTTGAGTGTTCCATGAAAAGTTCATACTGTCCATTCTACATTTTCTGAATCTATTTTCAGGAGCCACTAAATAAAAAGCCTAACTTGCATTCGGCTTATTCTATAAAGAAGGCAGGAAAGCCTGAACTGCTTTAGGAAGATTTTCATCTCAATGGATATAACTAGCAAGTGTTGGTTCTCATCTGGGAGCATAACCTAGTGCAGGGGCACCTTCCCAGTGAGGCAGGAAACAAGGCATTAGCATATAGGTCTGTGAGATCTGTGAAGGAATAAAGGCTGAGTAATATCATTTCTACCTTGGAAGTGGAGGTCAGGTACATATTGGACTCAGAGTCAGAGCCTCCTGAGAAGCCAGGTGAGGCCATCCCAGAACTAGAGTGCTCAGGAAGTCAAACCCATGGCCACCGTTTTGATGAAATCAAGAAATTGGCAGCCTATGAGTATGGTAACACCAATAGAGAACCCCTACTTCAATGTCAGGATGAACCCAGGACCACTGCTATGCCAGGCAACATAACTTGACTTATAGAACTTTGAGTAACTATAAACCATGTGTGATGGTATTCTCTTAAAGTGTCTAGATTATTGAGTGCATTTTGGGTTTACTAAAAGATTTGTTTGTGCCTTCCTGGGTCCTCAACAATTCCAGGCTTTTCCTAGAGTTCTAAGGTTTCCAAACTGGAAGAAACTTAAATGAACCCATTTCTTCAAAAATGATTTGGGGCCCCTAGGCGTGCTACTTGTTCAGAGTATCTCCATGGACACACACTGATGCAGCACCATTGCCCTCTGCCTGTTGGATGAGACTGCAAGCTGTACCAAGTTCTACCTGACACTGAGAAGTGAAAAGTTGACCATATGTTGGATGGTCTGGGGTACCATGGCCAATGGCAACTTTGGCATACAACATAAGGGAAAGCACCCCAACAAACTGAAGCATGCTTTGTTTTCTTTATTTTACAGCAAATGGAGAGTATCAGTGAGGGAGGACTGGTAAGTTATTAGAGGACTATATAGCCCATGTGGAGTGTAGAGAACTATCTCTTTTTTTGCAGCTTAGGGCAGGAGCATTGGTGAGGTTCAGGAATGTTTCCTAGTCACATGGGAAGTTAGAGGCAGAGCCAGACTTGAGCCTTCCTCCCCTCTTCCGGGTGATGCTGATCCCTGCTGTGTTCTACATGGAGCAGGTAAGAGGATCCTTATTTCCTGAGTGAGGGAGGGAGAGGGAATGTCAGGATGGGGTTCAGATCACAGATACTGGAGCCAGATGGCCCCTCATAATCTACCTATCCTTACAAATTAATTAAGTGTTAACTTCTATGTGCTTTAATTTTCTCATCTGGAAAATAGGGCCAGTAATAGAAGCTATTCTATAAAGGTGTCAAGAGGGTTAAATGAGTTAATACATCTAAATGGCTTTAATACGGTGCTTGACTCGGAATTAAGTGTTAGCCGTCAAGCTGTCACTTAGCCAAGAGGAGAGTTAAGAGTTACAGCTTTCAGTTTTCCATGCAAGATATGGTCAACTTTTCACTTCTCATTTTCAGGTAGAAAAGGATGTGTAGATTAATCTCGAGCTAAATGCCCCTGGTCTAAAAATCTCAATTCAAGTGACAAAAAGTCAAGAAATAAACTGAATCAGCAACCCTCCATTAACCACTTGAATTCAAATTCAGATTCAAGACAATTGACTTGAATTCAAGACAATTAGCCAATGGATTGAGCTTTTGATAATATTAGGCAGTAGCCTCATTGTTTTGTCCCTGTTTGTAGCCTGTTTTGTCAATATCTGGTGCATTCCTACTAGTAGCACTGGCTTTACAGGTACACTGATCTACACTTGAGATGAGTTTCAGATGAAGGGAAATGGATATGAGATACCTCTGGTTTATTATAGATACAAAGTCTCTCTCCCAAGATCTAAGCAGGTCCCAGGGTTCAGGGTTGAATTCAGATTCCATTCAGATTCCTATTTCCCCACCGATTTTTACTCTCCTGTAAATCATTGTGACTAGTTACTAAAACTATACTTAGTTCAGATTAGCAAGCATTTGCTGAGAGCCATTGTATGTTAGACACATCACTGTAGGACTCTGAGTTGGATGAAGGAGAGGCACTTCCTGCCCTCCAGGAGCTCACAGCCAGTTTGGGGTTGTACCTGCCTACGTGGGGGTGTGAGCCCAGAGGAGGGGCACCTAACCAGCCAGAAGGGATGAAGGAGGCTTCTTAGCCTCCACCTTTTCCCCTTCCCCTCCACCTATACTACATCTCTGTTCCTCCTTAGCAAAACTCATCAGAAGTCTTCTTTCTACTTCTGCCTCCAATTTCTCCTTCCTTTCTCTCTTGAACTTACCCCATGTAAGCTTTTACCACCTCCTCTCCACCGAGAGGGTTCTTGTCATCCTATTTCCAGATCTAATAGCCAGTTCTCAGTCCTCTTTTATTGAGATGCTTGGTGGCATCAAACACAGTTAATCACTCTTTCTCTCTTTTTAAAGATTTTATTTATTTATTTATTTATTTGAGAGAGAGAGAGAGAGAGAGAGAGAGATCACCAGTGGGGTGATGAGCAGAGGAGAGGAAGAAGCAGACTCCCTGCTGAGTGGGGAGCCTGACCTGGGGCTCCTTCCCAGGACCCTGAGATCATGACCTGAGCCGAAGGGAGAGACTTAACTGACTGAGCCACCCAGGTGCCTGGATCACTCTTTCTCTTAAAACGCTTTCTTCACTTGCCTTCCAGAGCACCCCACACTCCTATTTGTCCTCCTGCTGTACTGGCTGCCACTTCCCAGCTCCCTTATGCCCCTGACCACTGGAGCTGATCTTTCAGGACTCAGTTCCTGAGCTCTCCTTCTCTGTTTCCTCATACTCCTCCCGTGGTTCCTTCCAGTCTTAAGTGTATGCTGAGGACTCTAAAAATTTTAACTCTAATCTGAACTGCTCCCAGTTAAAGATTCATATATTCAACTACCCTCCAGACACCTCCACTTGGATGTTTAATAGGCATTTCAAACTTTCCATGTGCCATTCTGAGGCATTTGTCTCCTAATCCCTAAACCTGCCATTTTTGTTAACTAACACCATTCTCCCAGTTGCTCAGGTCAAAAACCTTTTGGTTTTTCCTTAATTCTTCTCTTCTCTCATACCCCACATTCATCAGCAAGTACATTTATCTTTGCCTAAAAATGATATCTAGAATGTGAGCTCTTCTCATCACCTCCACTGACATCACCAAGGTAATGACAAGCCATCATTACCCCCACAGAGTATTACAATAGCCTCCTTGTCATTGGTTTGTGCTTCTATCCTTGTGCCTTTTTCCTTGACCTTTGTACAGGCCTATTAAAGTCAGATCATATCACTTCCCAACCCCACCCCTTCCCCCACATGACTCCCGTTCCAGAGTCTAAGACAAAGTCCTTAAAGTGGTCTGCTGAATAATACTCGGTTGTACAGATAGGCCACATTTTGTTTGTTCATTTGTCTATTGATAGATACTTGGATTGTTTCCACTTTTTGGAGTGAATGATGCTGCAATAAACATCAGCATACAGGTATCTGTTTAAGTCCCTGTTTTCAGTTCCTTTGGGTATATTTCCAGCAATGAAATTGTTGGATCATATGGTAATTTTATGCTTAACTTTTTGAGGAACTGTCAAACTGTCTTCTAAAGCAGCTGCACCGTTGTGCATTCCCACCAACAAAGCACAAGGTTCCCAGTTTCTTCACACCCTTGCCAATATTTGTTATCTTTTGTTTTTTGGGGCAGCCATTCTGCTTCTCGTTTTTCTTTGAAGGAGTCAATCATCCTCTGGTCTCGGTGCCTTGTGCTTCCCATTCCTTTTCCTTGGAATATTCTTTCTCACCAATCTGCCTGGTTCACTCTCCCATCTCCTTTAACTCTCTGCTCAAAGGTCTTCACTATTAAAATTTCACCTCCATTACCAGAGTGCCCTGTCAGCATTCCCCTGCTCTAATGCTTTTCCATGGCACTTAGGGCTTTCTAACTTACAGGATAATTTGCTATTTCTATGCTACCTGCCCTCCCCTTTTCCCCATCCCATGAGGGCAAGGATTTTTAAAAATCTATTTTGTCATTGCTCTATGCCAGTGCCCAGAATAGTGCCTGGTTCTCAAAATAAAGGCACTCTTGTAAGAAATAGCTGAATGAATGAATGATGTCAGAGCTGAGTCTTAAAGGATGAGCTGGACGAAGGTAGGTGGAAAGGGAGAGGGCAAGGAAGAGGTTTTCTGTGGTGAGGGAACACATGGATTGCTATGAATTGGGCCTGCTTAACGAAATGGATGAGGGTCTCCGGGAGGCAGAGACCCCATTGCTGCAGAACCTATCACTGGATTTTCTTTACTCACTGTCAGTTCTCACTTGTTTCCCCTGCAAACACCACAATTTGCTTACAGGCTGATGAATTACACAGCGTGGATGTCAATGGCCAAACATGCCCAGTGGCCTCATGAGAGGAAAAGTCCAGCACCTGACCCTGGAAATGGGCATATACAATCGCCACCTTGATGTTATTGCTGTTACTGTTATTATCAGTACCAAATACAGGAACTTCCAACCCGAGGCTCCTAAACGCTGCCGCTGTCTCCCGCTGCCCACTAGTCAAGCTAGAGGGGGCTGGAAACTCCCCTCCCTGTCAGCATTTGGATTTCTCCCAGCCCACTTTGGTGCCTGCACCATGAGGTTCCTATGCTCTGTTGCTCCCCAGGAACTCAGAGCATTGGAAGAGATGCATATGAAATCATGACAATTTGCACCAGGGTTGAAGTAAATTGAGTGGTGCTGCTGACAAGTGCTGGGGAAGTCCTCTTCCCTCCCTACACCCTTTGCTCCTAGCTCCAGAGGGCAGCAGCTCATCCAGGGACTTGGTCAGGTTTAAGGGCACACAGAAAAAGAGGAAGAAAGAGAAGAGAAATTGATCTCTTTGGTCTGTTTTCTAAGTCCAGGCCCTCCTAGAGGGACTCTTCGGGACTCCAAAGGTGCTATCTGAATCTAGCTTCTGCAGATGGAGAAGGAACACTCCCTACAGCATCTCAGACGCAGCCCCCCTCCTGGCCCCCAGATGCCCCCAGACAGCAGAGAACATGGATGTGAACAGATAAGCAAATCTGAGTAAGTTATTTTGCAGCAACCCGCAGCCACCCCTACTTCTGGCCTGACCCATTTTCTCCAACTATACTGTGGCTGTTATAATCCCTGCTCTGCTCTCCATCTTGCCTAGAGGCTACTAGAGTTCATTAGATTAAAAAAAATCTATAAACTACTTTGAGCACCTTGGAGGTAAGTGCTCTATAAGTACAATGTAATAATAATAATGCTACAATAATTACCTTGATTAATTTATGCATAAGACAAAAAAAGATTCTTAATTAAGAGACATTCCAACAGCGTGAACACAGGCCCCATATATTGGAAAGAAATACCACCAGCAGGGATTCTAACTCTGGGCCAGAATGACAAGGATAATGAGCCGCCCACCCTCACTCTGAGTGTCCTCTGCATGTTTTGTGTTCTGGGGAATGACTATAAGCTCTGTGGCCAGCAGACTGGAAAGGCAGAAGATGAAAGAGAGGAGTTTGGTGTTATAATTACACAAAACACAAACTAAGTTAATCTCATTGAACTGCAAGTAATTAAGCTAGTCAGTGACATCAATAAACTGTATGTTTTTCTTTAAGTGTAATCAAGATAAGATTTATGGGATCACTTATGGACCGGCCCTTCCTTTCCTAGAGAGCAGCTGACCTGTGTCCTATGGCTTCCTCCTCTCCTAGTGTAACTTCTTGCAATCTTCAAGGCCCTGTTAGGTGACAGAAGAATTTATTCTAGCTAAAGTGCTAATGGCTAATAACTGCAGTGTTTCCCTTGGGTGCTTGTTCTGCATTTGAACTGAAGTTTTCGATGTTTTTACCCATAGGAATGACTTGACATTGTGATCTTTGGAGTAGGCTGCTGGGGATAACAGTGTTAGAGCATGGAGTTCACAGGGTCCTTTGAATTACACTGCCGAGCCATTTGTCATATGAGTCTGTGCAGGTGGCTGTAGAGAGGCTGAGAGAGAAAACAGGCATACAGCTCTATACCAGCAGACCACCTGAGGCTGTGGTTCGTGCCCCCTGTGTTCTCTAAGTCACCTGTAATAAGCAAGCCGGTGAAGTGGGTCTTGACTTTAGAGCTAGAGTGTGTGTGTGTGCATGTGTATGTGTGTGCATGTGTGTACTCATGCTAAAACTGGACCTTAAATATTCTATTTTTTGTCTTCAGCTTCAGTTATAATGCCATATAATCAAATTTGATAGCTTGAAGAATCCCCCCACCCCAGATTATCTGTTCTAGGTCTTACCAACATTATTACTCTACCAACATTATTGGTACCAACATTATTGCTCTACCAACATTATTATTGTCACCTCCATTTTAAAGATGGGGTGAGTGGTGCTCAGAGCAGGTGTCCAGCTCCCAAAGCTGTTATGAGGAGGAATTGGGACCAGAACCAGGACTCCTTCCTCTGTTTCAGGGCTCTTTTTCATCACAATGATGCTGTATTTAAAGAGCTTCATCTTTGCTCATTCTCAGCTTTGAACCAGGAGTACAGACCACTGCCTGTGAATTATCCTGGCCAATGTAGAAGCTCATCACAAGGCAGGCACATCCTGGTGTGGCTGGTTTCATGTAGTGAGGTGTCATGGAAAGGGTCACGTATAAATTGTATCTTCATAAACAGAATTTTATCTGCACGACTAAGAGAAGACAGCTAAAGGAATCTTTTGATAATAATATAATAATAACCCTAATATTCTTATGTCCATACAGTTTGGAGTGGTTACAGGAAATACGTTGGGTTTTGACCCATGTACTCCATATTAGGTGTATTCATATGTGCTGTTTAAATTCTCACTTATACGGCAAGGATGAAAAAAAGCACATGGGTTAATCTTGTATTAACATACCTAGGTGTGCAAGACCCAGGCACAGAGACTGCTGGTGTGGACTCTACCCCGGCAAAGAGAGCATGATGGCCTGGGAACCAGGTCACCCTGGCTCTTGTCCCACCTCTGACACTGACCAGTGACTTGGCCTTCTCTGGGCCTCAGTGTCGTTACCTGCCAAATAAAAGGGCAGCACGATCAATTTCCAAATCTTTATTCCCAGTTTGACATCATAGGACTCTACATGTCATGCACCCACAGTGGCCCCCATCCATATGGGATGCATGACCCTGCCTCAGGCAGTTTGTACAGAACAGAAATCAAACCCGTAAACCACAGAGATGAAGCTCCAGTGGTGGGATTTCCACTGTTATCATTTGGGGACGGTTCTGGGGAAAAAGAGTGACGTCTGCGGGGTCCCTGGAAGCATACCCCACAGGTGGTGCTTGATCTACACATTTCCAGGGTGCTCACTTCAAGGCCACGGGTACCAACAGGCCCCCAGCACCAGCTTGGGATCCAGGTATAAACTTAGGGTGTCTGTGGGCTCACTGTTGGCTGACTATTTAGTTTTAATGCCCAAAACCAATTTTAAATAAAATAAAGGAACCCCCTAAATATTCTATATGGGGCTTTCTTTTTTTTTAGAGGGACATTTCAAGACTATTTTCACACAGGTTTAGCCGAAAGGGAAATTAAACTCTACATTTAAATGGGAGATTACGCACAAAGGAATCCATTACTTTCAATATTTCTCAGCAGGAGGGCTCAGAGTTATTTAAATAAGTTTAGATATTAAACCTAAAGTAGCCATTAAAGCAATGTGGATTTGTTTGTCTGTTTTTTTTTTTTTTGCCCCAGAAATCTTTTTTTCCAGCTGACTGAAAAAATCCATTGCTTAACCAATGGAGGATATTTTAATGCATTAAAAAAAATCCGGGGACTTTTTAATATAGCACTTCCTTTGAATTTTTAAGTACCATATTACGGTATACTTATTATAGCCAAGTGTCATCTTTCGGACAGATTAAATGAAGCGCTTTCCCTCCCCGCCCTCACCCTGGGCAGAGCAGTGCTAATATAAACACCAACATTAAACCATATTGGCTATGGAAGAGTCTTTGATTGTCATTGAGATTATTTTAAAAGTTATTTAGGTCCCCCTGTTACATCTCTGCAAACCACTGAGAAAATGTTGCGCTGGGTTTCTCTTTGCGACATTTCTTTGGGGATTCATAAATATTGATTGTACCGTAAAAAATTGATGGAATCTTGAAACAGACTGCAGTTGAGGCAGCTGGGGAATTTGCTCAATTTTTCTCAATCGCTGCAGTCTATAAAAAGAGGAGATTTTGCAAATTGTTTCTCACCTTGTCTTTTTAGTATTTAATAGCTCTCAATTCTATAGCCTTCTGCACCGCACACTGGGCATGTTTTCTATAAAAACAGAATCAGGCCTCTTCAATGGGAATTAAAAGGTGGGAGCAGGTGGTGAACGGGTTAAACCCTGTCCTGCTCTCCACCCTCTCTCTTCTTCCTCTCCTGCCACCTTCTGTCAGTTTTTCATGGCCTGCTGCTTTGGTCATATCCCTACATCTATCCCACAGATGCCCATAGTATGCCCTGAATCAGTCCTTCTCCTCACGTCTTAGGGCCATGATAGAACTAAAGTTAAAGCAATGAATGTCAAAGGCTGTGGTCTCTGTGGCCCTGCCTTTTACCACATCTTGGTAACTATTAAACCACGTTCCCATCAAGATACCCCTGCTCCCTCTTTTTAGATGACAGAGCTCCTCACCATCCTGCCCACCATCTGGCTCCAATCTACCTCTTTAATCTTATTCCCACCACTGTCCTTCTAGAAGCTTAGTTTCTTCAGATATGAGTCCCTCACTGTCCCTAAAAACTGCATCATGCATTTCTTCTTCCAGACATTGGCTCCTACTTTTCCATCATACCTGGAATGTTCTCCTTTCTCTCCTTCTGTGGCAGGTGGAATGATGCCACCATCATCCCCTACCCACACCCCACCCCGATGTCTATGTTCTAATTCCCAGAACCTGTGAATATGTTAGGTTACATGGCAAAGCGGAACTAGGGTTGCTAATCAGCTGGCCTTAGGATAGGGGGATTAGCCTGCATTTTCCTTTGGACCCAGGGTAATCACAAGGATCTTTAAAAGTGACAGAGGGAATTGGAAGGGGGAATCAGAGAGATGGCCACATGAGAAGGAGGCCTAACATCACTGGCTTTGGAGGATGGGGCCATGAGCCAAGGAAGGCAGGCCTTTAGAAGCTGGAAAGGAAACTGTAAAAGGCAAAGCAGAGTCTCCCATAGAACCCCTAGGAGGAATTGATCCTGCAAACACTTTGATTTTACCCAGGGAGATCTGTGCTGAATTACTGACCTGCAGAACTGAAAGTTAATATATTTGTGCTATTTGAAGCCACTGGGTCTGTGGTAATCACATATTAATTATCCTTAACATAACCACCCTAATCACACCTGCAAAGTCCATTTAGCCACATGGGGTAACACAGGTTCTAGGGATTAGGGCCTATCTTTGGGGGACGTTTATTCAGCCTACCAGCTCCTGAGCAAGAACCTAAGGTTAGAGGAGGGACGAGTCTGGTCATTTGACACTGAAATTATTATTAGGTTCAATGTTGGGATTTCTCTGTGAGGGGCATAAGACATGGCATTGATCTTACTGATCTTGAATTAATCATCCATGGAATCAAGTTAAAAATTCCTTTCGTCTTGGCCATAAGATTAGTTTTCTCTTGTTGCAGTCTGCAATCTGAGGTCCAGTGACTTGTCCGAGAGTATACACGGCCAGTGAATTTATAAATCACATGTGGCCATTCACCTGAATGGGCTAGAAATGAACCCTCCTTGGAGGTCTCTGTGGCATCAGGAGCCCTAATTGAGAGGAATCATCCTTGGTGACAATCCCCTCTCCACTCCATAAAACACAAAGTATTAAAGCATCCAAGTGTCAGCTATCATGTGTATATTCTCTAAAGAGCCCTAGGCTGGAGCCCCTGCACTCAAGGAGCTTATAGTCTGATAGAGAGAGTAGTTGAGAGCTGTCCATGGAAGGCCTGAGTACCAACCATATAATATTAAGTAGTCTGAAAGTGTGGAGGAGAGAGAGTTCCATGTGGGACGTCCAGGATGGTCTCATGAAGGTGGTAGGGCTTGCAGGAGAAAGAATGGGTAGCTAGAAAGAGGTGGAGAGGCTGGGAAGGATATCCCAGGCTCAGAGAGCAGAATAATAAGCAAAGAAGCAGAGAAATTCTCATGCCTCTGAGGGAAGCCATAGTCTAGAGATTAAAGGTAGAGTTTCAGATTTCTGGATTTCCCTTAATCAGGGCCTCCAAAACCTGGCCCAGGTGTGACCTATTTTTGAAATCAATTCTTTTCCTGTGTCCCTAGCCCACCCTTACCTGGGCTGCAGTGTCTGGCAGAATCCAGAAGGGCATCATGATAAGGATGAGGAAGCCAAAGCCTCCCTCCATCTGCACTGCAGAGCCAGTGCAGCAGGAAGTTTTGGTAATGAAAATTTACCTGAGAAAGAAACAAACCATGAGATCGAGCCCCCAAATTTCCACCTAAAGCTCTGATACTTTCTGTGGTCCCCACCAGCAGCCTTTCATTGGTGCTAGCCCCCATTCTCAGACTCCCGTGGCTGCAGAAGTCAGATCACCTCTAAATTTCCTTCCTAGTCAGAATCTTGCCCCCTCCAGGGCTCATTTCCTCTGCAGACCTCCATCGCCTTCAGATGAGTGATCTCCCTGTTTCTTTGGCCCATCTACTTGTTCTTGGCAGGATTGCTGGTCTGCCTCAAGCTACTGTATCCCACCAGGAAGCAGAAAACCTTTCCATCTTTGCTTCTGTAGAATATATTCATTGTAGGAATTTTATGCTGGTAATTGTTTTCCTTAGGACTTTGGATATATTATTCCCTGTCCCCTGGCTTCCGAGATTTCTGTTGAGAAGTTGGCTCGAAGTCAGCTATAAGTCTTACTCCTGCTCTTCAAAGGTAATATTTCTCTTTTTTCTCTTGCTGCTTTAAAGATTTTTTCTCTGCTCTAGTACTCCAATTCCAGTGAAGTTAATTTTGTCACCATGTCCCAAAAGGCCCCTGTGCTCATCTCTATACTCCCCATCCTTTTGTCTTTCTGTGCAATGATCTGACCTGTCGCCAGGCAGTCATGCCCCACCTGGTTCAGGTTCCCAGGACCCCTCATTTGGATCCCTGCTAACTAAACCCCTGCATGGCTCTTCCTGCTTCACAGCTTGCTCTCCTCTGTTCCATTCCTCCCCCTGCCAGGCCTCGTGAGCTTTTCACACCAAATCTGACCATGTCGCTCCTGAGCTTAACATATCAAGTGATTTCCCATTTCTTACAGGCAGGTAATTCCCCAGCTTCTTAATATGGGATTTAGGCCTTTACACATCTCCAGGCTGATCTCGTGTTATTTCTTTCCTTAACCTTGTGGCTCTAAGAACCCTGATCAGTTTCAAATTCTCCCATGCCCCTAAACACACACACACACACACGCGCGCGCGCGCGCGCGCGCGCACGTGCACTCCCCAAATTGTTCTTTAACCAAATGCCTCTGTTAACACTGCTCTTTCATCTGGAAAGCTCTTCTATCCCCTTTTGCCCAATGAAGCCACATTTATTCTTTGGGCCATGGTCATCATCTCCATCTCTGCACCCCACACTCCCACTTCCCCAGACACCCCACCTCTTGCTCCCATAATACACTTGGCATATTGCTATCACTGCACTGACCACAAATAACCACATATATCTTCCCCTCTAGATTGCACATTTTTTGAACAACGGTGTCTTATTCATCTGTAGATCCCCAGTACCCAATATCTTGCCTGAGACATAGAAGGTACTCAGTAAATGTTTGAATGATTAGCAAATTAATACGTAAATTTGTATAAAACTTCCTTTAACCTTCACATCTTTGTATGAGTCAATAATGTTGGCCCTATTCTAGGTGTGAAAGAATATTGACTAAATTCTGTTCTCTAATTGTACAGAAAATGAACGTGAGAGCTCCAAAGATCTCTAAAATAGTAAATCTGTCTTGTCCAAATTACACCGACTTCACCCTTCCTCCTCTTAACTCTTTTGCAATAAGAATCCTTAACACATGGTCTAGCCTTTGATAATCTGCAGCTTTCTAGTCTCTAACTATAACGTAGGTGGAAAAATCAATTGACTGAGTGTTTGCTATTACATTTTCCACCCGTTTAGTCCAACATTATGGCCATATTAATTGACGGTGTAGTAAGTAGTTATTAGATGAGATGGTTTAGGTGGTGATCTAGATGGGGTGAGCCTGGGGCATTGCAGCACACACCTCCCTAGAAAGGGGTCAGAGTTGGGGAAAAAGGTGGGGTCAAGAGCACGTGCTGAAGAGTGATAGGCCAGCCTGCAACAGGACAGCCCAGCAGAAAGGGTTGGGGGATTGGATCTGGCTTGCACAGCAATTAAACAAGAGACACGACACAGTGGCAGCCATTGGCTGGATGCCCTGCTGGCAAATGGCAGGCCCCTAAGTTCTTTGCCATAATGGGGCTGATAGGACCAACACAGGGCACAATGGCTAGAAAAGCTAAAGTGCAGCCAGTTATCAGGACTGAGACTCAGGAGACCAAGAAGGGGTCTTTTGGAGCACAAAATGGGACATGGCCTCAGGAAGAGTGTGTAATTCAGCATTAGTCTTACAGGGACTGGCAGCCAGGTTAACTTGCCTGGGGCATCTGGACTCTTTAGTTAATACCTTTCTGACTCTGGACTGTCTGCTTGAGGTTGAGCGAGTGTGGCAGGAAAGGGAGGGGTGTTGCCAAGTGGTGCAGCTGGAGGATTAAGGAAGATGTGGCTGCTCTGGGCAGACACTGACCACAGCAGGTCAAAGAGGTAGGTAGCGTGTTGTGAAAGCTGACGAGGAGCCAGGAAAGAAAGAGATGGGGCAAGGCTGGAAGCCCACAGGATGAGGTCAAGATGGGACGTGGGGCTGGGGAGAGCCTGGGAGGCTGGTATCAGAGGTGGTGCTCAGGGCTCTGAGCTGGATGAGTGGCAGTGAGTCAGATTCCAGGCAGCCAGCTGCAAGTCCAGGGTGCTAGGAGGTAAACTTGGCATCAAGGGTTAACCCTTGATGGTGATGGTTATTGGACATCAGAAGGGCGCTGAGGAGGATGAGGTCAAGACCTGGGTCTGTGATCAGACTTTTGGGGAATCATAGAGGCAAGAGAGAGGTAGGCAAAATCTGTATTTAGGGTTCAGGTGAGAAGGTGGTCATGAAGCTCATAAGATGCTCAAATCCAGAGAAGCCAAAGAAACCAGAAGAGCAAGAGAGAAGACAATGGCTAGGTAGAGGCACCAAGGGTAGAGGCACTAAGCTCTTGCTAACTGAGGTGACTTGGCCTCATGCCCAGAGCTCTCAATTTGCCTTTAAAGGGGCCAAGACCAGGCCTGGAAGGGCCTCTTAAAAAACTTCCTTCCAGATAGTAACAAGAAATTGGAAGCAAACGGCATCTGAATAGGGTGTGTTTGCAGGGCTCTCCAGAGAAACAGAACCAATATTAAGACATTTATTATGAAATTATTCCATGCAGTTGTGGAGGTGAGAAGTCTCATGAGTGGTTATCTGCAAGCTGGAGCCCCAAGAAAGCCAGAAGTGTAGTTCTGAGGCCTGAGTGTCAGAGAGCTCATGGTTCAGATTCCAGTCTGAGTCCAAAGGCCTGAGCAGCAGGAGGCTGTTGTCTCGGCTTAGTCAGGCAAACCCAGGGTGAATCCTTCCTTCTTCCGCTTTGTGTTCTCTTCAAGTTCCTCAGAGAATTGGATGAGGCCCACCCACACTGGGGGGGACGGTCTACTTCACTCAGCCCGTGGATTCCCATGCTGACTTCTTCTGCAAACACTTTCACAGACACATCCAAAATAATGTGTAAGCAGATGTCTGGGTGACCCCGGCCTAGCCAAGGTGACATAAGATTAACCATCACAAGGGGCAGCAGCACAGAGCCTGCCTCCCTGCCTGTAGCTCAGAAGCGCCCAGCACAGTCTCCTTACAGCCCTGTGGCTGACACTGACTGCACTCACCGGTCGGGCAGCCCAGGCCAGTCCACAGCCTAGGGAATAAGGAAATCCAGGGCTTTCAGCTAGTATCTTAGGCCGATAAAATATCAGAAGTGTGGCTTCTTGATTACATCTTAGTTGGAGCCATCAGGCACATCTGACCAATTTGCTAATTCCTGGCCTCCACTTGGAAAGCTTCCAGCTCATTTTCATGCTACACTGCGCAGTTCTGCCTTCTTAATGTAGTTTTAAAGTTGTATTAAACAATGGGTATAAAATCAAATTAATTATTGGACACTCCATGCTATTTAATTTTAAGGCTCCCATTTTGCCAGTATTTCTTCTGAGGACAACTAGGCGTGGAGTACCAGGCATCTGGGATGGTCCTTGGGCATCACTGAAGAGGAGGAAGAAGAGGGAAAAGAGGAGGATTTCGACCTCCTGGGAGGAATGCTGGTGGAGAGAACCATCCTCTTTACTATGGGGAATTAAGCCCAGTTTCTAGGGTACCGCCAATTGGCTTGGTAGTGATTCCTGTGTGGAGTGATGCTCGTGCTCAGGTGGTGAGGCGGGTCATGTGCACCTTCCTCAGGGTTCTAGGTCCCCACAGTGCAGCTCCTGCTGAGCTCGCCTGGTCCGAGGGGCGCCAGGGCAGCATTACTGTCACTGGCATTACCTTAGGCGTGTGTCAGACACCAGTCCAGTGTCCTCTTACTTCTGGAGGCACAGCACACTCTCCAGGTGCCTCCTTGAAGCCCCTCTCACTAGACCTGAGGTGAAGGGAAGGCCCACCTCCCACTTCTCCCATGAGATATCCGACTCGCCTGAAGCTCACACTCTCAAAAAAAAAAAATCCTTTGCCACTTTGACTTCAGTCCTCTTATACCCTTGACGTGTGTGGGGCTCTGTACTACCTAGGTGGTCTCCACCTCACTCTTATTTGATTTGTTTTGCTTTTTGACTCACTAAAAGGAACCTGGGAAGGGGTATGAAAGTAGAGGGGGTGTATGGTGAGCTGGAGCACCTGCTTGGACCAGAAGGTAAAGAAGAGCTCCAAGGATGGAGGAGATAATCGGGAGACCCAAGAGCCAGCTGGAAGGCTCCCCCGGGCCAACTCTGGGACAATGTGGGCACATGATGAAGAGTGAGGGTAGAATTACATTCCCTGGAAGAAAAGCAGAATCCTTGCATGCAGGCTTATGCTAAGGAAAGAAATAGGTATAGAAATCAGAAGTGATTAAAAAAAAAAAAGAAAAAAGAAATCAGAAGTGAATCTGTGGCATTTTAAACCTCCCGTCTCTCCCTGCCGGAGTGCTTTCATTGACTGGAACCCTTTCTATCCCATTCTTTCCATTTTCAGCTGGAGACATGGTCACTTTCCCAAAATTGCTAAGTGGCCAGCCAGGGGCAAATCCAAGGCCAGACCCCCAGGTCTTTTGACCCTGGTCCTCTCCCAGGCAGGATGCAAGTGATGACCATGAGCGACCTCCAGCCCCCACTGCTCTGGGCACGCCTCTGTCCTGGTCTGGTCAGCTCTTTATTCCCCTGGGCACCATGCCCTTGGAGCAACCCTCAGAGGACCCTACACTCTCCCACCTCCTGGCCCCCTTGCCAAAAACTTATTAAGCAGCCGCCTGTCACCTCCACCTTAATAAATAAGAATCTCTTTTCAGCTTCTTTGTCTTCTTCACCTCGGGGCCCACCTCCTGTAACCACACTGTCAATTACACCTCATGTCTAGCAAGGCCAGAGCTAATGAAAAGCAATAGAGAATTCACTGCCTTTTAATGAGGGAAACATGGCTTTTTACAGGGAACAATTTATTGGGCCAATTCCCCCCGTCCATCACCCAGGGAGTTGCTGCCTTTTTGTACCTTGTGTTTGTTACTGTGTCAGGCACCGTGTAAAATTGCCAGCCAAGCACTGAGGTGAAGGCTCTGACTCAATTTACAGGGTGACATCTCTAATCTTCCTCCTTGGATCAGTAAGTGATCCTGGCAATGATATGCATAGAAATTAATTACTCCACCCCTTCTGCTCTCTGGCAGCTGGGAGTGGGGTATCCTCCGTTGGCCCGAACAGCTGGGCTAGCAGGTCACTGACCTTTATCATCCCTGACTGTTTGTCCCGGTAGGAGTGTGTACGGGAGACAGAGGACCACACTGCCAGGAAGACAAGGAAAACACACCGAGGAGTGCATCTTGTACTGCTAAGCCCCGTTGAAGGTCAAAAACAAGTAGCAGGTCCATCACCATTGCCAAGAGGGAGAGAGAGGCAGGGGCTGCAGGAAGAACACTCCAGGCTGAGATTCAGGAGATGCCTCATTCTGTCACTAATTTTCCCTGTGACTCTGGCCTTGACATCTCATCCCTAAAGTAAAATGCTTCAACCAGAGCAATTGCTCTGATGCACTGCCAAAAGCAGGACATTTCTCCTCCTCCTCCTCTTCCTCCTCCTCCTCCTCCCCCCACTTGTTTCTGGATAGCATACTAGGATACTCCAAATCTTTGTGTTTTAGACTTGATTGAGCTATGTGACCTTGAGTAAGTCCCTTTCCTTCTCTGTATGCTGTAGAGTCATATGTTCATATCTTTCTACTTCTAAAGATGGCATTGGGAGTCAAATAAAATAAAATTGCTTGAAAACATAAGATCATATAATTTAAGTTCCAGACCTGGTGTTAGCTTGGAAGAATTAGGAAAAAATGATCATTTTGAGGCACACCAAGAGTTCCTGACTTAAAGTATCTCCTATGTTTCTTGTTATACCTTAAACTTCGCTATCAAAGATTCAAGTCTTTGTGACTTCAGATATAACTTTCTAATGACAAGTTAGTTTTTATTAAATGTTTACTCCTTCTGCCCCAAGTACCATATTTAGAGTACTGTAACACTTACTCAGATCATCACAGCAAATTTGCAAAGTAAATATTTCCATTTTATGAAGCTGAGACACTGAAAGATAAATTAACTGGTCTAGGCCACTCTGTAAATGATGGTGATAGATTTTTTTAAAAATAGACTTTACTGGGGCACCTGGGTGGCCCAGTCAATTAAGAATCTGCCTTCAACTCAGGTCATGATCTTAGGGTCCTGGGATCAAGCCCTGTATCAGGCTCCCTGCTCAGCATGGAGTCTGCTCTCCCTCTCCCTCTGTCCTGCCTCCTGCTCATGCTCTCTCTCTTTCTCATTCAAATAAATAAATAAAATATTTTAAAAATAGACTTTACTGAGGCATAATTTGCAAATAATAAAACGTGCACATTTTAACTATATGTGACATGAGTCTTGACAAATGTATGCATCCATGTAACTCCTGCCACAATCAAGACATGGAACATTTCCATGACTCCAAAAGGTTTCTTTGTTTCATAGGATTTGTTGTTTCATAGAATCCAAATTCACAGGATTTTCTAAGTGTCTATTTCTGCACTTTTACTTCTTTCTTTCTAATCTGTATGACTTTTATTTCCTTTTCTTGCCTTACTGCTAGGAGTCACTAGCTAGGACCTCCAATACAGTGTTAAATAGGAATGATGAGAATGGATGTTTTTTGATGTTTCCAATTGGAGTAGAAAAGCATTAATAGTATTTAATAGTATTTCACTATTAAGTTTACTGTTAACTATAAATCTTTCACAAATACCCTTTACTTGTAGATTAAGGAATTTCCCTTTAATTTCTAGTTCGTTGAGAGGTTTTGTCTTGTTTTAACTATGAGTGAGTCTTGAGTTTTGTTGAATGCATTTTCTGCATCTGTTTAAACAAGTATATAGAATTCCTTCTTTATTCTGTTAATTATGAGTTACATTGATTGATATTTTTATGTTGAATCAATCTTACAATTCTAGTATAAATCCTACTTGGCCCTGGCGTATCATCCTTTTTTATTATGTTGCTATATGCAATTTACTAATAATTTATTAAGGATTTTATGACTATATTTTTTGGATTTTATGACTATATTAATGAGCCCATAATTTCTTTTCTTATAATGTCTTTGGTTTTGGTCAGAGTAATGCTCATAATCCTCATAAAGTCATTTGGGAAGTATTCTTTCTTCCTTATTTTCTGTAAGAGTTTATGAAGGATTGGTATTATTTCCTCCTGGTATTTATTTGCAAAACTTCTTGAAAAGTTTTTATTATTGTTATTATTACTAATGCAATCTCTTTAATAGGTGTAGGACTCTTTAGACTTTCTATTTCTTCTTCGGTCAGCTTTTGTCATTTGTGTCTTTCAAACATGTACATTTCATCTAAGTTGTTGAATTCATTGGCATAAGATTACTACCAATATATCCTTATTATTCTATTTAGTCTATAGTATTGGAGCCAGGATTTTAACACAATTCTGTTTGACTCCAAAGTTTGTGCTTTTCCCCCCTATGCAATCCTATTCCTGTAATGAATTGTAGTCTCTCTGAGAGAAGCCATATATAAATTCCTCAGAAGAAATACTTTAATGGCAATTGAAAGTCAAGTGGAGGCCAGGTTTGCTCAAAGGACATTCATATGTGTGTTCAATATTGAACCAGGGACAAAGAGGCCATGGAATAAATTGAGGGGCCTCAGAAAAGGTAGAAGGAAGGAAGCAGTAACAGTGTATTTTTTTAATGTAATTGAGGCACAAACTTTTACTTCACAAACCCACCAGGGTCTTACATGCTGCAAAGGGTGGGTGTTTTTGAGGAGGGAGAACAGAAGAAGAAGAGATACTGCTTTACTGAACATATGCACAGCATTTTGAATTGGGCTTGCCTATGGCAACCTGTCCCAGATGATGATTAAATCTCTTTCATAGTTTTCTCCACTTATTACACTGCAAAACTATTGGTTTTATAGTATGTGTTGACAGCATGTAGCTCCAGCTTGGCAAAAATATATAATTTACTTGCCCAGAAGTCAGCTTCCTCTTTTTCTTTCAAGCTGGCAAAGCTTATTTTCTACCATACAGGCTAAGGAAGCCAGATATTTGGTTTCCCAGCTTTCTTTGCAATGAGGAATGGCCTTGTGACCAGTTTGAGTACAAAGACAAGTCTGTTGGAGGACTTCTAGGGGAAAGATTTTCCTCTTCTGATGAGCACTCACACAGCCCCACCCTAGTTTCTCACCCTTTCACCTGATTATATGGAGATAGGATGCCTGGAGCTTGGAGCAGTTCTCTTGGGATTATGAGGCAACAAACCTGGGTCTGGAAAACCAATTTGTAATTGATGGCAAAGCAGAAATATAGAAAGAGGCTGGATCCTTGATGATATCACTGAACTTCTGAACCAGTCATGGAACCACATATCTCCAGGTTTATCTTGGTATAAGACAATATCTTAAGTAATGATAGTCAGAGAGAGAGAGAGAGAGAGAGAGAGAGAGAGAGGCAGAGACATAGGCAGAGAGAGAAGCAGGCTCCATGCACCGGGAGCCCGATGTGGGATTCGATCCTGGGTCTCCAGGATTGCGCCCTGGGCCAAAGGCAGGCGCCAAACCGCTGCGCCACCCAGGGATCCCATGGCCTTTTGTATTTTTTTAGAGGTGGGTAAATGTCTCTTTTTTTAATGTCATTTTTTTTTTTTACTAAATATGGGTATTCGATTATTAGAGCCTTAACATCTTAACTGATGGATTTATAGGTCCACCTCTATTTACTGGTCTCATATGGCATCAAGATGTTTATAATCAGAAATGTAGCATTTCTAATCACATAGAAGTACTAAAAAACAGGATGGCCCAGAAAATTTTTATATTATTATAATTTTAAAGTTATGGCCAAAATGAAAATATGCATTAAAAATTTTCTTGTAGAGAATTTTACAACCTTTCAAGAATATATCCATGGTCCTGGTCCAACAACCTCGGAATGGGAAACCTTCTCCAGAAGAGTAGATTTTCGAAGTAAGAATTTTGTAAGACTGTGAAACATTCATAACATCTCTCTGTTTGTTATTTATATCATCTTTTGACACTTTCTCTGGAGCAATTGGCAGTATAACTGTTAAGCCACAAGGAGACTTGGCTCTTGCAGCAGAGCCGTGAGAAAGAATAATGACTTTCTCTTGCAAAGGCAGCAGCCTTCTTAAGAGAACACCAGCTCAGGGGGACAAAGGAGCAGCAAGACGAAAGGGGAAGCTGCTATTACACAGAGGAGGAAAATTATGAAGAAGGTTGGTCTCTCCAGTAATGAGAATAATCCAAGAAATGCAGGGAAATAAAAATGAAAACCACATGACACTGTTTCAAATATTATCCAAGATACTATTACAAAAAGAAAGAAGTTTGATCACACCAACATTTGGTGAGCATATGAAGCAATCCTGACTCACATACACTATGGGTGAGAGGGTCAATTGACAAATGAGTCTGGAGAACAATCTGGCAATATCTAAGAAAGTTGAAGATATGCAAACACTTACACCGGGCAACCCCACTCCTAGGTCTACACTATGCAGAGCCTTTTGCAGAGTATGCATGAGGAAAATGTACAGGAAGATTCCTAGGAACACTGTTTGCAATAGTGAACAATCAGTACTACTCTGATTGTTCATCACAAGGGGAACGAATTAAGAAGTGTTGTATATTCATGAAGTGGACTACTACACAGTGCTAGTACACAGGAAACTAGTGCTTCACCACTGTTGAATGAGGAAGGGAAGAGCAGGAGACTAGGCACAGCACATCACCATTTACACAAGCTTAAACATCTGCTGAAATGGACTGTGTGTCCTTTGTGGGCATTCATAGTATAAAGATTTCCATGAAAATTATAAAGCAAAGTTCAAGATAGTTCCTGCTTCTCTAGGGGACAGAGGCAAACAGGATTTGGAAGTGATGCATGGGGAACCACAAATGGATTTGTCAGATTTTACTTTTCAAGCAGGGTGCTGGTATATGGGTCTTCAAGTTCTCGATAATGTTTTGTATGCCTGCAAAATTTCATTAACACTTTCTTAAAAAGAGACAAGCAGTGAAGCAAAGGAGATTCACAAGGGTAGAAGTCCTGAGGGGTTGACTGCAGGAAAGTCAATGGCATGGGCAAGAGCCTCACAATCAGAGACTTGCATCTGAATCCCAGCTCTTCTGCTCACCAACTGTTGTGTGGTCTGAGGGGCAAGTTAATTAACCTCTCATGAACCTAATTTTCCCAGGTGCAAAATAAGAATAATGATATTTACTCTTACCTGAATGTGGTCAGTTCAGTAATTAAATAAAATATTTTAAGAACCTAGCACAGCACCTGGCACATTTTTTTGGAAAGAGTACATATTCTGGTTTATCTAGGACAATCTTTGTTAACATCTGCTGTTTTATTAGGCCATCTTTCAATCTCAAAAGTGTCCTGATTTGGAGGATAAATGAGATTGTTACCCTACACATTATAAACACTCAATGTATTCAGTTTATGTTGGTCTCATTTTAGTTTCCAAGTCCTTAGAACAAGCAAGCAATCACCCCTCCCTTCAGAAAGAGCCCACCCCTTCCTACCCTATCTCTGTGTGATGAAAGGTTTAGTCATCCTTCCATGCTATGGATTCAGAGTACCTAATCTACTGGATTGAATTGCTGCAGATTCAACTAAATCCTTGGACTGGAAAAAGCCAGAAAGTTCAGAATTGTTAGAGCAAAATGATGCAGAAAGTATTAATAGCAAAGGGCAAAAAAAAATGCCGAAGGAATACAATGAAAACTATCTTTTATTGAGGATTTACCATGTGTGGGCATCAGGTTCCCCCTTTGTCCATTGTTGTTCACGGTTCCTGACTCCACTTTCTAAGATGCTCTTCTCTGTCCACTATCCTCCATGGGCACAGCCAAGGCGGGTGTGGATGTGCGTGCATTCCCTGGGGCTGCCATCTCTCATAGTCTTCTTTCTGCTTGAATGTTTGAAAACCTGGACTTATAGGATTCCTACAGTTAATGGCCTTGTTAACAGTACGATTTCCTTAAAAACTTTTGATTTACTTATTTCTGGTCAACTCCACCTACTAGGAATCACAACCAAACTTCTATGCTGGATATAGTTCTTAGACTTGTCTTCATGTCTTCTTTTCCCACATTAATGAAGGGTACCCCCAGGACATCTGAAACAACAGGCTTGGGCGGACAGCAGAAGTCTATCTCCTGCTATTTCTGGTGCAGGGGCAGTTGACTTTTCCACTTATGTGAACTCTCAAATTTCTGGGCTCTTTCTATTCCCTTCCATCCCTACTCTTAAATGCCAGAATGCTCATCTTTCTTTTGAAGCCTATTCTTCTAGATATTTTTTGAACCTTCTCTTGGAATTAACAAGTTCTATAAGCATCTTAGACTGTCTTCCAAGTTACCGAATGTGGCAGTTCTATCATGTATTTGGCAAACTGTTTCACATGGAGATCCTTCTTCCCTGCTTCTAGTGTTTCTTTCTTTACTGCTTATCATCTGATCCTTAGGCCAATGTCGCATATTTTGGTGTTTGGAGACAGCAGTACTTCAAGATATTAAGCACAGTAGAAGTTTATGCTTGCTTAATAGTGAGAGTTTGATGTTACTGACCATGGATGACTCCTGGATCCAGGCTCCTTTTCAGGCTACTATGGATTGTCTTCTTGAAAGCAGTCATAATTTAAGGCTCATCTAAAATAAAAGAAGTTGGTTCTGTTAACCAGTGGGCTTGACCCATTTGGGTGTATTGTGGGAAACAGCAATCTGAACCAAATCAGAGAAGCAAATAGATGTTAAAGACATTACCTAGGGGGGCACCTGGGTGGCTCAGTCAGTTAAGCATCTGCCTTCAGCTCAGGTCATGATCTTGGGTTCCTGGGATCAAGCCCCGCATCGGGCTCCCTGCTTAGCAGGGGAATCTACTTTTCCTTCTTCCTCTCTCTCTGCCTTTGCTTGTGAGCTCTCTCTCTCTTTCTCAATAAATAAATAAAATCTTAAAAAAAAGACATAACCTGGGACTAAGGATGCTATTGAATGGAGGCCCCTGGAGATCTGATTTAATGAATTCATAAAGTTCTTTGTAGCACATTCACTACTTGTATGAATGTCCCTGAGGTGGGTGGGTATAGAGTGTATTTACAGTCTCAGAAGACGTCAGTTCCATCAGTGGATTTTCTTAGTTCAGGAGATCAAGATTCTACCACAGTTTCTTCTACTGCATGTCCCTGTGCCCATGGGAAAGCCATACTTCCTCTCTGACCCCGGTGTTCTCATCTGCAGTCCAAGAAGACCAACTGAAAGGATATCTAGGGACCTTGCTGACTCAAGAAGTCCATGATTCTATGATCTAGGGACTCACTCAGTAAATCTTGAAAACCATGGTTTATTCCTTATCTGAGTCATAATTTTTAGCTTGAGAAAGACCCAGAATCACATAAACCCATGAAGATGATCCTCTGAGCAGTACGGCGTTCTGTCAAGGCAGTGCATTGGAAACAACAGGTCTTCGGTCAAAGGCTTGCTCTGGGGGCCAGGCTATGGCTGGCCTTAGGGGGCAGACCCAGTCCCCAGGATGAGCCTGCCTTGGACAACTCTGTCTTTCTCAGCAAATGGCATTGCATAGAGAGGAACAAAAATGGAGGAGGCTCCTGAGACTGTGAAAGAGGTAGCATGAAGAAGCTGAACAGGAAAGAGTGAGGGGAAGGAGGAGTGGGGCAGGAAGAGAGTCCTCTTCCCTACCAGGAGTCTCCACTTGGTTGTACAACAGTTGCATTATTTTTTATTCATTTTCCTCCCCAATCGTCTGAAAGGAATCCTAAAGCCTCCTGTCCACCAGAGCATCGCCTGTACATGATTCAATTAACCTTTACGGTGGCTTGGGAAGTGTGTGCAATAGGAGAAACTTGCCTTAATTGGCAGCCTGACACAGACAATAAAGTTTGATCAGATGAATAGGGCATCGGGGACATCATTAGCATCCTCTACTGAAGACTACGTGGTGTGTAAAAGTTGTTTAATTTCTGCTGGAGAAGGAAGGGAAGGGAAACCTGCTTCACATTTCCTCATTTTTTGGCTTATTAAATATTTCATTTCCTCACTGTAAGCACCAAATGCGCCCCATATTTTGGTGTCTGTGCAGCTTCCCACCTAGCTTTTACTGCTCTGTAATCCGCCAAATGATCATTTCCCTGTTATTAAAACTTTGCATTTAGCAAGATGTGTTTGGGAAAAACAAACATAAATAGAGACAGATGGAGTGAGTCTTTCTCGAGAGTTTCAAATGGGAGAAATGGGGCGAGGCAGAGGGGAAATGAGACTGTGCTGGTGGCCCTGGTGGTTTTTCACTTTCCCAAGAGTAGAAGGTGAGGGAAAACAGGGGAATCATATAAGGCCAAGGTCTGGGTCCTTGCTCATTATCCAGATGAGGCTTTTGTTTGTTTGCTTCTTAGAGAGGTGGGGAAGAGACAGAGGGAGAGAGAGAGAATCTTAAGCAGGTGCCACGTCCAGCACATAGCTGACGCAGTGCTTAATCTCATGACCCTGAGATCATGACGTGATCTGAAATCAAGAGTCAGAAGCTTAACTGACTGAGCCACTCAGCACCCCAGATTAGTTTTTAAATCTTGGCTCTTCCAGGAAACCTTCCCCAACCTAGAAGAGGGAGGAAGGGAAGAGAACTGACTTCCACGGAATGCCTCCATGTTCTAGGCATGGTCTGTATTGTCTCGATTTTCACCACTAGCCCAAGGACTTCATTCCTATTATGCTGCTTTTAGGAATGAGGGATCTGAGACTGAGGAAATTTTTGAGACTTGTTCAGGGAGCCAGTCAGCAGGTGAAAGAGCCTGAATTTCATCTCAACTCTGTCTTTTTCTTTACTCCGTTAGAAGGAGGAGGGAAGGAGATCCCTGGGTGGCGCAGCGGTTTGGCGCCTGCCTTTGGCCCAGGGCGCGATCCTGGGGACCCGGGATCGAGTCCCACGTCGGGCTCCCAGTGCGTGGAGCCTGCTTCTCCCTCTGCCTGTGTCTCTGCCTCTCTCTCTCTCTCTCTCTCTCTGTGACTATCATAAATTAAAAAAAAAAGAAGGAGGGAATGCCCTCTTCAGATTAAACCCAACCAAAAGAAATCCCTCTCTACTAAGTGCATCATCTTCCCATTTCCCTACAAGAGACAAAAATGTCTACCAACTTAATTTATGTGCTAACTAATGTGCATTTAAAAGAGCTTTGAAATGAGTAATGTGCTAAAAATGAGCAATTAATTTTCACTCATGCAAAGGCACTTAAAATTAAATAGAGCTAGACGGATAGAGGTATGACTGTCATCACTCTATTATAAATTCTTTTAGAATCAACAAACTGTCATCAAATATAGAAGAAATACTCACTCTGAACAAAATACTCTGCTGAGGACAGTTGGGAAAAAGGGAAGTAGAAGATGGGCTCTGTGCTTTGCAGAAGAGGAGACCAGGCATGAATACATGAAGTTGATAGTACAGGTACCATATTCACAGCCATTCACACACACACACACACAGTCACCCCTTACCTTAGACACAGGCTTAAATGCAAGATAGTAGACACCATGCCTGCCCTTGTGGAGCTTACCAACTTGGGGGGAAGATAGGCCCTGAGTAAGTAGTTATACACAGGAAGAGGAGGGAGTAATGAGATCAAGAAGGGCTTCTTGGAAGAGATAGGGCTTAGGAACACCTTAAGAATCCCAGCCTGTGTGTCGGGGACCACCCAGCCTCCTTATCGGGACGTCCAAGGCCTTCTCCTGACACATTGGGACTGAGAATGTCATGGGATGGCACTGTCCCAGGCAAAAGGGAGAATGAGGCAGCCTTTATGCTCGGGCTTCTCTCCACTGAGTGCTGCCATCCTCCAGCCTTCTTCCCAGGCTCTGACACCCAGTACACCTTCCAGCTGGATCTTTCCTGGTGACTCAGACAGCTGTCCCAGCTCTCACCTGATCTCATTGTCCTCACTGCTCACTGGATCACCTCTCTCCACCATGTGTCTGGCCCAGGCTTTGGTGCCCTCTGACACTTGTGCCAAGAGGACAGAGGGCTTCACTTACTCTTGCCTAATCCTTGACCGTTTCAGCAGCCCCTGGAGATGGTGCTTGTGTTGGAAATTCGATGAATGACTGGAATGGTGAGACTCTAAAGACACAGAAGGCAAAGATACAGCACCAATGTAGGTGCTTGGGGGTTTGAGGTGGGGGTGGGGGTTTCTCTTTATCTCAAATTTCACTTTCACATTAGCTCTCTCTCCTTGGCAAACTCGGTGGCAGAAATGTGAAGTTTGGAGGGTGATATGATGGTGAACCAAGCAAAGCTCTCTCCCTGCACTTAGATGAGTGTCTCTCCTAATTCCTTAATTTCCAGGCTCCGTTCAGGCTTATTCTCCCCTGATTGGAAGTGTAGAAACAGTTTGATGAAGCAGTCACTCCGCAGAAATAATGATGATGATGATGATGATGATGATGATGATGATGATGATGGCAGTAATAACAGAGGAGAGGCTCATTTATAGGGCTTCTCATTTTCCAATTTTCTCTTTGTTCTGTCTCAGATGAACGTCAGCTAATTGATCCTCCGGCATCTCTGTGAGGTAGGTAAAAATTAGAATTCCTTCTCAAGAAATACTCAGTCTATTAATAACCAAGGAGGCATATGATCAACTGTTAAGGTACTAGCTTTCCCCCTGCCCCTCTCCAAAGTCACTGCCGGGGGATCCCCTTCCATGGTAACAGCAGAGGCAGTCCATTGGACTGCAGCCGGCACGTAGTCGGGCACTTGATACATTTGCTGGTGGGTTAACTGAAAAATGACTCATTAATGAGTGAATGAATGAAGGTCTTGAGAGGCTTGTCAGATGTGGTTCATTGGGGCCTGTGGAGACTGAAGATCTGTGTTCTGGATATTTCTAACAGGTGTGGGTTATTTTAGAGGTACTATAGGACATCAACACTGGTCAGTCCCAGAGACTACAATTCCAGTATTTTCATTCATCCTCATCTGTATCCCAGTGAGAAGGAAGGGCTCCAGCAAAAGGGAAGACAAGAACAACACAGCAGCATAGGGGAGCTGCACTTTATGCTTCTTCTGGATCCTTCTGCATTCCTCACCTCTGCCTGCCTAAGGATGAAGGACTCTTTACAACAACTCTCTGTCTCCAGCTTCTCCTCTTATAATATATGCCCACTTCCTTTATGAATCTGGAAGTTTCACTCTGTCCACGCAGCCTTCCTGAGCAACAAGCAAGCAAGTGAACAGAACTCTTCCTGACTGGTGGAATTTCTTCTGACTGCCCCAACTGCAATGGGGCAGACTTTGGCACTAGCAGACTAGGGTTATCAAGGCCTGTAGTTTTGAGGCCTGGACTCTGGCCTTAGTTTCCCTATCTGTGAAATGGGAATAATAATACCTACCTTCTGGAATGTTGTTTGAACCAATGATAAATGTGCAGTTGGGATCCCTTTGTGTGTGTGTTTTTTTTTAAGATTTATTTATTTGAGTGCGGAGGGGCACACAGAGAGGGAGAGAGAATCCTCAAGCAGATGCCCCACTGAGCACGGAGCCCCACTTGAAGTTCAATCCCATGACTCAGATCACGATCTGAGCTGAAATCAAGAGTCAGCTACTTTACTGACAGTACCACCCAGGTACCCCAGGGTCCCTTTGTTTTTGACTAACCTTTAAAAAGAAAAGTAATGAATCCAGGATCTAGAAGAGAATAATAGGTGAAATATTAGGTACTCAGAAGCCTTGGAAATACCCACAACTGGCTCTAACAGAAGTGCACCTTATTCCAGACTGCTTCACGTTTACTCTGTCCACATGGAACCTCATCTATATAAGGTCCCTGGGCCTCAAGGACCTGCCCTTCTTTTTAATAATACGATTAATTAGTCACAAACTAAGGAATTGATGGCTATAAACAAACTAAAATATAGCCCTTTCAAATATCCACTTACATTTAAACACTGACTCCCCAAGCAATCAATTTTTTATTTTTGTTTTTAAATTTTATATGTTTCCAAAGCATTAGATGTTATTCTATTCACATGTTATTTTAAATTTTGTTTATTTTTACTTTACATAAAGTAAAATTTGGCTCTTTTTTGGTAAATTTTACTCTTTGGTAAAAAGAGCGAAAGAACTCACTTTCTATGAGTTTTTAGTTTAGGTAAGCATAATTGAGATACAGAACAGCTCCATCAAGCCTCCAGAAATTCCCTTCGGGGTCAATTTCCCTCACCTTACCCCTACCTGGCAACTACTGATCTTCCCTGTCTCTGTAGGTTTGTTTTCTCCAGAACGTCCTATAAATGGAATCATAGAATAGGTAGTCTTTTGAGTCTGTCTTCCCTTCTTGGCATAACTCATTTGCGATTCATCTATTTTGATTCTTATATCAATAATTTATTCTTTTATTGCCATGTAGTCTTCCATTATAAGGATGTTTCACAGTTTGTTTGTTTATCCATCCATATCTGAAGGACACTGGGTTTGTTTCCAGGTTAGGGTGTTATGAACAAAGCCATTACCAACATTTACATATGGCTGTTCTGTGAAGCAAATTTCTCATTTCTCTTGGATAAATAACTAAGCTTGGGATTGTTGGGTCATACGGTAAGTGTACGGTTAACTTCATAGAAAACTGCTAAATGGTTTAGCAAAGTGGAGGCATCATTTTGCATTCTCATCAGCAATGGTGGAAAGTTCCAGTTGTTTCACATCTTCATAAGCACTTAGGATTGCGTGTTTCTCTGATTTCAGCTATCCTAATAGGTACATAGTGGTACCATCTTGTGCCAGTGCCCTTTAACAGATTAAAGAAGATTCCTTCTTGTCTGCTGAGAGTTTTTATCATGAGTGGATGTTGAATTTTGTCAAATGCTTTTTCTGTACCTATTAAGATGATCATACAGGATTTTTTCTTTCATCTATTAATAAAATTTTCAAATGCTGATTTTCAAATGTTGACTCAGCCTTGCATGCCAGGAATAAACCCCACTTATTCATGATGGATTATTTGTTTTATAATAGATATTGCTGGATTTTATTTGCCAGACTTTTGTGCAGAATTTTGACATCTATGTTCATAAGAGATATTGGTCTGTAGTTTTCTTGTCTTGTAATTTCTTTGCCTGGCACTGTTTTGGTATTAGGGTAATGCTCGCCTCTTAGAGGGAAAGCAGCCATAGACAATGTGTAAATGAATGGGCATGGCTGAATTCCAATAAAACTGTTCTATAAAAAGAGGTGGCCAGGGGATCCCCTGGTGGCCCAATGGTTTAGTGCCTGCCTTCAGCCCAGGGAGTGATCCTGGAGATCCGGGATCAAGTCCCACGTCAGGCTCCCTGCGTGGAGCCTGCTTCTCTCTCTGCCTGTGTCTCTTCTTCTCTCTCTGTCCCCCATGAATAAATAAATAAAATCTTTAAAAAAAAAAAGAGGTGGCGGGCCAGATGGGGCACCTCTAGCTGTAGAATATTGACTTGAGATCCTTCTTCTTCTCTAGCATTTAATGCTATAAATTTTCCTCTAGATACTGTTTACCTGCATTCCACATATTTTGAAATGTCCTATTTTCTAATTTCCCTCAACACTCCCTCTTTGAACTCCCATGGCTTCTTTCAAAGTATATTGCTTAATTTTTAAATATTTGGGGATTTTCTAGATATTGTTCTATGACTGATTTCTAATTCCATTGTGATCAGAGACGATTGTATGATTCCAATTTTTTAGATTTGTTAAAGCTTATTACATTATCTAGGTTGCAGTCTATCTTGGTGAGTATTCCACGTGCACTTGAGTGTGCTTTTTATTGTGTTTCAAGGGAGGAATCTACTAATATCTGTTAGGTCAAGTTGGTTGTTAGAGTTCTTCGGTTCTTCTATATCCTCAGTGATTTTCCACCTGCTTGCTCTATGGATAACTCTGAGAGGAATATTAAAGTCTCCAAGTGTGAATATGGATTTGTCTACTTCTCTTTCAATTCTGTCAGTCTTCACTTCATGTACTATGAAACCCTGATGCTAGAAGCCTACACATTTAGGATTGTGTAGTCTTCTTGACATGACCTTCTCATAATTATTTAATGTTCCTCCTTGTCCCCAGTAATTTTACTTACGCTGATGTCTTCTTTTTGTGATAATAATATAGTCACTCCGTCTTTCTTTTGATTAGGATTTATGTGGCATAGATTACTTTTAATTTTATCTTTTTTATTTAAAATTTTAATTTTAATTCCAGTTAGTCAACATACAGTGTAATATTAGATTTCGGGTGTACAATGTAGTGATTCAACACTTCCATACGACACCCAGTGCTCATCATGACAAGTGTCTTCCTTAATCCTCGTCACCTTTTTCACCCATCCCTCCCACCTCTCTCCCCCTCTAGTTTGTTCTCTGTAGTTAAGAGTCTGTTTTTTGATTTGCCACTCTCTCTCTCTCTTTTCCCCTTTGTTCATTTGCTTTGTTTCTTAAATTCCACATTGGAGTGAAATAATATGGTATTTGTCTTTCTCTGATTTATTTCACTTGGCATCATACTCTCTAGCTCTATTTGTATTGTTACACATGGCAAGATTTCATTCTTTTTTATGGCTGAGTAATATTCCAGTGTGTGTGTGTGTGTGTGTGTGTGTGTGTGTGTGTGTGTGTGTACCACATCTTTACCCATTCATCAGTCGATGGACACTTGGGTGGCTTCCATATCTTGGCTATTGTAAATTATACTGCTATAAACATAAGGGTTCATGCATCCCTTTGAATTAATGTTTTTGGATTCTCCAGTAGTGCATTTACTAAATCATCATGTAACTCTATTTTTAACTTTTTGAGGAACCTCCATACTGTTTTGCAGAGTGGCTGCACCAGTTTGCATTCCCACCAACAGTGTAAGACAGGTCTCCTTTCTCTGCATCCTTGCCAAAACTTGTTTCTTGCATTGTTGATTTTAGCCATGAGTTGGTATCTCATTGTAGTTTTGACTTGCATTTCCCTGATGATAGGTGTAATGAACATCTTTTTGTGTGACTGTTGGCTATCTGGATGTCTTTATTGAACAAATATGTGTTCATGTCTTCTGCCCATTTTTAAATTGGATTATTTGTTTTTTGGGTGTTGAGTGTTATTTCTTTATATATTTTGGATACTAACCCTTTATCCTATGTGTCATTTGCAAATATCTTTTCCCATTCAGTAGGTTGCATTTTAGTTTTGTTGATTGTTTCCTTCACTGTGCAGAAGTTTTTTTTTAGAATAAGAAGTCTAATTCTTAAATGGGAACTAGGAATCTGTGTTCTTAACAGTCTCCCCCAAATGGCTGAGATGTGACCTCTAGCATTGCCTTCTCTTTATAGATGTTTGCCCATGAATAGTGGTAGAGGGATAGGGCAGCAGCCTGAGGAAGGGCACAAACAGGGCTGAAAGAAATGGTTTTATAGGACAAGGAAGACTTATGGGATTGGAAGAAGGAGCCATCAAGGGAGAGAGAGGTTGGGGATATGAAGGTTATTGGTGGCGTTAATTTGCAGAAACAGTGAGGACATGTGTAGAAGGCTTAAGGTGGTGGAGGGAATTGTCTGCGAGTGGAAGGCAGGCAGGGATGGTGGACTCACAAGGGTCACTGGGCAGAGAAGGAGGGGCAGGTGGGTTGCTGAGAGGTGCAAATGGAATTAAGTGCAGGGGTGCAGGGTGGGGGGAGTGAGAGACTTGGGATCTGATGCAGAACCTACATCTTGCTGTATGACTTTGGGCAAGTCATGTGACTTTCTGGGTTGAGGCTCCTCATCCTATAAAGGGGAGCATGGCTTCCCAGGTCTCCCATGAGGATCAGACGGGAAAGCAGGTTAAAAGCTTAAAAATAAATGGTCTACAGATGCAAAGTTGATTGCCACTTTTGTTATTGATGCTACAAGAAATCGAGTGTTGTTGCCCAAAGGTGTTGGCCATTTAGGTGGGGGCACTTAAGCATTCAAGGCCAGGAGAAGGTGGTTAGCTATTAGGTCATGTAACCTGTTACTACTGGTGACAGGAAGAATTCATAAAACCCGTCCCTGAGCTGGGTGTATATTGCGATAAAATTTAAGGGTGCTGATCAGGAGTCGAGTAGGCCTTTCTTATAGAACCAATTGGGGAACAAATGGCTGCAGAAGCATCAGAGACTAAGTAATACCTCTCAATTGGTGATGTGGTTTTCAATAATTGACATAATGTTTCTGATTATTGTTTTATAATACCTTGCACGCTCCCCCCATTACCGTTCCGTTTTATGACGATGTTAATATACAGATGTTACTTTAATCTGTTTTTTAATTTATCTCAGCTATCCCACATGCACATTTTCAAGTGATTCGTTTGTTTAGTAGCACCTCATTTATTTTAAAAATTTTATTTATTTATTTTTTTATCACTGTGAAAACGTTAATGACATTTAAACATGGCTCCTCTTTCATCCCTCCTTTCAGCCAGAGGAGAGGAATATTTGCTGTTCTTCTCCTCAGGGCAAGGTCAACATTTCTCTCTTCGTTGAATTGCCCATTGCCATCTTGTACTAACCACATACCAGAATCTCCTTGTTGAAAGCGTGGATGCCGAGAACAGATTTGGTTTGATACTGAATGAAAGCCACTTGCCCCATTCCCACCAAACATCCTCACGGTAAAACTGACTCTCTTTTGGTCCATTTCTATCTCTCAAGATGTTTGTTGACAATGAAGAAGTTGGATTTACACTGGAGTATAGGTCGGGGTCTGGGATGAGGGTACTCTGGTGTGTTTCCTCTCCTCTGGGACAGGCCTGTTCTAGACAGACTCGTGAAAGCAGTGAACCAGGCCTAACAAATCATAACATGGGGGAAAAAAGAAGGTGAGGACTGTGTGTCGTGAGAGCCAGTGTCCCTTCCAGCCCTGACCCCTTCTCTGATCTGGAGTGGCTTTCCCAGCAGTGGCTGGACCCCTCCTTCAATAGCACTGGGCAGCTCAAGCCCACATGTCAAACAGGAAGTCATCCTCTTTCTCCCAAAACTGACTTTTCCCCCAAGACACCCCAGTTCTCCTCATGGCCCTCCAAGCTTACCCTGCCCCCCCCCACATCCTACCAGATACTGGGTTCTGCGGATCCTTCCTGCTCAGCCCCTCTGCTATCTCACCCACCACGCCCATTTCTCCTGCCCTAGGCTCACTCCCCACCTCCTGCATGACTGGAGTGGCTCTGATGCCTCCAGCACCACCTGCCCCCAGCCTTGCCCTCCCTGGTCCTCCCACAGGCCAGGGGGCACTTTGGGTGAGATGCAGGTTTCCTCCCCGGCTTGAAAATGTCACAGTTGATTTTTTTTGTAGGAAAATAGCAAATTCCTTTTATCATCTATTTTAGCAAGCCTGCTAAACACAGGGACCTCACCTTCTTTCTTCTTCAGCTTTATGCTTTGTTAGGACTAGCTCACTGCTCTCATGAGTACAAAAGCTGGTGGCTTAAGATGATAAAAGTTTGGTTGTTCAGGTCACATGGAGTCAGCAAGCGGTAGTGTTGGGGAGGAGACATTTCTGCACAGTCCTTTTGGGACACTGCTCCCTCCACCTAGCGGCTCCTTTCCCCTCCAGGGGGGTCAGTGTCTCTTCCATGCCAAAAAAAGAAAATAGTGTGAATCACATTGGGGATCCTGAGGGGACAGTCCTGCAAGTTTATGGCTCTGCCACCCTCCATTGAACAGGACCAGTGGCATGGTCATCCCTAATGCCCCAGAGATGAGCAAATGTGGCCTGGGGCCCAGGATGACCGGGGGAATGTGGACATTGATAAGTGCCAGGGCCCTGCCCACTTCCCGCTGCTCCCTCCTGTAGACTGCTCAGCTGCTGTCTGCCAGTTGCATCTGGAGCTTCTCTGTTGCTCAGAAATGAATGTAAGTTATTGACAAGGACCCAAAACAGGTCCCCTTGAGGCAGAAGAGTGAAATGTGACCAGGAGAGCAGACCTGGGGCCCACCTCGCTTCTGGTGAGACCTGATGGGCTGCTAGTGTGGGATGCTTGGGCCTGCTTCCCTCCTGTGTTCCTTTCTAGCTCGCCCTAACCAATTCCCTGATGTCGATGGAACGACCCAGAGGAGAGATGGCCTGCAGAAGCCCCCTAAATGGCAAGTACTTACATAAGGGAAGCAAAGTTCTCAGCACACTGTGGGAAGCACCCGATAAACATTGCTGGACTGATGGACGTCAGGAAGCCAGAGCCAGTGATAACGAAATGGTGAGGTCCAAACCTGAAGCTGCTCTACAAACTGGGACCAGGTTGTAACAATTCTGAGCAGAAAATGCCACTTGGGAGGACTTGCCTTGTTCCCAGTTTGGCTTCAAAAGCCCTCCATGCTGCCATGCTTTCTCTGATTACCTGAGCACTGACCTCATCTTCTCTCCTATTAATCCAGCTGCTCCAAGACAAATGGCTTCATGCCTTCTTCCCAGGTAGTTTGTCGGCCACAGCCATTCTGATGGTTGCTTCCCTGTTGGCCTAATAGAGGAAGAGAGGGAGATCATGGAAGCATCTGTGCAGGAGCATTTCCTCTACCCGAGGGAATGTTGTTTTGGCAAGTAGGGCTCAAGCCACCCCACCTAGCCCCTTCTAAACCCATTGTCCTTGTTAAGTGATACCTAAGCCACAGGGCTGCCTGCCTGCCTCCCCCGCCCCCAACTCATACACACCTGTAGCCTAAGAAGCGCAGGGTCTTTCCCCTATTGCCACACTGGAATGCTTTTGGGAGGGATAGAGCCGTAGGCCAGGGGGTAAGCGATGTCACTGACAAATATGATGTATGTCCTTGGGGTTGGTACTAGCATTTTCCTTTTGCCACTTTCCCCAAAGCCCCATCCATTTTCTACTCTTCTGTCATGATGGGCTGTCCTTCACCAAGAGCATTGCCCTGTTTCCAGTTGGACTTGAATGATGAGGTGCGGGACATCAAGGGTTGGGGGAGTGAGAGGGTGGACTATTTCCTCCTTTGCTCCTCATGCTCCTGGGGTCGTATTTTGGAGGTGGCTTCAGGCCTTCACACTTACACTTACAGTCCTGTTCATAGCAGCCCCCACCGCCCTGAGCTCTGGTTAAACCATCTCTACCCCTTGTCCCTACAGACCTAATGGTGGTCCTGGCTTCTGGATATTGCTAGTCTCTTGTTGCCTCAACATTCCTTGGAGATTGCTTTCGCTCTGGCCATAGGTAAACAGGCTTTTCATTGAATTGTGCTCAGAATCCCCGGTGAATATTTACTGCCAGGATCCTGACAGAGAGGGTGGCAAGATAAAAGTGAGGGGAGGGAGCGTTAAAGTAATTTAAGTAAGTGTTTCAAATGCTGTCTTGGCTTCCTGAGAATAAACTTCGAAAAAGAGAGATTTTGGGGAGAATGCTTTCAGAAGGTTCTCCTATAAGGAAGGAAGGCAGGATCTACCAGAAGGATGGGCTGGCTTATAATGTAGTGGTGAAGCTGGGTCTCAGCTGATCCCACAAAGATGGTCTCGAGTCGAGGCAAGGGGGCTGGGCTTTTGTATTTCCAGTTAGCCACCATCAGCCATGGGGCAGTATGCTGGGCAGTGGGATTCCCTGAGCCTAGGTCCATGCCCAGTGGGCAACATAGCTGTGAGCCACTAGCAACTGGCATTCCTGGCAACGATCTTGTCTGTCCTGGACAGAGGATCTGAAGGAAGCATCATCAAGTGGCCACTACCAACACCATTTCACACTGAGACAATTGTGGATACACGATGAGATCGAGTCCTACATTTGCAGAGAATTTTAAGATAAAGCGTGAGACTTGATAGACATTTTCCACCTCTTCTAGCCTCTTCTGTGCAGATAGTTGAACAGAGACTCCCCGCCCCGCCCCGCTGCTTGCATGGGGGTGCTTTGATGGAACACGTGAAGAGTGCTGTCTGAAGATAACCTGCTCCACAGAAGGCCTTGGGGACCCCCACTGACACCTCTAAGCACATGCAGGGCCCTGGAGCACCCCTCCCTAGAGAATCTGCTGCTTAAGGCTCATTCCCCAGTATGGAAAGAAAGAGAGTGCTTCCCAACAAAGAGGTTACAAGCCTCATTAGGCAGGTGTGACAGTGTTTTCAGGGCATAAAGGGTGTCGAGGGCCTTCCTGATCAAAGAGCTCACCATGTGCACCATCCAAGTAGAAAAGTGGTCTAGCAGATGAGGGTTGAAGGAAGCCCAGGCTACGTGCAGTGTTTGAAGCTCTGGACATATGAGAACATGAAGGCATGCTAACGGGCTACAAAACCACTTACAGGGAACCAATTATTCCCCTTATTTTATTTTAAAGATTTTATTTATTTATTTATTTATTTATTTATTTATTTATTTATTTATAGAGCATGAGCAGAAGTAGGGGCAGAAGGAGAGAGAGAGAGAGAGAGAGAGAGAGAGAGAATCCTAAGCAGACTCTCTGCTGAGCACAGAGCCTGGAACCGAACTTGGGGCTTGATCTCACAATCCTGAGATCATGACCTGACCTGAAATCAAGAGTCAGATGCTTATAACCAACTGAGCCATCCAGAGTCCCCCAAATTATTCCCTTCAAAATACGTATCTACATATGTGAATATAGTGACTTTGTATACATGTGACCACATTTGGAAATACTGCAAAAAGCCAAACCAATTTGTGTGGAAAAAAAAAAAAAACAACAACAATGCTTGGGTCCAGCTAAGTCCTATCCCTAAGAAGGAGGGCAAAGTTCACATAAGTGGCTTCTAGTTCAAAATGGGACACATCAAAGTCAGATTTCAACATCCCTATTTCTAGAATGGCTTTCTTTTTGCTGTACATACGTCCAGCTCTTCCTCTTCCATTGTGTTCTCCACCCCCCATCCACCCACCGAACAAACAAAAGCTCCCCCGTGTACATTGATGTCGGGGAGGGCTGAACACAGGCCCCATAGCCTCATGGAAACAAAAGCCAGAAGGCCATTTGGTGCCGCCTTGATCCCACTCTCGCTGATATCTTCCAAATATATTTGCTATTTGCTCCCGTGTCTCTGTACACCCCTGCTGTTCCCAATTGTCCATTGCCTATTAGGAATGGTTCCAGCCAAGGTATTTTTCCCTATTTATTTGTTCCTTTTTCCCTGGGAACTTTACTATGCATGAGTAACCAGCCTGTGATGCTGCTTTTGTTTGACGTTTTGCATTCGTTAAAAACCAGTCATCTGCATGTTTTATAAACCCGTAGGGGTCTCTCTCCTCTGGATCAACGCTGGAAGCACTCATTAACATCTGGGGAAGTTATGGCCCCAGATAGGGGGGGATAGACAACCTACCAAATGCGGTTTTAGGGAATTTGCCTTAAAAAAAAAACACCACCAAAGCACTTTATATTCATCGCCAGTGTTGCTCACTAATAGAAATGAGCCTGCCTGCCTTTGGTACCTCGGTGAATTCCATTTCCCCAGCCTAGAATGCATTTCTTTTCCACTCTGTCTAAGGCAGCTTCTCCTCTGGGAGACCCTTTCTGGGCACTTGGGCTATCTCTGATTCCTCTCTTCCCTGAAAACCACCAATCAATAATTTTAGCCAACATTGATTGGACACCTCCTATCTGCCAAATACAAGGTGAGGCATTTCTGGGGCTTCATATAAATAAGCAGAGTCCTCTGCCCTCAGGTGCTAATGAGGAAAGCAGACACACAAACAAATGATCGGAACCAAGTGCGGTAAGAATTTGGATGGCATCGTGCGGAAGGATCAGAGTCAGGTGAGGAGCAGGGCCTTGGTGATGGGGAAGGGCCCAGAGAGGAACTGGTCATGGATGCCGTGGGTGACCTTGTGGTCCTCCTGAAGGAGCTGGAATTCTGCTCCACTGGCAGCCATGGCTCAAAAGTGTTTCCTGTGGATCAACCACCAGAATTACATGAGACGGTTATTAAAATGCAGATTCCTGAGACACATCCCAGGTCTGTTGATTATCAAGTTTGCATTCTCTCCAGTATATTGGGTAATTTTAATCACTCTGAAGTTTAAGAAATGCTGCTCTGGAGGTTGAGAGCCAATGACGGATGTAATCTGACTGTTCATGGTACGTGTTTATGGTTAATACATAATACTTGCATGTGTAAGTCTCAACCCAACTCCCCACCTACCAATCCTCCATCTTCCTCCCACCCCAGAAGCAACCATTGCTTCTAGTCTCTTAGGTGTCTTTCCAGGTGTGCGCAGTGCCCAGTCATTTGCCTGCTGGGTTTAGGATTCGCCCACTGCATTCTTCTGCTTTCCCCTTGCTGCTTTGGCCACTGTGTTTGTGACATCTGGTCAGTAGAAGGCACTGGAGAGCAACAACAGGGCAGGAAGCAGGGCTAATCAGGGACTCTGACATTCCACTCCCTCCAGACCTTGAGCAGCATGACTGGTGCTCTGTGACTCTGGAGTCCCAGCTTCTGGGCAAGCCATTGTCCCTGGCTCCAGACAGGCGGCCCTGGCTGCTGAGCTCTGATAACTCCCTGTCTTCCTCTCTTTCTCGATCTCCACATTGCTTCCTTGTTCCCTGTTTGCACTTCAGCTCATTCAATACATTCCAAAGGACTTTCCTGTATTACATTTCCTCTATAAAATTGTCTGACCTGGGAAGCTTTATTGATGACATTTTTTCCTGTGTTTTCCACCCCCCCCTTTTTTTTTCTTCCTTAAAAGTCTATCTGCTACATGGGCACTGAGTAGTTTTCAACCAACCTTCTCTCTGAGAACAACTAGAAAGATGAAATGAATTATGTTTTTCAAAAATAACAAAAACAAAGACAGAAAACCTCTTACAAGGTATTGAAGTGTTTCTGAGGTCTTGAGGTATTTTAAGGCCAAAATTTAGAAGAGGGGGAAAGACCAGAGAGATAAGGCCAACAGGTAAAGACAGTTTATCCCTTGAGGGTAATGATGCTTTCAAAAGTAGTGATTAGGAGGTCAAGAAACTGAGCAGAGCTTTCAATAGATTCAAAGGACTATGAAGTCAACATGGAAGCCCAGAGCCCATTATGGAAGTGGCATGTGTTACACACCTAGGTTTTGGGGTGGGACCTCAACACACTAAACCTTTGCAGAAAGGGTAAATCACAAATAGATCAGTTCTCACAGAGTTTGAAGGCCAACTTTGAGTCACTCAACTTCCTGACTGGAACCAGGTTGACTATGGATTACTAGAGCTTCTTGCCCAGCTGCCCTGAAAAAGTAAATCCTCTCTGGAAGAAGATCAGATCATCTAGAAGATCAAATTATCTCTGTAATTGTTTATATATAATTCTGACACTCATTAACATAACCAAGTATGTAAGACAAGAAGATATGACTGAGAAACCAAGATCAACACTAGGCCCAAGGGGTACAGTTATCAGACCTGAACTTTAAAATCACTCTAGGAGTGCCCAGCTAGCTCAGTTGGAAGGACACATGACTCTTGATCTCCGGGTCATGAGTTCGAGCTCCACACTGGGGTGGAGATTACTAAAAAAAAATAATAATAATAATAAGTAAACTTAAAATAATCACTATGAATAATATGTTCAAAGAATTTAAGAAAAACAGTGCTAATAACAGTAGAAAACCAAAGAACTAAATAGAAACTCCAAAACTGAAAAAAAAATTAACTGAAATTAAGAACTCAATGAGTTACACCTACTGAGGAAAAAAATTATTGAACAGGAAAATAGATTAAATATTTACTATCTCAAATTGAAGCACAGAGAAAAAAGTCACAGGAAAAATACACAAATATATCTTCATGGACAAATTATGTAACTCGAATGTGCTTCTGTTTCTCATCTATAAGATGGGAATAATATTGATAATACCTATATTATAGGGTTGTTGTAAAGACTAAATGAGTTAAAGATACATAAATACCTATGCCACCTGGGTGGCTCAGTCAGTTAAAATCTGACTTGATTTCAGCTCAGGTCATGATCTCAGGGCCATGAGACTGAGCCCCTCAATGAACCCCATATCACACTCTGTGCTGGGCATGGAGTCTGCTTGAGATTCTCTCTCTCTCTCTCTCTCCCTCTGCCCCTCCCCTCACTCTCTCTCCCTCTCTAAACCCCCAAAAAACAAAAAAGCTCTATTAATATAAAACTGTGTAAATATATAAGGCTTCTAGAATAGTGCCTGACATAAAGTAGATGCCATGTATTTCTTTATTGCTTTTATTGTACCTTAGAGATGGTTCCAAAGAAAGTATGTAGCACCGCTTCATTCTTTTTCTCCCCCTTCTTTCATTTTAATTGCTGGGTAGCATTCTCTATTATGTGCATAGCATGATTTATTGAAGCAGTCTTCTATTGAAGAAGACATTTTGGATATTCTTCATGAATATCTTAATATATAAGTTTATGTTTATGTACATATGTAACTATACCCAAGCTCATAATTAATTCTTTAGATGTAAAATTTCAAAGAATTTATACATTTGAAAAATCAGATACTTACCACTTTCAAATTTGGTAGCTCATTTTCACCAACAGCATTTGAGTGTGGCTGTTTCCTCAAACTTATCAATATAGTATATTCTCAAACTTTCTGACAGGGCCAACCTGATAGTGTCTGATTTTAAGGAAATTGGCATTTTTCTTATGGTGAATTTGAGCTTGTTTTAATATGTTTAAAAGCCACCTATATTTCATTTTCTGTTCATGTTCCCTTGTCAATTCTCACATTGGATTGTTAGGTTTTTCTCTTATTGATTTGTAGGCACCATTTATATAGTTAGGTTATCCATGCTTTGTCATTTATATTGCAATTTTTTTTCTTAATTTGCTGTTTGTCTTTTAACTTTGTTTATGGCAATTTTTTACCAAGAAGAAAAATTTAATTTTATGTATTCAAATCTATCATTCTTCTCTTTTATGGATTGCCTGTTTTATGCCATGTTTAGAAAAGACTTCCCCACTCTTACATTTAAAATTTTCTCCCTATGTTTTATTGAATCATTTCAAATTGAGTAGTGTTAAGATAAGATTAAAGTTAGAAAACTCATTTTTGGGCTGTCATTTAAAGAACAGATTGGAGGGAAACAAGATTAGAGGCAAGCTGGCCCAGCTCGAAAGCTTTTAATAATAATTCCAGTGAGGAATAACAAAGGCTCAAGTTTAAAGCAGAGGGAAAACAGACTCAGGAAGTATGTAGAAGATCAAATCCAAAGGGCTTGAGGATGATCCTTGGATGTCAGGGGTAAGAGGCCAGGAGACACCTGCATCGCACCCAGGTTTGGGTGGAGCCTGACTACCCAGTCTTTGGGCGCTTACGTTGTTTCTCTTGACTTACATGTCCTGGCTTCCCAGTGACACCTGGCACCTCCCAAGGGCAGGAACTCCTCCGAGACTCCTAGGGTTCCCTGTACGACCTAGGCCAGTGCACTCATGATGAAGGAGCAGGTATAGTGCTGGTTGATGACCACATGATGGTATCATCAAAGGGGGAGACCATGTGCATCCTTGCCTGTGACCATATGTTTACTGCTGTTCTCACAGTGGGGGGGAATGACTTTTTAAATCCGCCTTCACAACATTCTTGTGAAGTGAGCAGGAGTTTCCCAGTCCACTAAGTATATGACTGACCTGTGGGATACCTTCACCTGGGTGCCCCATTGGCACCTGAAACCCTACATTCTCCCCCCCGTGCATACACTGTGTCCTGTTTTATAGTCTTGATGGCCATCATCCAGCCAGGCCCTCAAGCCAGAACACTTCGTCAGCTCCGACTCCTCCCCTCTCCCTGATGGTCTGCGTCTTGCAGCCTTCAAGTACGGCTGGCCTCTTGGCGGGTCTTCCTCCCATGTAGCTTCAGGCCCATCCCCTTCCATTCCTCTGTGAGCCACCTTCATTCAGACCTTGTCTCCTCTGGCGCGGACTGCACCACGAGCTTCCTGAGTGGCCCCACCTCCCTTCCCTGGAGCTCCTTTGCCAGCCCACTGCTGGAATGATTGTCAAGAAAACAAGGAATGAGGCACACTATATAAAAGATTGAATCATTACTGGTATGTGAGGACCTCTATAAATCTGATTCCCCCATCAACCACTGCACACTGACCTCTGAATCCTCCTCTGTCCCCAGATAGAACAAGTCCTTCCACATCTCTGGTGCCCTTGGCTTTGCTGGGGCAGGCGGAATAATGGCTCCCTGATGATGCTCCTGCTCCTGGTCTTGGAACCTTTAACTTTGTCGCCTTCTCTGGCAAAGAACAATCGAGGCTACCAGTCAGCTGACCATCCGATAGGGTGATTACTTTGGATTAGCCCAGTGGGCCCAATGTCATCACAAGTGTCCTCAAACTTGGAAGAGGGACACAGAAGAGGATCAGAGCTGCACAGTGAGACGACTCAACCGGCTGTGGCTGCCCTTGAAGGTGGAGAAAGGGACCATGAGCCAAAGGGTTCCAGCAACTTCTAGAGGACCTCCCGTGGAGCCTCCAGAAAGGAACACAGCCCCATCAGCATGTGAGACCCACGTCAGACTGCTGACCTCTTGAGCTATAAGGTAGTAAGCTTGCTGTTGTTGTAAGCTGCTAATGTGTAGTGATTTGTTACAAGAGGAATAGAACACCAATACACTGGCCATACTCTCTGCCTGGAAGGCTCTTTCCTTAATTGCTTTGCCCAGTTTAACGGCACCTCTTCTGGAAGATTTCTTAAATTCCCACAGGCGGGGGTGGGAGGGGGTAGTGGCCCTAGTCCCCAAAAGCTCCCCCTTAGTATCATGTTTTGCATATCTCTTTGCAGCACCAGGCTATTCAGTAATTTATCTGATTCCCTATCTATCTCTCCCACTAACCAGAAACTTGTTTGTTAGTGTCGGGACTGTCTCTGTTTTATTTTTGTTTCCCCAGGAAACAAAAGGACCTGGCACTTGATGTGAAAAGAAAGGATGACCCATGAGAGAACCCAGGGCAAGTGAGGTAGTAGCCTAAGAAAGGGCCACACTGGGTCTTGCCACGATAGGCTGACCTGGGGACACTGGGTCCTCTGTAGGGCAAACAGCTTTTCTGCCAGGTCCTCTTGCATTTCTCCCCAAAACCCTCCTGGTCCCAGACCTCTTATTCTTTGGGCAACTGGAGAAATATCTCAGTCCTAAAATGTTAGTCTCTGCCTATCTGTTGCTTAGATGTTTAGATGAAATCACAAGCCATGGGATGGAGGGGCCATTGACAAACCTGTACTGAGCACCCACCTGTACGCAGCACATCAGGTCTCTGAAGGGAATGGTGGGGTAAAGTCCTGGCTTTTAGTGACTTCGTTCTGCAGCCCGAGAGGCAGACTACAACCATCTGAAAAGTGGGTGGCACAGCAGGAAGTAAATGACATTAGAGGTCAATAAGACAGAAGTAGGGGTCAAATGGAAGCCCCAGCCACATGTGATTAGAGTCTAGGGAGGGGCTCCTGAGGGATAGGGCGGACTGGAGCTGGGCCCTGTGGCATGTTCCTGGGGGCTCTGTGGGGCCTGCTGTGGAGAGAGATGGCGAACATGGTGGATCTCAGTTGGGGTGGGACAGGGAGACCAAGTGCCTAATCCTGCAGCCCAGTGCACTCATTCATTCATTCCACAAACATTTAAGGAGCCACTCCTAGGTCTTCTAGGAATAGGGCAGGAAAATGTAAAATGGGAACACAGAACTGCAGTCGCTGGATCGAGCATTCTGGTGGGGCTCACATTGTCATCAGTCTGGTTGTGATCCCAAATCTAATTCTAGCCTTGGTATTTGATAAGTAAACCTCTGTGGGTGGTTGAGGGATCATTGTTAGCTGGGAAGGATCAGAGGAGGCTTCTTGGTGTAAGAAGCTTTCTAACCTGGCCTTGAAGTGTAGTCAAGCTAGTGGTAGGTGGGGATGGGGAGGGCAGTTTGGGAGGAGAGTTAGGCTCTTTTAAGGTGCGTATATTTTAATGGGGATTTATTTTCTGCATTGTTAAAGCTGAATGGCTCCCTCAAATCATACTGACATGAAGGGAAGGCAGAGCAGGTCACCAAATAGCAGATTTTGCCCTGAGCAAAGGCACTCCCCTCCATGCGTGGAACGGCCCCCTGCTGTTCCCAGTAAGAGCTAGTGCCCACTTTGGAAATCAAACAGAAGCCCTTGAACAAAATGTTCCCTTACCAGCAGAGGATTAACTCAGGGCTGGATGACCCCAGGATGACACCTGCCGGGACAGCACACTGCTATGGAAACCACCCTGGCCCCACTCGAGGTGAGCTGAGGAAGGTGAGTCTTCATTACCTTTGTACTGTAGCTCCTCTCCCGCCTCGCCCAGGAAAGCCGAGTGTGTGCTCACCGACTTTCTTACCTGAGGGACGGGATGAACAGATGATGGAAGGGATGAATGGACAGAGGGGAGAGAAGGATGGACGCCTATCTATGTGCTGCCACTGAATGACTGGGGTATCACAGGCTTCTGGAGAGTCTGGCCCATCTTCTGCTGGAGGAGATGTGGCTCAGAGATGGTCTTCATCACGTGATACGTGGACACTATGTAGATCATCTGTCCCTGAGTCCCATGGAGAAGACTTAGATGGTCATGGAAGGGTAGAACCCTGAGCTGGTCTGAAGTGTGGGAGTTGTTACATTCAACTCCCTTAGCTCGTGAATGGGAATATCAAGGTGAAAGGACTCGTCCAGAGTGGTTCGAGCTTCCACCTCCTAGACTTTTTCACAGGGAGGGGTTGCTGCCTACCTTCAAGGGCTAGAGTTGGTGGGTACACAACCTCTACGCTGACTCTTTGGGTCATAGGTCAGTTGATTTAAAACTCTTCTCAGTGAGGGCACCAGACAGTTGTAGGTTTAATGACAACTTAAAAAACAAACTAAAACAAACCCGTTGACTTGAGAGCTTAAGAATCAATACTGTCAAATAATCCAGGTATGAATGTGAGGACACAGGAATGGAAGCACTCCTCACTTTATGGGAGTGACTCCCTGGCTCCAGCCCTCCCAGCCCCCAAGGCCACAGGAAGGGGGAGGCTCCGACCTCCCAACCCCTGGGCAGGTGTCTCAGGAGGAAGGAATGTTCTCATTTCAGAGACTGCTCTGACCTGGCCCAGGGAGGGTTGGGAGTGGGTAGAGAAAAAAGGAGGCGTTTTTTATATTCTGAAGAACCTTCCAGCACTACCCCTGTCCAGGCCTTGAGGTCCTGGCCCTGTTCCAATTTGGGTAATTACATTTTCCCGATGCAAATTGCTCCCCTGAATTTGCATAGACATGCTGGTGGAGGCCCAGCCTCCCTGGTAGCCTTTGCAAGCTCCCTCCAAGCTTAGGCTCATGGGCCTTCTTCTTGACTCCTCTGGGAGAGGCCTGGCTCCCAGCTAGCAGCACCAGCTACGCTCCCCGTCTCATGTTTCTTGTGGTCCTGGACACGTGGGGAGATTTCTAATCTGTCTGAGGGCTCTTGAAGCCATCAGGGATAGAGGTGGCCCAGGTCATGCACTAAGGCTGCCACCTGGAGTGGATCATCACTTCCTGTCACTCAATCCCTATTTCTTCATCCCTGAAAAGTGAGACAGATAGAGATCAATTGTTTCTAAATCTTTTTCAGGAGCACTTTCAAAATTCTTAAATAATGCATTTTCTTTTTTAAGAAAGACAAAGATTAAAGTAGGGCTCTTCTTAGCCTGTGGTACCCGTGGGCCAAGCAGTACCATTGGTATCTCCACAGGTGCCCCTCACTTGCAGGAGAACTCAGGGGTGGCCTTTGAAGTGCCCACATTCAAATAGTAGCTCTTCTAGGCATCAACTGTGTGATCTTGGAAAGACTAATGAACCTCTCTGTCCCTTGGTTTTCTCATCTATGAAAATGAGTGTATAACAGATTGACCTCAAGGGGGTACAGTGAGGATTACATGAGCTCCTACAGCTACAGCACTTAGAACAGTCATAGTGGCTTGCACCAGCTCTGTGCCAGACACTATTCTGTGTGCCAGGCTTGTGATAACTCGTGTGAGCCTCACCCCAACCCTAGGAGATAGGTACAGTTACTATCCCCATTTAACAAATAAGGGAATGGAAAGCCAGAGAGGTTAGGCCACTTTCCAGTGGTCACACAGCCAACAAAGGGCAGAATGGGACTGGAACCCAGGTCATCTCATGCCAGAGCCTGGGGTCATGATTAAGATGCAGCCCTGTGTGCCCCATCCAGTAGTCATCACTCCGTATTATTCAAGTCCTTCTCAGCATCAACCTCCCGGAATTCTGTGCCATTTAAATGAGATTATAAACATAAAGCTCTTGGCACAGTATCCATCACAAGGCAAGTGAGTCAAAAGAATTTAAACTTCTGCCCCCTTTTCTTCTCACCTATGCTCCCTCCAGTCCCCATGCATATTCACCCTGCCATGGGAAACTATATCTTACTTTTGCCAAAAAGTACACATTAGCAACCCAAGAGACATTATCCCCAGGATGTATGTGCCTGGAGCATTCTTTCCCTGCACCAACCTCTCCTTCTGTCTCAGCTCTGCCCCCAACCATCTCAGAGGGTTTAAAAGATCACATTCTGTCTCAGGAGTTGATTTTTGAAAGTCTCTGTGCCCCAAGGACTGTGCTCCTCTTGAGGACAGACCGGGCTTCCTCACCTAGGAGTCTTCAGTCCAGCACGGGCCTTGGCACATAATAGGTTCTCAGTGAGGTAAATGCCTGCTGAGGGAGGAGAAGAATTTAGTTTATGAGGTTAGATGCTTGGTGTCGGTTGGGGTGGATTGTGAGGAGGCACCAGGAAGAGCCCCAGGAATCAGCACAGGTTCTGGCTGCACATGATGAGCCCGGGGAGCCAGGAAGGACAGCTGGACAAAGCAGAGCCATGCTGGGCAAGGCCTGCTGGGGTCGGGCTGAACGGGTGCCAGAGCCAGGCTGCTACAGATGCAGGGGACGATGATGATGAGGACAAGGGATGGCCGTGGGAAGGAGGTGAGGATAGTGGAGGTGAAGTGTGAGCCCTGGGACCTTTTCCAGGAAGCATGGGCGAGCTGGGCGACAGCTTGGGGGGAAAGGATGAGGCAGTAGGGGAAACTGAGGCCTGGGAGTGTGGTGGCTCCTCTGACCCCGTGGCACGGGGGCTGGCCCCGGCTTGGGGATGAGGGTGAGAGTGGAAACAGGGCCCTGTGCCCAAGTCCGTGGAGCAGAGCTGAGCCCCCGGCTGTCTGAGCCGGCAGAGGCGCAGAGGAGGAACGGGCATCGCGCGTCCCGAGGTCCCAGGTGCTGTGAGGCCTGTGGCTCAGGGGGAGGCCCCAGGACACAGATAGACAGACTGCTTCCATCTGTCCTGAGTCCGTTGGTAGTGGGCGAGCTCCTGGTGCTCGCAGGAGCCTGAACGTGGGGCCTGGCCTAAGCAGGGGCTGGCTCGGTTAGAAGGAGGGGCCACGGGGTCCTCCACTTCCCCTCCCTGCCCTTCTCAGCAGCCTTCCCACGGCCCCGCCCCCTCGAGCCACGCTGTCCCTACCCCACCCCTTCCACTTTCGGGGCTGATTCCTCCTGGCTCCCTCCCCTCCACCTCGGCTCCCAGCCTGGACTCCCTGACCCAGTTGCAGCAAGGCAGGGGGCACTGGTGGTGCGCGGGAGGTGGGGGGGGCAGGGCTTCCCACGGTGGCGCGCCCCCCACGCCCATCTCTTCCCTGGGCTCGCAAGGCAGCTCCTGTCCCTCCGATCCATGGAAATCACTGGAGAGGGACACAGGCTCTCAGCGCAGAGGCCCCGCCCGTGTCAGCCGGGGCTGCTCCAGTGTGGTCCACATGTGGCTCCTCGCGGGTGTGCGCGCGTGTTGTGCTGCTGTGTGTGTGCGTGCGCGCGCCTGGGCTTCCTGCGTGAGCCAAGCACTCTGAATCTGTTTATTTCCCTTTTATGAGCACTTTCTCTCCCGGTGTAAAGCACCAGGACGGCCCGGCGTTCCAGGAATGGCTTGCAAGTGGTCCTCCAAGCCTGGAGCCGGCCTCCGCTGTCCCCATGCCGTGCGCGTAATGGGTCCTCCCAGGGACAATTTGCATAAAGGATAAATAAGAGAAACACAATGTGAAGTTTATTCATTTTTAAATCCTGCAGCGTTTGTGATTGAAGGCCCAAGCTCAGATGTTTGCCGGATGCGTCCCATTAAGACTCGGGGCTTTGTCTAATGTGTGCTCTGCTCCTGCAGGGGGGTGGAATGTGCGCCCGAGTGCCATTCCCAGAGCCTCCCGCTCGACGAGGGACGCAGGAGCGGCGGGCTGCGCTCCCTTCTACCAGGCCCCCTCGCTTTAATTTGCTGTAACAGCGCCAGCACATTAAATACAAAACATATTGATGTTCTTGAGAACCCTGGAGGGTCTTTACCCTTCCTTGTCAGAGGAGCCTGGCATGCCGGGAGGGAGAGGAGATGGCGGTTGGCACGCTGGCGGAGCGGCGCCTCCGGCAGGTCACAGCTGAGCATCTGCCAAAAGCTGCGTCCTCCCGGAGGGCGCCGCATGGGCAAGGGACGGAGGTGCCATCGTGCGCGCCTCAGAGCAAGAGGGAGCGAGTGGACGGGGAGGGCACCCTCGAGTCCAGGGCCGTGTGGACGCAGCACCCGTTTGTGAACTAATGATGAGGAGCAGGTGGGAGGAGGGAAAGAAGGAAGGAATAGAGGGAGGGAAGGAGGGAAGCCGGTAGGCAGGAGGCAGGCAGGGTGGCACCCCGCGATGGCGCTCCACCGGGCCTGCTTGCCCCCCCAGGTCAGCGTTAGCAGGTGCCAAGACTCTGCAAGAGTCGGAGGAAGCTGGGCAGGACCGAACTCCTGGCATCTCTCTGTTCAAAATGCCCCCGGCTCCAGGCATTTGGCAGGATGGCTTTGGCTGTCCTCTTGTGCGTATCTGTTACAACAAGTGTGCAAGAAGAATACATCCTTCTCCTCCAGCAAATTCACCATCTTCCTAACAGCGCTTCTCCGGGGCTGGAGGGAATAGACGGAGAGAGGAAGCAAAACAGGCAGGGCACGATTATGGCGGACGAGGCAGGGCAAAGGGCCAGACCGCCCGGACAGGAACTTCATGTTCTTTTCTCAAGGCTGGTGCATCTTGGTTCTAAACCTCACAGCCCTCCAAGTTATTATTATCAGGACACTGAGACTCAGAGAGTTTCAATACATTTCCAAAGGCCGCAGAGCTAATAACTGAGTGGACACTTACTCAAATCCAGGCCCGGGACTGGTGGTGGCAACCGTATTAGTGGCAGTGATGGTCGTGTTATGGCAGTGATGGCCATGGTGATGCTGCTACTGCTAAATAATGGCGGGGTGTGGTGGTTTGGGCAGTACTGGTGCAGATAGTAGTTGTAGCTAATATCTGAATCTTCTTTATAAGAAGACGCCTGGGGACAACTTTAATAAGGACTTTGAAGTAGTTACTTGTAAGGTGCCTAGACTATTAGCATTAGATTCTTGCACGGACTTCTAGAGGACAAGCAGGGAACTCACCATGAACTGGAAACAAAAATTAGGATAGCTGAGCTGGCCCTGGCATCCAGGGCAACTGGACAGGCATTTGGGATGTGGTTCCGTGTGGTGCCACTCAGGGTTCTTGGAACTCTGTGACCAGGTCTGGGCGGCGAGGTGGCCTCTTTCACTGAGGTGTTTGAGAAGTGACAGGCAAGACCCCTGCCTCCTGAGTCTGGTCCCATCCATGCCCCAGATATTCTCTATCTGCTGACGCCTCCTGAAAATGCCATTGACAGCTACTCATGTTAGGTGGTCGGGCATTTCATTTTCCCTGTTTGAAATTCACGTTTCTTACTCTCAAATGTTCTTTATGGGGACTGAGGATACTGAGAGGCTGCTAGCAAGTGCTCTGTCCCAGACCAAAATCCATGTCAATTCTGATGAGGAGGAAGGTCTAAAGGCTTTCAGTTTTAAGCGATCTCCATGCAGATCTCCAAGGGACTGCAGAGTAAGTTGCATCCATCTTTACATGGATGACTTCCTCACATCTGGTAAGATCGGAGGGATGGGACCCATGGTGGGGGCAAGGAGCGTGATGAGGTGAGGTCAGGCCTCAGGGAGGGAGTGTGTGGGTCTTGGGCACACATGTCACCTGCCCAGGTGAGCCAACCAGGAGACAGCTAGCTGACACAGCACACACTGCATCCACAGCTCAGCTGTCTGGCTCATTACCCCTGTCTTATTGGACCAATGTCATTGATACTAGACACGCCTTCAGAGGAGCAGACCATACCCCAAAAGCCCGTGCTACATTATTCTAATTGCCCTCTCATCGCAAGCCAGAAACAGGGGCAGTGCTTAGCACCCTACAGTCCACACATACTTTCAAATCAATGCTTTTATTTGATTAGTTTGATCTTTCTGAGAGTCCTGAAAGTAAGGTGTTATCATTCTTCCCATTTTTCAGATTTGGAAACTGAGACTGAGAGTTTGCCCAAGGTGGTGCAGCTAGGAAGCAGTGAAACCAGAACTGGAAACTAAGTCATTGTGTTCATTTATGCAGTAACTAATTACTGATTGATCCTTTACTCTGTCCACATAAGGACTAGAAACTAGCAAGAAAGCAAAGATGTTCCTTGAGCTCACTCACAGTCTTTCTGGCCAGGGACTCCTTCTCTATCCTTCTTTTCGTGTCATGACATCTCTTTATCATAGCGAAAAATATCAGGTGAAACTCTGACAGCAGGAAATAGGATTATTAAGCTCAGACCCCCAAATACCAAACTATTAGTAGTCTAGGGCCATTCAGTGCAGGGATAAATAGCCTTGAACCCCTCGATATCATTTTCTCTGACCCAGAACATTAATGCACAATCACTTTGGAGATAATTGCAGGAAAAAAAAAAGGTTAAATTATGCTTGGCAAGTGCTATTTACGTGATGAGGAAATATATAGCAAGTTTTGGAAAGGTATTTATCAATGATTATTTGAAAAAATATATCAGAGTTGAAATATCTGTCCTCTAACAAACTCATTTATGGGGCCACTCCATTTTTAGAAAGCCCGATGCAGGGACCTTACGTCCTCATCTCCTGGGCTCTGCAGTGTGCACGCAGAAGGAGTGCAAGGAAGCTACGTGATGAGGAGGTTGGAGTAGATCATTTATCTCCCTATAAGGGTGACTCATTAATCCTAGCGTGGAATGAGAACTTCATGAAAAAATACAATCCAATTAATTCTGCTTTTTCAAGTCAGAATTGGGTTGATTTGGGCTTTTTGTAGGCAAGGTGATCCTAGGAACGCTTGCTTGCTGACAATCCCACTGATTGCTGGCCTGTGGCCCAGGATGCATTGTTATGTAGTCTGTGTGTTCCCATTGCGAGGGCCGGCCAGCAGAGGTTACAGAGTTGACTGAAGATTAAGATTAAGACAGGATGGGCGCCTGTGTCTTCCTGGGAAGATTTCGAGTACTGCCCTCACATCTCATCACCGACTTCCTAAGGCCTCTGAAACCATTTTCCTCACTGACAGCTTTAGGGACAGTGAGTGTGAGCTCCTGGGAGGCACGTAGAGAGCTGCTGACTTAGGACATTAAATGTGAAAGTCATGGGAAGGTTCTGCTGACCCTGACCATGACAAGTCTTCTCTCCACACAGGGCTCTTGCTGACCAAATGACTCCATGCATGGAATTCGCTGGGTTCCCTTGTGGAGTGTGAGCTGCTACTCAAACTCTGATGACTTCAGTTGACACTTCCTGGGGTACTGACAACTGGGCTTCCAGAAGAAAGAAACACAGCAGAGCAGAGGTGCAGGATAGAAGTAATTGTCATATGATCCCCAAGGCTTTTGCTGAGGGCCACATCATGACATGGTACAGCGCCTCCCAGATGCTAGTGAGATCCCCATCATGGCAGATAATCAAGAAGAGGAGGAAAGAGGGTACAGGAAGATTTTCCAAGCCCAATTGCCATTGGCTACATGATCTCCAAGACTCCTTGACCCTTGTAGTCCATCACATGCATGCGTGTGTGCAGGTCTAGTACCTGAGGGTAATAGAGAGATTGAGTCAATACCTACCACCCTCTGGACAATTGGTGACTATTATTTAATAATCGACATCAAAGATATGTTTCCAGCCTGCTTTCCCCTCCCCAGTAGGTGGTTTCACCCAAGGCTCAGGATTCTGGACTTCCAGTCTCCGCCCCAAGTAGACATGTTCCCTTAAACAAATTTCTTCATCCCCTGATCCTTGGCTTGCTTATCTTTACAATGGAGACAACAACGGAACCTTCAGTATTTGCTAGATCTCTGGGCTCGTGGTGTCTTTGAGGTTAAGGATAAAGTCCACATACCTTGCCCTGCTCTCCGGAGTCCCAGGTTGCTCAAGGGATCACACAGATAACTTGATAGTGACCTGAAATATGGTAAAAAATGGGAGTGTGCCTAAGAAAGAAGAAAAATGAGAAACATTTTCTACATGAAGATGTATCAATTGTAAGGCTTCTTCCGGATTTAAAGATCTGTGATGTTGTGATTAGGAGGCAGTGTGGGGTATTGCAAAGTCCTGAGTTTATTTGCCTCATCACCACATCCCAACTGTCACGGAGTAACGTTTGTTGAATCGTTTTGCTTCTTGGGACAATATTACGTGTGCTGCCTGCTGCCTACCCAGGAGAATAAATTAAAGTATCAAATGAAATTGGGTATTCGATAAGTGCTTTGGGAAGTACACAACGCTATTCAGACCCAAACAGTGATATTTGATTAATAGCACGAGTCATAATCCAATTGGCTGCAAAAGATTGATCAGTTCCCCCGATTATTTTTCTCATCTGCCCTCTGTACTCTCAGCAAGTTACACGGTCTGCATCCACTAGGCCTGTGGCTCCCAAGCTTGAGCTTGCAGCATACTTTAGAGCGCTTGTTAACACAGATGGTCAGTGTCCATCCTCCGAGATTCTGATTCAGCAGGTCTGGGGTGGGTCAGATTTGCATTTCTAAGTTCCCAGGTGCTGCTCCTGCTGCCGCCCCCAGACTAAACCTTGAGAACTACTGGTCTGGAACTATTGGTCTAATTCTTTGACACACTTAATGTTTATGTGAGTTTTTCCTTGCCTGATTACCTTCAAGCCTCCCCGTGACATGGACCTAAAGGTCAGGCAGTACTGGGGATGATTTTACAAATGCACAGAATGGGGCCCAGAAACTGGAAGTGGTGAGTGAGGTACTGAGGGCGTCACAGTGAAATCAGTGGCCAAATGGGAATAATATCATGTTTTGTTTTTTTTTTTTCCTGGATGTCCATTTCAGTGTCCTTCCCTCTGGGCAGGACTGCCCCCTACTGGCCGGTCAGTCATGGTCCCCAGCCCCCGCTAACCCCCCCTCCACCGCCCCTCCCACACCCAAGCTCAGGCTAGTGGCAAGTTACAAGGCTGCCCTCTGAGGTCAGCTTTGCTAGCATCTTCTGACAGCTGCTGTTGTGAGGCATCTGTTTGTTTTGATGGAAGGTGTGTAGTCCGGGCATGAGTTCCCACCTCTGCAGCCGCAGCATTTACCAGATTCTGCAGGTAGAAATTGTTCTGAGCTGTTCCTCCTCTCTCACCAAGCACTGGGTCAGGTGCCTCGTCTAAGGTGCAGGCTCCCTATGGGAAGATAAAGTGTTCAGGCTGTGGCTGACTTTTTATCCACATGGCTCCCCTGGACCCAACCACAAACTTCAGGAGGCTCCTTGGAGCCCCTGCTACCACCAGCCCTCTCCTTGGCCCATAGAGCCTGGTTTCAGCAAAGAGACTTGCTGTGCCTGTTTATCTAGAATGTTCCACCCTTGATATACAACCCGGCTCCTCTTGCCCCACACTGACACCTAGCCATTTCCTCTTCAGTAACTTTCCCTCTTCTTGCTCACCCTACCCCCTGGCTATCAATCTCCACCGGGGCCTGTTGTATCCCGAGTTAAATTTAGTCTCTCCCCTATTACAGTAGTTTTGAATAAAATTTATCTTGCTGTTTTTGGCAAGTGTCCAGTGAAGAATTATTATTATTATTATTATTACTATTTTAACACCAGAAACATTTGATGCTTTTCCTACTGTGTCCAACCTGGGCACCAGGTTGGTGTCCTCAAAACTGAGGGACTTATGGGGTGCCAGGGTGGCTTAGTCAGTTAAGTGTCTGCCTTCAGCTCAGGTTATGATCCTGGGGTTATGTGCTCAAACCTCGCATTAGACTCCCTGGTTCACAGGAAGTCTGCTTCTCCCTCTCCCTCATGCTCTCTTTCTCATAAATAAATAAAATCTAAAAACAAAAACAAAAAATGAGTGACTTGTTGACCCAGCCTCCAAACTCTCATCCCTTGGAGTGACAGGTAGCTCGTCCACCTTCTAAAACTGCTCCTTACCAACACCCCCACATCTGGAAGCCTTGGTAGCCCTGGGAAGAGTCCATCAGTTCTCCAGTCTGCAGCCCATGTGTCCCCTCCCCACACCCCTCTGTGGAGACCCCACTCTTTGCGACCCACTGAGGGCGGGGAGGCCAGATGTGGCCCCAGAAAGGGATAGGCAGTGCCTGAGTCATGGAAGAGGCCAGCTGGCACGGCACTGAGCCTTTTTAAGCTGCTCAACCAGAAAGGGGAGGGGGAAGGTGTCAGCTGTGAAAACCAGGGCGTGAGCTATAAACACCAACTACAACACTAAGTCCTGCAAAGCCGCAGAGAAAGACTAGGTCTCTTGGATTTCTATTTTCCTTCCTCCCTTCTCCCTTTCCAGATTCACAGCAGTCTTCTCCGGGCTGAGCAGGTTTGTCTGCTGGTTATTATGTCTGCTGCAGCTCTTGGATGCCTCTGTGTGAGTGTGTGTGAGTGTGTGGGAGTGTGTGGAGTGTGTGTGTGTGTGTGTGCGCGCACGCGTGCGTGTGTATGAGAGTGTGTGCGTGTTTTCTCCAGAGTGACTGGTTTGTGCTGTCATCAGCCGTTGTTTTGGTAAATGGCGAGTTAAACAGATATATCCAAGCGTAAAATCTAAAAAATGTTCCCTCTGGGCGCCCGGGGGGTGTTGTTTGAAATCAACTACATATCAATTGAGCGGCGGCGAGCGGATCCGATGATAAATTCCAGTCCACAGACGCCTTATAAATTACATTTTTTTGTGCGCGATCTTGCCTCATCTCGGCTCCCCAGAGGCCCTTAGACTGAGAACTATGATTGTGTTGGAGAAACGTTTGCTCAGCTTGAGCGAGGCCATTAGCATTGCATGTGCCCGTCCGTCGTCCCTGGCTCCCCCCGTCCCCCCCCTCCCCCCGCCCCCCTCCCGCCCCTTTAACAAAATACAATATGTGCCTGGTAATTTTTCTGTTCATTATCTCATTGTTTTCTGTAAGTACAAGGTTAGATTGAATTACTGCGGGCTCCGCCGCCTATTTGTAATTCTCCTTCCATGCCGAGCTGCTAATGAATGGGCAATTTAGTCAATTCTTTGTAACGGCTTCTTCTGTGCGTCAGCCACTTAATTACTCTGAGCCTTTCTCACTGCTGCTTTATTGCATGGAAAGTCGGGCTGCTTGGAGGGCTTGGCACGGGGATCTCCGGCTTCCAAAAAAAAAAAAAAAAAAAAAAGAATGATCTTAGGCAACCAGGATTGTGAATCCTCGATGCCCTCCGCAGCGGCTGAAGGAACGTGCGATGGCCTCTGTACACTCAGCCCCCCGGGCCGTCCCTGTCCCCGTCCGTCCCTGTGCCTGTCCCGGTGCAGGGGTTTATCTTCCTCCTTCCTCAATGACAGTTTGGCTTGGTCCTGGCCTAGGCGCTCACCGGCTGGGAGGCAGGAAGGTACAATGTCTTCTCCAGGAATATCCTTGCAGGGGGCGGTCCTGGTGTTTTAAGCTCTGAGGAGCGTGCTAGCTATTCGTTGTCAGGATCTCTAAGCCGTAACCAGGGGTCCCACTCTCAGCCGCACTGCACTTCCTTGTCCCCTTTGTATAGAGCAGACCCTCCGAACTTGGGGAACAGGAGAGGTCTTTATCCTTCCCCTTTGACCAAGGGGCACTCCAAGCGTTCCAAGTAATGCGCTTCAGGTCATTGAGCCAAGTCTGGCAGAGCTGGGGCTCACGGGCACTCAGGTCACCATAGCACCTCACTAGCACCATAGCACCTCAACTGCCCAAGGAGCGCTGGACAATAGTGTGGCGTGGCCTGGCTGAGGTGTCCCAAGGTGGAGCTAAGTGTAAGTTGTCCTTAGGAGGGACAGGAATAACTCTGGGAAGGGAGAGGACTTTATGACAGTGACCGAGGGGCTGAAAACCTCGAGAAACTGGGAACTCCTCCAATAGGATATTAATTGACAGGGTGGCATTTTTGGGGCACATCTGTCCTGCTACCAGGATATTTCTATGTGTCCCAGACTGAAGATGAACTCTATAATTTATCATCCAACCTGGGATACTTTCAGAAGTGAAAGGAGGCATGCTGAAAGATCGTGCTGGGGCCACGGGGGTAAACCGAGACCGTCGGGAGCAAAGGAGGCAGCCTGGTCAACCCACCCGGGGACCTGAGAACAGATGACCCTGCGCCAGTGGTTCGTCTTCAGGCCCCAGCGCTCTGAGGGCTGGCTGGACCCACCCCTGTGTTTGTTCTCTGTTGCTGGGCATCCACCTGCCACACGTGAGCTGCAGGGACTCTCTGTCTGTGTCTGGAAACCGATGGATTCGACAAACACTTTGTGAACGACCACGGGCTGGGTCTAGGGATGTGGGACGGGAAGACAAGGTCAGGCGTTTCAACTGCTCTGGCAGGAGGGAGAATGCTGCTGATCTCCTGAAACGGGCTCTTCAGCATGCTGGTCCCCCAGCTCCAAAAGCTCACATCCTCCTTTAGGCCCTGACTCACTCCCACCCAGCCTCTGGCAGGTTACGTGTTGCTTCCTCCAGGAAGCCTTCTTTGATCTCTGAGGTTTGTTACTCTATTTCATAGCATCCTGCACTTTTCCTCTTCATTGCTCACCACAAGTATAATTATGTGTGTAATTATGTGTTTGACATCCCTCCTTCCCTACCCCCAGCCCCAGCCCTGGTCTGTCTGTGTTCAGCCCCCCAGAAAAATTCATGTTCCATAACAATAGCTCACATTTAAATGGCACCATCTATGTGCCAGGTGCTATTCTTTTTTTTTTTTAAGATTTTATTTATTTATTCATGAGAGACACACAGAGAGAGGCAGAGACACAGACAGAGGGAGAAGCAGGATCCATGCAGGGAGCCTGATGTGGGACAATCCCAGGACCTTGGGATCATGCCCTGAGCCAAAGGCAGATGCTCAACAACTGGGCCACCCAGGTGTCCCACCAAGTGCTCGTCTAAATGGTTTACAAATGTTACCCATGACACTTCACGAGTTTATACAATGGGCACTACTGTTATCCTTATTTTACCAGTGAGGAAACAGGGACCCTGGGAAGTAGAATGGCTTGATACCGGGGCGGCAGGATCCAAATCCAGACAGTCTGAATCTCATGTCTAAAAAAGAGCATAAGCTTGGAACCAGAAGATGTCACCTCCATGCCTGACCTGGCCATGGCCCAGTGGTGTGACTTGGTCAGCAGGTCCCGAGGCCAGCAAATGAAATGGTGTTATTATTACATGCATGACGTGATTGTGGGATGAAAGTAGACCCACCGCCTGCTGTCCACATGATGGGCATCCCCAGCAGCCCCCCAGACACCCCAGCATTCCTACCCCAACCCTTCACCCGTGAGCCCTGGGGGTGCATGTCTGCCTCCTTCCACCGCCTGCCAACACCCTGGGGGCCCCATGCTCAGCCTGGCATGGTAGCGGATCTGAATCGAATCCACCATGTTTCCAGGTCTAGTTCTAGATGCTTCCTGGGCAGGAAACCTTCCCCATTGCTCCAACCCTCTCAGGTCTCTCCTGTCTCAGCTCCACGAAGCTCACACAACCACAGCGCAGCGCACAGCACTGCATTCTGTCCTGGCTGCACCTGTTTTCTCCAGGGAACTACAGGCTGTGAACTCCGTCCAGTGGGCTCGCCCGGAGGGGCAGGAAAATGGAAGCAAACAGAGTAGGAAATGCTAGGATACTTCGTGCGCAGTGGAGTGAAGTGCGGTTTCGGGAGAAGTGTGTGTGTCGGATCACAGTGTGAGCTGTGTATCTTAATCGGAGGCTCAGTCCGCACAGGTTTGTCAAGCCCTGCTCCAGGGCTGCCTTGTGCACACTTGTTTGGAGGAGGAGAGGAGGCCTCTCCTTGCCTGGCAATTGCCCGGCACCCGGTACCTTCTCTGCCGGGGCTCTGGCTCTGCGGGATGCGGGCCCTTCCAAGCCCACCCCCACCCCCCAGCAGCCTCTTCTCCTCTTCTCCTGCCCCTCAAGCCTTGGCACCAGCCTGGCCCCTATGATAGCTGTCCTCCAGCACCTCCCAACCTGTCCCTGGGGTCTCTGGGTGTCCTGCTGTGGCTGGCACTCCCCGGAGGGCAGGACAAGCGCTCTTTCACTCTTGTCTCCTCCACTGTCCGCATAAAGAGCACTGACTGACTGGCTCCGGGCTTGCTCACATGTTGATCCTCAGCCTTGCTTTCTTCCTCTGTTATCAGCATCCTCTGATCTGGGAGAGAATTCTTTTTTTTTTTTTTTTTTTAAGATTTTAGTTTTAAGTCATCTCTACACCCACCGTGGGGCTCAAACTCAAAACCCCGAGATCAAGAGTCACATGCCCTTCTGACTGAGCCAGCCAGGGGCCCCTGTGAGAGAATCCCATCACAGAAAGCATATATGTAAGGAGCTGGCTCAGAGAAAGTGTTCAGGAAACCTCCCCTCCCTGACCCCTCCACTGGGATGGGGACAGGGGGTGGGGGGTACTGAGGTCAGCATGGGCCTGGGGTTGTTCCCCATGCCACCCCCTGTGGTCATGGTCCAGCAACGTGTGTGGCCTGTGCCCTCCTAGAGACCACCCCGTGCACAGCTGAGGAGGTGACCCAGGCTTTTCACTTTCATTCAACCAAAGCTCAATGTCTGTTTCACAGGCAGCAGCTCCCCCAGGTCAGGGAGGCAGGTGTGTCCTGTCTTAAGCCAGCTCCACGGAACAGGGATTGATGAACACATGCCCCTGTCCTCCTAAACTTTCCTTCTGCATGATGAAACGGCCAGCCCTTAGAAGGCCTGCTTGGTCCTGGTTTGTTCTAAGCTCTTAATCTCCTCATCTCATTCTTGAGAGAAGCCTACAAGCCTACAAGCAGTAGAGCCTACATGTTTCACCCCCATTTTACAGATGGGGAAATTGAAGCTCAGAACTCCTGTCACTTCCCCAGGGTCACCCAGCTAGTAGGCAGGCAAGCTCAGGTTCCAGCCCGGGACATCTGGCTCCAGCACAGAGTTCCCCAAAGTGGGGACTTGGGCCTCCTTTAATCACCTTGTAGACAAAACACAACTCTCAGCCAATCCTTTCTAGAAAATATCCTGGTGAAAAGTGTGGATTATGGTTTTTTTTCAGAGTTTGTTCCCTTTGACACAGTTCTGGGACCCTGACCTAAAGAAACAAGGCAGAATCAAGACCAGGTATCACCAAGATACTCTTTAGAGTATTGTTTTAACTTACCTGCCAGCATATTGTTTTAACTTACCTGCCAGGACTCAGCATGAACACCTTGTAGCCTGAGACAGCCCTACTCTCAGGCCGCCCACCCTGCCATGTATTGTTCCACCTTAACAGAGAATACGTGGGGCTGGCTGGCTGCCTCCCCACTAAACGCTCTCATTACTGAAAGCAGGTCCTCTGTTTTATTCACCCCTGAGTCCAGAGACTCAACAAGGGACTAACATATGCTAGGACCTTGATAAATGCCCATGCAGAGAAGAGGTGATAGCAGCCAAGTCTAGGAGGTGACATATGGCATTGCTTGTAAAATATTTTCATCTTGGTTGTAAGTTTGAAATTTTTCATAGTAAAATGTTGGGGGAAAAAAGACTAGATGAGGGAAATGTATGAGCACATTATAATAATATGGAAAATGTTTTATGCATGAGGGGAAAAGGCAGAAACAAAGTAAGGCTACATCTGCAAAAATGGAGATGAGAAGAACGGTGGAAGAAAATCCGTAGAATATTAGCGGGGTTCCGGGAGGTACTATGATGCACGGCGTTAACATTTGTCCTTTTACTTGTTTGCTGTGTCCTCTGTGGTGGACGTGTGTTCCTTCCATAATGAAGGAAATTTCTTTGTTCTGCTATGAGTCTTTGGCCCGAGTTTCTCTAAGAAAAGCAACTGGTCCCCTTCCTAACAAACCCAGTACGTAGAAGCAAAGATAAACTTTGAATTCATGAAAAGAGTCTTTCCGAGCAACGCTGTGTGGAAACTCTCTTAAGACATGACAGAGCGAAGCAATCCTCACAGGTAACTTAAGGTGGTGCCAGGACCCCTTCCTTGGCCTACAAGGAGACAGTTCCCTCCCCAAAGGGGTTGGCTACGTTCTCCCAAACCTCTTGCCCCCCTCCCAGGTTTGGAGTCTGGCAGATAGTCCTGGGACCCTCGGTGGCCTCTCAGTGCAAGAACCCAGTGATCTGAGTCTGACGGCAGGAACAGATGACAGATGGCCCAGTGTATTCCTCGTAAAGCCCGGCCCTCGCAGGCCCCCCAGGACAGGTGAGGCCGAGGGACTCTGCCCGAGTCGGTCGGGCACATCCACACCTCCACCCTTCTCCCACCCCCACCGTTCTGAAGGCTCCCTTGGGCCACCCTGATCTCTCCAGCCTGGCCACAGTGACGGGATGCTGCTAGTTCCCAGAGGCCCCCAGAGCAGTGGTTTTCTGGGGCCAGGCCATGTGACGGCCGTTGGCCTTTCCCCTACCCCATTCCATACCCAGTCGTCTCCCTCCACCATGTGGCATTAGGTGAGGCCAACGCCTTTGTTTGCCCGCAAGGAGGGGCTTCATAGCTCTGCTGGAAGCTGCTGAGCTCGTGACTCCCACCTACCTCCTGGGAGGCAGTGATCTGGAGCAAGTTCCGAGATCTCCACCGTGGCCACGTGCATCTTGCCAAAGGAACTAACGTTTATTTTTAAGCACCAATAACCAGTCAGAGATGAGGCTGCAGGCCCACTTAGTTCTCACCTGATATTTTGAGGTCTAATCATGATCCTCATTTTCCTAGCGAGGGAACTAAGGCTTCAAAAGTTTAAGCAACTTTAATAAGGTCAAAGCTCCTAAGTGATGAAGCCCAGATTTGAGCAAAACCTCCTGAAATAATATCTGTTGAGCAAATGGAAGGAACGATGCATGTTTTGTTCCTCTGGGCATGTTCTTTGACGCTACAAGTATAGTTGGAGAGCATCCTGACACCCTTCACATCTCACTATGAATCAGGAAGAAGGATGTCCTCCCTGACAGCTGCCCAGTACCCAGGCACCTACAGAAGGGGCTTTGGGTTCACAGAGGTGAATAATGAAGGGAATAATTTGGGGGCAATCATGTGAGGAGCAGGCCACGTTGGGTCTCCAGGGTACACGGAGGCCTGAACCCAAGGGTAGGGACAGTTTTGACTATAACAAAGCACAGCCCCACCAGCCTCGCTTTATGACTGCAGGTGGACTCTGCCTATGATCTCAGGTCACAGCGAGAACCCAGAATGTTAGCTCCCTATCTGTAGAATTGGGGGTGGGGAACTGGTTTGGAACCCAAGCTTAAAATCCAGGATAGACCAGAGGCAACAGGATGGATCACTAGTCAAGAGTTCTAAGCTGTGTGACTTCAGGCAGGTCTTTCTCCCATGGTGGACCCCATGTCCTCTCAAAAGGAACCTGGGGGCTCCTCCAGCGTGGGTTCTGTAATTCCACATATTAGCTCTGGTATCAGGCTTGTCTCAGATGTATGGCCCTTGAGAAGAATTTCAGACACAGGATGGCATTAGGGGGCCGGGAGGCAGGTGACCTTTTCATCCAATACCTAGGGATGCTCCTGAAGGAGAGACTCAAAGATCCTTTCACTCATGCAGTTCTCACCTCGGTGAGAGCCAGTCACTCTAGGCTCTGAGGTCAGTTCTCTCCCTGTTCGTCTCCTGCAGAAGATCGCAAGCTTTTTGAAAGCAAAGACTGTATTTTTTTTGCCTCCAAACCCGCAGTTCCGCACTGTGATGCTGCAATTGCCAGCTGTGGGTTTGCTGAATGAATAAACAAAAGAGTAAAAGTTGCACTTGGTAGAGTTAATGTCATAATGTTCTGTCTTAAGAACAAGGAGATCTCATTGCGGGATCCAGAAGATTGGAACCAACATCTAACTTGGGTTCTCATTTCCTACCCCTTCCCTTCAGCCATTTACAGTGGGCATCCTTACTTAACAGGTGGAAAAGCTGAGGCCCAGAGGAGAGATGGGACTTAGAATTTTACACAGGCAAGGCAGGAAGGGAGCAGTGGTCCATTATGTTCTAGATTCTTTAATGTTACATAAGAAGACATCGAGGCCCAAGGAGTGTGGTGGGGATTGCATTTTGTCGTACAGCTCAGCAGAGGTGGGGCAGAGACAAGAACTCAGCTCCCAAATCACAGTCAAGGATTAAGTCAACAACACAGAGCTCAAGCTGCCTGGTACCTGTGCCAGGTTCCCATGGTAACCATATGGAACAAACCATCCTCTTTGGGTAGCATGGACTCATTCTCTATATGTTTTTTTTTTTTTCTTTAAGGGAGAATACATTTGCATAGACTCTTTACCCTCCCCAAATGGACTCATTCATGAAAGAGATTGGGACTCTATCTAGAAAACCGGTATCCAGGAAGGAAATGGAGATCCTCGCTCATGAAGGCCTGGAGAGGCCTCTGGATTAGGACTGGTGTCTGAAATGGATTAATGACCTGGAGAAAAGCATCCTGGAATCTTTGTTCAGAGTTCCTTGGTTTATCTTTGGTCTTCTTACCTGTAGATCTCTTTCCAAGTAATAAGAGCCCTTAATCAAACATAGATATGACACATGACTCCAGCAGCCTTGAGAGGGTTTCACCCTATTTGTGTCATCTACCCTGCAGACTTGTTGGAGCAGGTATTGCCATTTTGCAGCTGAGAAAATTGAGGCCAGAAGGTAAAGGTTACGGGACTCACATGGAATTCCTCAGCACGTGGGATTCTCCTTCTCTGAAGAGGGGCCACAAGATGAGCACCGGGCAAATGGCAGGTAGTTACTGGGCAGCCTGGAGCCCTCAGCCGGGGCTCAGCCACTCAGAGCTGGAGAGGAGGCAGGAAAGAGGCGGACAGCACACGATGAGTTAAACATGGGACTACAATCCTCCAGTGTTACGGTGGCTGTCATGGTGATGGCACATGTAGGCTAGCCAGGGGTGTGTGTCTAAAGAACTGGCGTTTCAGTTGAGGACCAAACGGTGGGGAAGAGCCAGGTATGGGAAGAGTGAATTGAGGACGCTCCTCAGAGGGAACAGTGTTTGCTGGCGTCTGGAGGAGGAAGGTAGTTGGCACCCTCAGGGAAGGGAAAGGAGGCCAGTGAGAGTCCAGGGTGGGGAGGGGAGGGGGGAGGAGGGGCTGAAGGTGAGACCCGAGGGGCAGACAGGGGCCAGATAATTTCAGGCCTTATGGTTATGGTAGGGTGTACACATGCAATCAAATGCACCCGTACGCCCATGTACCAAACGTGGGTGTACACACACATGTCCACACACTGTGCATGTACACACAGGCACACACATGCTCAACATATCCACGTGCATGCATATATGTACACTTACACGTGTGCATACACATTTACACGACAGTGCATCAATACAACTCACTGACAACACTTTGTTATGTGCCCTTAAACACACCCACACTCTTCTGCACACACACAGGCACGCTCACATGCACCCCATGCCCATTGATAGGGAAACACTAAAGCACATGTACACTCATTCTGTTGTGCACACATGTGCTTTGTTTCACAAATGCACACATTTATGCACGCATGTCTGCTCACACAGAGATACTCATACGTGCACGCGGACGCCCGAGACAAGCCTGGGTCAGACGAGCTCTCAGCCACAGATAAACTCTTCTGCTGGTTGGTTATAATCTTTCATTGGAACTGACACATTGATAGCCTCAGTTTTTCTAGGAAGTGACCTTCATGCTGGCTATTGATTTCCAGTGGCTATCAGGCACCTGCCACCGGAGCGACAGGCCCGGTCGGAGGTCAGCCCTTAAATAAAGCTTCTGGATTACTAAGCACCAACCACTCCAATGAAAATGGAAATTGGCAGCCCTGGCTCCCTTTTCTGTGGCCCGCTCCTGCTAACAGGGCTCCAGGCCCGGATGACTACCTCTCGTTCCTTCATGTGGCCCCACCCCAGGGCCAGACTGTGGGTGCCCACTGCTTTCTGTTTTGCAGAGGAGCTGGGCTGAGGGCTGCAGGTGGCAGCAGTTGCCAGGGCCTGAAACTTTCTGGATTCTGTCCCAGCAAAGCTATCCTCCCAAACCCAGCATTCTGCTAAGGTCCAAGAGACCCACAGGTGACTCTCTTTATGGTTTTGGACAGGTGATGTCACCTCTGTGGACCCATTTCCCCTCACCCCTGCTTCCTTCTGCATTCCACACTCATAAATCTCTTCCCACTTCTTGATGCTGCAGGTCAAATGAATGCATCCAGGGAGGAGCGTTTAGCTGTGTAAAACATGGTACAAGAAGATGGTGCTGCTATATATACAGCATCCATGTTTTCAAAGTGTTAACAATTTGCTAATTGCAAAACTCTGCTTACTTATATCACATGTTTACATGATGACCCAGGAAGCCCCTCATATGCTGCAGTGTCTTGAGGTCTCTGACAAGCAGACACACAGGAGGGGAGAGAGGCTAGAAGAACCCTCTGGTTTTCCAAAGCTGTGCCTTTGGCCTTTCGTGCCTGGAAAACAGATGGGGTTCATGCAGCCTCACCTGCTGTTCAGGGCTCAATCCTAAAAGCCAAACTCCACCCCCGAAACCTGCTTTGTCCTACTCCCTGTTCACACTTGCTGTCTTTTCCTCCATGGCTTCTCTCCTCTTTATCTCTGTAAACACATCTCCACCCATCCCCTGATCCCCTGTGTCCCCCCGATTCCCTAACCCAAACAATCCAGGCAATAACTCAATAGTCCTTTCTATGTAGCTTTGGAAAGTGCATTCAGGCTTACTTCTGAAACTAGATGTGAATAATTTTTGCCTCAAATCCAAATTTTTAAAAAAGCTTTACTTGACTTTTCTGGTTTGGGAGAAAGCTACAAAGGCTGCCACTTGTGGCATTTCTCTGCATCCCTCTAATGCAAATGTTTGTCCCTCTTTGCTCCACTTGTACATCAGATGACCATTAGGGCCTGTGTGGTTCTGCAGTCAGGCGGTCATTACATGAAGTTTTTCCTGAAGGGAGGGTAAGTAGAAATGAGAAATGTCTACAAATTAATTTTTTGACAAAGGGGGTGATTTGTTCATCAAAATCAGAGAGGCAAACATTGCTGATGTAGCCTGAAACTCAGATGAGCTATCCGTGCCAAAGGCAAGAAAGTCAAGAATCTGGGCAAGTCCACGCACCAGGACCTTAGCCGCAAGTTGCACTTAGTGCAGGACCACAGGGGGACTCCCCGCCCACAAGCCAGCAGGTAGGACATGCAGTCCAGGGACAAGGTCGAGAAGAGTTCAGGGTCATGTGATTTCTATGTAACTTTGGACAGTTTTACTGACTGATAAATATCACCTAATGCTTACTCCAGAACCCGCTGAATACTCCTGGGGACAGGTTTGTTTCACCGAACAAATGCAAAAGATGTTCAGAAGTTCGCCACTTAGAGAGTTCGACTAGTGACTTGTAATTGAAGTCTTAACGTACTGCCATTAGAATGGCAAGAGCAGCCACTTAACCAAATTCCTATTTTTAAAAATATAAGTATTTCACTTCTTACTGTGACTGAATCCCTTAGTTTATCTGCTGTGATTTAAGGGGCTCTAAAGTACCCTGCCTGAGAGGTCAATGCCAACCTGGTAAAGTGGCTGAAACATACTCAGTGGCAGCACTTTCGGGTCTCCCCCTAGGGATCCTTGCATGATGTAAGTAGGCCCCAGATCAAATACTCTTGTTGGGTGAAGGGGATCCCCACCCCTGAGGAGGCCTGTGTGGGGCGGTGGGAACTGTGGAGCACATTCTATGAATATCCCTCACTCCAGGCCAGGTGTGCAATTCTAAAATCTTCAGAGGTCGACATGCTGGGTTTGCCAAACCCGTACACAGGAAACAGGCCACGAAGCCCCCTAAAAGCCTGGACAGGGCCGGGCAGCAAATTGACTTCAACCCCAGCTCTGTCACTGGCCAGCTGAGCGGCCTCAGGTGCACTGTGTCCCCCCGCTGTGTGCTATAGTTTCCTCCCCTGCAAAGCGGGGTCAGGAATCCTGACTACATGAGGGATGGTCTTGAGGATTTAGCAAAGTGTTGTTCACGAAACCCCTGCCCTCTGTCTCTGCTGCTCATCTGGGGCCTAGCAGATCTGCTATACTCATAGCTTACTTACACTGCCTGCCACTGCCCCAGTGTATGTCACAGAGGGGGCTGGATTTTGCCTCTGCCCCCCAGGGGACAATTCAGCCCTGTCTGGAGTCATCTTTGGTTGTTACAATGTGGGAAGGAGGCATCTAGAAGGTAGAGGCCAGGGTTGCTGCTAAACATCCTACGTAGTGCAGGCCAGCCCTCACAACAAAGAATTATCTGACCCCAAATGGCAGTGGTGGCAAGTTGGGAAAGCCTAAGCAAGGCCCTCTCTCTCTGAGAGATCCTTTTCCAGTTCTCTGCGTTCCCCTCAGTGGCTTAGCACAGCTCTGAAACCCTTCCGTTTCCCCCAAACAATCACGAAGCCTCGGGGGCTGGGTAAGGAGCTGCTGGCTGCCTCCCCTCACCCCAAGGCCACTCAGCCAGATGGCAGAAGGGTCAGCGGCAACCAAACATCTAATGACGTGTGACAAGTGTGGCCAGACAGCAGGCCCAGGCTGGGCCCCTCGGAGGCCACTCATTGGGCAAAGGGGGACTCATAAATAACAGCACAGTGACAGCCCAAGTCTTGCTCAGTGGGAGGGATGGAGCTCCACCCGGGTGCTCGGCTCTCAGCCCCTGGGGCAGGCCTTTATGGGACAGGGCTCCAGCAGGAGGGCCCCCGGACCCTGAGCACAGAGAGCCTGCTGCCGAGAGGGGAGGGGACCTGTCCCCGAAAAGTCTGTCCTGACAGTGACTGGCTTTGCTGCATTCACTTTATCCTCTGATGGTGAATCATTTTCTCCTTTCTGATCCGCTGCCATCTAGGGCTTCAAAGCCTCCACCCAACAAAGCATTTGTGGCGTGATGCACTGGTGAACAGGCTGAGCACGTGAGTGTGAGTTTCAAACCTTTTGCTTTGCCCGAATGCCCTTGTACTTCCATCTCTCCATCTGTTAAATGGGGATATTTGAATAGCAAAGACACTAATTCATGGGAAATTATGTACAAAGTGAGAAATTAATGAAGGGATGATGATGATGACGATAATGATTATGATTATGATTATTCAACCATTTGGGAGAGAGGAATTTATATTTGAAAAAACAACCCTACCTTCTGACGCTCTAAAAATATTAATCAGTTTTTAGGGTCTTCGGCAGTTTCAAATAGGCTCTTCGCAATAATAATAGTAATAATGATGCCTATATTAAATAGCATTTTTATTTTCACATTTATTTTTCTCAAGCCTCATGTGGCTTCAAATGGGACCTGTTTTCAATGATGCATATTCTTTTTTTCTTTTTTCCTTTTTTTTTTTGATGATGCATATTTTTCTAAAACAAAAGAAAAAAAAATCAAAATGAACTGCTGGCATGTGGACCAAGATGGCTTTTTTAAAATTTATCCAAGTCCTGGATCAGATGGCACGCTGGCCTGTGAGTGGGGCACTGAGCTCAATGTGGTGCCTCCCAACGGAGCATTTCAGGCTTAGAGGTCTCAGTTTCGTCATTCACAAAGTGGGGGGAATAATTTCTTTCTGACAAGCACAGGGCTGGCCATTCAGGGAGTCCATGTATGTGGAAGTGTCATACCACTGAACATTAGCATCACTATCCTTATCTCCATCATTATCATTAATTGTTATTCCTGATGGTGTTTGCAAAGACAGAGCTACTCCAAAGCACCATGAGTAGTTTTCTTACTTTTTTCTTACGTTCGCAAAAATCCGTGCATGTCTGTGATGAAGAAACTGACCTTTCACTCCTTCTGAAATCTGAGCTGAGTCTTCAAGATTCTAAACAAGTTGGGGATCCCTGGGTTGCGCAGTGGTTTAGCGCCTGCCTTTGGCCCAGGGCATGATCCTGGAGACCGGGGATCGAATCCCACATCGGGCTCCCGGTGCATGGAGCCTGCTTCTCCCTCTGCCTGTGTCTCTGCCTCTCTCTGTGTGTGTGTGTGTGTGTGTGTGACTATCATAAATAAATAAATTTTTTAAAAAAAGAAATAAGCAAGTTCCCTACCCTTTTCTTCTCCTTCTCCTTCTCCTTCTCCTTCTCTTTCTTCTTCTTCTTCTTCTTCTTCTTCTTCTTCTTCTTCTTCTTCTTCTTCTTCTTCTTCTTCTTCTTCTTCTTCTTCTTCTTCTTCTTTCTTCTTCTTCTTCTTCTTCTTCTTCTTTCTTCTTCTTCTTCTTCTTCTTCTTCTTCCTCTTCTTCTTCTTCTTCTTTTCTTCTTCTTCTTCTTCTTCTTCTTCTTCTTCTTCTTCTTCTTCTTCTTCTTTCTTTCTTCTTTTCCAGCCTGGAAGGCCAACTCAAGAGAGAGCCCTCCCTTCTGCATCATGCCTTATGGAAATCTTCCATCGATGTGGCTCTGTTGGCGGAAGTCCTCCATGCCAACTTTCAGCCAGGAGCACAGTTTTGCAGGGAGGGTTATAAATCAAAATCTGGGTTCTAATGAAACTGTTGACACTCTAACAGTGCACACTGAGGCACCGCTTTTGAGAAATCAGAGAGAAGCACAGAGCTAATATTCAAGAGTCCGGGCATCTAGGTTTGCCTCTCTCCTGCCCGGTCTGGCCCTCTCCTTCCTTTCTTTACCCTTGCCTCTTTTTTCCTTTATAATTCCTAAAGAAAGCCTTAAGTTCTGCCTCATTCTGCAACCCCTTTGAGAGTTAGCCTCATGGCCATGCTGCAAGCCCCTGGGCTGGCTCCCCAGGCAGACCCCCTCCCTGGCTGCCTGCATGGGACCCAGGGGTCGGGGGCAATTTGCACAAAGCTTTCATTGGTCTGCACAGCAGAAGATGGTAAAGGCAAAGCATGGGGCTCATGCAGGACACTATTCCAGCCCTCGCTTGGCCACTCCCTGAAGGCATGACTTCGTGTGACATATGTAAACTTTCTAAGACTCAGTGCCTATACCTGTAAAATGGGGATAACACAGCACCTGCCTTGTGATGCTGTCGAGACAGTCGAATGAGATCAGCAATGCCCAGGTGAGCTGTACTAGTCTCAGGATGTGAAGGGAACGAAGGAGCAGCATAGGCGTGACTTCCTGAGGACCTCTGGCTGCCTCCGGGGGCCAGCACCCCATCAACACTGATTTTATACTGAGCCATGACAATCACTCCCATAGTTTGATTTAAGAGACACTAAAAAAGGTACATCTATCCCCAATATTCACTGCTGGGGTGCCTGGGTAGCTCAGGTTGTGATCTCAGAGTTGTGGGATCAAGCCCTGTGTTGGGCTCTACACTGAGTATGAAGCCTGCCTGCTTAAGATTCTCTCTTTCTCTCTCTCTCCCTCTGCCCTTCCCCTGCTCACTCGCTGTCTCTCTTTTAAAAAAAAAATCACCATTGATGTCATCAGCGTCACTGACAGCAAGTCATCTGTGCAGATGTCATCCAGGGCTGAGCATGATGCCAGGTGGATAGAATGTACCTAATTTATCACTCCGAGGAGGGGAACACCTCAAATCCCTAATTCCTCCATATGGAGACTAAGTTCACAGCAGGCCTGTCCTTCAACAGGTGGATGACATTTCTGAGCCTTGTTCAGTGTGAGTTCACCCCCAGCCTCCTGACCAGATGGGCCTGAAACCCCATTCTTCCCTAAAGCTCTCCAAATCCTTTCCTTCCTTGGAGTTCCTGCACTTTTGCTCTTTTTGCTACTTATTTAGCAGAGGTTAGAAATAATATTAATGTCCTTGGTTAGACTACAGGCCCCCTGTGGGCACAGAACATGCCCACAATTTCTTAAAATTTCCTGGAGGAACCCGTTTAATCATATTATCATCATATTACTATGATTGGACTGTTTTTCTAATGACAGAGATCCCTTGCTTACTCACAGTAATGCCCAGGGAAGGTCAGCTGCCCATATGTGCTTTGCTATTTCTACTCACATTTCATTGGCCAGAGCAGATCACACGGTCCACGGGACAGGGATCCAGAATCCTCCCAAGTATGTCAGGGAGGGTCACCAAAGATTTTCCACAACAATACAACCTATCACAGACCTGGAATAGTATTTTCTACAAAGCTGTTTGCTGCTCAGTAAATATTTAATGAGGATGAGGAGCCAAATATCTTAGGACAGAAATATTTGAATGAATATTTTTGGCACAGTTGTTAAATCTAAACTAGCCAACAGATGCTGGGTAACGAATCTTAACATTCAGTGGCAAACTTAAACCAGCTAAGCCCTTTGTCTAGAACATGGTAGAGCCAGACTAGACATGCCCTTGGTCCTTTGTGGAAATGCTGGCATCAAGGGAAGGGGTGGTTACAGGATAAAGACTTTGACTTCATAGAAGAAAATGTCCCCAGACCTAGGGTCCCTATCAGAAGGATGAGGCTGTGAAGTCCCTGCTGGGAGCTGACTGTCCTTGGGGATGCCATCGAGGGGTTTCTGCAGTGGGCAGAAAATTGGACTACAGGCACAAGACAGAATATTCCAGCTTTAAAAACTTGTCACAAATCTCAAAGGAATACACATTTCATTTCTGGTCCCAATACAGAACTCACATTCCTAAAATAGCAGGTGTGAGTAAGATGAAATTTGTTAACCCAGAATAACATGGGGGCGCCCGGATGGCTCAGTTGGTTAGGTGTCAGACTCCTGGTTTCGGCTCAGGTCATGATCTCAGAGTCATGGGATCGAGCCTGGCATTGGGCTCCACGCTCAGCTCAGAGTCTGCTTGAGATTCTCCCTCCCTCTCTCTCTGCCCCTCCCCTCCATGCTCTCTGTCTCTCTCTCTGTCTCTCTCTCAAATAAATAAATAAATCTTTTTTTTAAATAAATAAATCTTAAAAAATATGCTGTGAAAGTCAGGAGGAGGAACAGGCTTCTTGGAGGCATTGGGATCTCAGCTGGAGCTCCAAGGCCCCCAAAGACTGAGGTACTATAGGGGCTGGGCTGGGCTGGGGGTTCGAGAGGGCGGATTGAAAGGCCAAGGCCTGGATTTGGGGCAGGGCTGCCCAGGGGGGGGTGCACCCCCTTGCCTGCCACCCTCCCCCCCCGGGAACACATAATACAGTTTGCACAAGACACAAAAAAGAGCTGCTGCTGCCTTTCATAGCCTTTCTCCATTTCAGGTTTGCATCTTATTTTCCTGCAAACTTTTTTTTTTCCCCTTCCCTTTGTGGCTCTGGCTTTTGTGGGTGTAACCTCAATTTCTTGCTGCTTTTCAAAGCTTTTATTCCCCAAGTGGAAGGAAGGAACTTTTAATGTCACGCTAGGTCCTCCGCCAGGCTAGTTGTCTTTCCAAATCAGTTCAGGGCTCAGGGAGGCCGGGGAGAGGGGGAGGCTGGGCAGGGAGCAGGGCAAGTCAATCGCAAGGAGCCAAACAGCAAGTACAACGGATGAAGGTCCCCGAGGTGATTTGCAAATCTGCTGAAATCCTGAACAAGCTTTGATTTAACCCAAGCTTGAAATGGCTTTTATTTACTGTCTATTGTGGAATAAATGACATCTCATAAACAGGCTTTATCCATTACCCCAGAATGGAGAGCACAGTGTTAGGGACATTTTATCCTCTTGATATCAAAGGAGATATGCTAGGGTGTGTTATTACAAATAGAAAAATCAATGCTGAGACACACACATCTGAAATTTCATTTTCGTTGAACCACATTTTCAAAGGAAAAAAAAAAAAGGCAATTGCTAATAAAAATGAGTACAGAACCGGAGGATTTACCAAGCTTGAGCAAAGGACTGGCAGGGAGCAAGCCCAGACAGTGAATAAATTGGGCAGTGCCCCAGGGCCGTTTCCTGTTGTCCTCCCTGATGACCCAGCTCCTGGCAGGGGTGGCTGCCCCCATCCCCCCATCCCTGCCTCCTCACAGGTGACACCAGAGCCCTTAACGTTGTGTGGGCCCCAGGACCTGCCTCTCACTGTCCCCAGTCATCCCATCCTGGCCACACACCAGACCACATGGAAAACATCGAAAATACCAAAACCACTGCTGCTTCCTCCAGGCCTTAGGTGGGGTCTTCTGACTCTTCCAGGTCTGCTGTGGGAGTGAAAAGGTCCCCACGGAGTGAGGAAGGAAAGTTAGCCAGACGCCTTCACAGAAAGGCTGAGGCCCTGCCTCCCCTGGGGGTTATAGCCATGCCCCTCTCCTTCAGAGAAAAGAGGTGGAAGGTGAGCGCTTCCAGCTTTTCATAAAAATGTTCTTCAAGGCACCTCCCTGGACCCCCACCTTCTTATCACGTTGTGTAAACTTGTATTGGGGTGACCCTCCCATTCAAGGTCTTGTCCTGCCCTCCCACTACTCAGTGAGGCTCAAGGCCAGGTCTAATTCTCTCTGTTGCATTCCCACGGCTGGGCACCGCGCTTGGCACCTAACAGCTGCTCAGTAAATACTACTCGAATACGTGGGAATGAGCATTGGTGGGTTGTTGGAGGGATGAGCAGGCTGCCTGCACACAGTGCCTGAGCTACAAGCTGACCTCTGCCATCTGACTAGAAGGCTCCAGCTCTGGGCAGCAGCCCCTGCCTTGAGGCATGAACTAGGTGGAGGCCCCTGGTTTCATGCAGTCATATTTGGCTCAGGAATGCCTAATTCTTTTGGTTGCGGGAAAACGGACCAGTAGACTAGGCTTCGTTTTAAGGCCCCACTGTAAATCCTGACCTGCCTCATGAAAAAAAAACAAAAAATAAAAAACAAAAAACAAAACAAAACAAACAAAAAGCAGTGACAAAGAACGAAGAGCCAGACACAAATCCATGCCCTCTCGTGGAGAAAGAGCACACTCCACACTTCAGAGTCAGCTCGGGTGTCAGGAATCAGGTCACCAAACTCTATGTCTTAAGAGATGGGGTAAACCAAGGCCCAGAATGTGTCACCTTTTACCCAAGTCACACAGGATCTTTGACCCAGTCCTGAGCCCTATCTTCTGCCTGAAAAGACTCTAAGGAGAGAACATGATAATGAAGAAGGACCACACATAGCAACTGTCTTGCAAAGACAGTCATGCTGTCTTGAGATGGTTGCTTTGGAAATCGTTCAGTGAGGAAAGATCTAGAAAGCATCCACACTGTGCAAATGCTGGAGATTTTTGCCATTTAAAAAAAAAGATTCTATTTATTTATTCATGAGAGAGGCAGAGAGAGGCAGAGACACAGGCAGAGGGAGAAGCAGGCTCCATGCAGGGACTCGATCCTGGGACATGGGACTCGATCCCGGGTCTCCGGGATCATGCCCTGGACTGAAGGTGGCACTAAACCGCTGAACCACCCAGGCTGCCCGATTTTTGCCATTTTTAAGGCGGCATGGCTCTTGTTTGCTCCACAAACTTAACTTGGTTGAAGGCCGCTCATCAGAATCAGAAAAGGCAGGCTCCTGGAGCATTTCGGGAAGACTGTTCCCTGTGAGATGCGTCCCCTGCTCCCACAGAGACCCGGGCTGCCTATTTCCTCCTCTAGCGCTTCATAAAGGTTTGTGAGAATAGCCTAAGCTAGCCAATACAACTCAGGCGATTCTATCTGAAATAGGTGGCAGTATTTAAATAAGGTTTCAATAGGAAGGAAAAGTCTCTTTGGACTTGGTCTGTGATGTAGTTATCAGGAGGAGAAATTTGCAGAACCCATTACCTGCCACTCCTTCCCCCAGGAAATCCCTTGTTTGCGGAGCATGAATCTCTCTGGCTTTTCCTGGCTTTTTCTCTCTGGATTGTGCCGGGTAAACATCTGCCTCACACCGTGTGTTTATAAGAAGAGGCATTTGTAGCTTTGATTGTTCAGAGATTTCTGCAGAGCACACGTGCCCTGTGCTTTGCCCTTGTCTTCCCCTCTCCACCTTTCCTGCATCCCCCGAGGAAACCACCGTGGACGTTGACTTTGGCCTTTTTGGCGTTAATAGCGCATTTCTCCATCCAGAACAAGGAAGGCACACACGGCCACCTGCTCTGCCTTGGGACAGTGTTTTTCATACCAAGAGTTCTAGGTTTTAATTGTATTGCTGTTATTATTCATTTATTGACAGAGTTTTGTTTTTTAAACAGAGAGAGAGAGAGGCAGAGACACAGGCAGAGGGAGAAGCAGGCTCCATGCAGGGACCCTGATGTGGGACTAGATCCCGGGACTCTGGGATCATGACCTGAGACAAAGGCAGATGCTCAACCACTGAGCCACCCAGGCGTCCCTCACAGATATTTTTTAAGCACCTCCTGTTGAGATGGACATGGCCAACTCTACCAAAAGACCCAACCCTTCTCTCGAGGAGCTTATGATTGTGTTGAAGAAACAGCTGGCACACATGGAGCATTTGGTCTTTGCCTGCATAGGAACAGAGAACTTTGCAGGGACAGGGAATCTGTTGCTGTCCTTACTGTTCGCCAGACTGAGCCTCTCATCTTGAGTCCTCGGGTAGTTCAAAGCCACTGGTGGATCAGTCTTTCAGGGGCCTGCTCCCAGGAAAGAGAAGGAGAATACATTCGTATTCTCGAATGTCCCTGGGGAGGGTGTCCTCTCATGGCTGACTTTGGCCACTGCTAAATATCATCATGGTAAAAAACTAAAACAAAAATAAAACAAAACAAAATAAGACAAAAAAAAAAAACAACACTATTCACTGGAACTCAACAAAATTCTTGGAAGATATATATATATATATATATATATATATATATATATATATATATTTAGTGTGATTCCAATCTAGGTTAGAAACAAATCAAAAGAAAATAATGTTATCAAACACCTAGTAAAGAGAGAGGGAGAGAGAGGGGAAAGAAAAAGACAAAACAGAGCTTGGATCTGATTTCATTGAGGTTCCTCACCTCCAGTGACAGCTTGGGCAATGAGCACTCCTGTCTTCAGAGAAATGACCAAAAAAAATCCATTGTCAGCTCAGAAAGGTGAACAATGCCAAGGAGAGAGTGTTTTCTGCAGGGGAAGTAGACCTAGATATTTAAGAACTATTTCTCACAACCTGAAAGGATTTTCTTTTTTATCTTCAGCTCCTAGAAAACACAATCCACAATCCCATGCACCTATCCTGAATATTCTAGTGTGGAGAGGTTAGGGTCCAGATGATTTGCATAGTGACAGCTGAGCCCCTATTGAAGCTAATATTTCATGAGAGACCCAGATGCCAGTCCAGGCTCTGACATCACCCAACTAGTAACCTTGGATCTGCCCCCTCAGCCTCTCTGGCCTGCACTGTAACTGGTTTCTAAAGGCTTATCCATGGGTTAGAGTCAAAGACTCTACGAAGTGACTAGGTCATGCCAGGTCCCAGCAATTTTTTTTAAATATTTATTTATTTGAGAGAGAGAGAATCAGTGGGGGGAGAGGCAGAGGGAGAGGGAGAAGCAAACTCCCCAATGAGCAGGGAGCCCGATGAAGGGACTTGATCCCAGGACCCTGAAGTCATGACCTGAGCTGAAGGCAGATGCTTCACCGACTGAGCCACCCAGGCACCCCCGCGCCCAACTTTTAAAATCTGCTGATTTCTTCTGTACCTCCAAAAAACAACTGCACTCCCATGTTCACCGCAGTATTATTCAACTTAGCCAAGACACGGAAGCAACTCAAGTGTCTTTCAACAGATGACTGGATAGAGAAATGAATGGATTTATATACACAGAATGGCATTCAGCCTTAAAAAAAGAGATCCTGCCATTTGTGACAATATGGATGTCATAGGGGACATCATGCTGAGTGAACTAAGCCAGAACAGGAAGGAAAACACTATATGATCTCACTTATGTGTGAAATCTGAAAAAGTCAAGTAGATGGAAGCAGAAGGTAGAAAGGTAGTTTCCTGGATCAGATAGGTGGGTAAATGGGAGATGTTGGCCAAAGGGTACGAAGTTGTAGTTATGTAGGATGAATAAGTTCTAGAGATCTAAGGTAAAGCATGGTGACTACAGTCAACAGCATTGTATCCTGGGAATCTGTGAGGACAGTAGAGCTCAGGTCCTCTCCCAATAAATAAATAGTCACCGTGTAGGGTTGTATGTGTTAGCTTGACTGTGTCGTGTATGTACAATATATACATTTGTTACCAATAAACAGACAGATTCTCCTGATTTCTGCCCAGGATGTACATGCCCTGCAAGAATCTCCTCTCTACCCACTCACGCCTGCTGCCAGCCGAATATCTGACCCTGCCGTTGTCATTCGAGGACACGCTAATAACCCTGCTGCAGGAATACCACCGGGGCACCTAGGAGTGGAATGAGGTGGCCTAGATCCCTCCAGCATTATCCGTTGTGCGTCCTTTATTTCATATTTGGCCAGAAACATCTAGAACCACAGGTTAGTAATCCATGTGCGGTGGTCGTGCCCGGGTTCGTCAGACAATGATCAGTACTTTCCAAATTTTAATAACTTCCCCAAAATAGAAATGATAATTTTTTTAATAAATTAATTTTTATTGGTGTTCAATTTACCAACATACAGAATAACACCCAGTGCTCATTCCGTCAAGTGTCCCCCTCAGTGCCCGTCACCCATTCACCCCCACCCCCCACCCTCCTCCCCTTCCACCACCCCTAGTTCGTTTCCCAGAGTTAGGAGTCTTTATGTTCTGTCTCCCTTTCTGATATTTCCCACACAGAAACGATAATTTTAATAAGGGATGTGTGTATGTAATAGGGGCAGTGGCGTCATCAGACACCTGGCTCTGGGCAGGGATAGAGGGAGATGTGGTCAGGGAGGGGAAAGTGGAAGTAGTTCCACCACTCAGCCTGGATGGTGGGCATGCCAGCGTTCATTTCACACTTCTCTAAATTGTAGTATATCTTATATGTGCTTTGTGTATATATGGAATATTTCATATAAAAAATTATTTGGGAATGACAATATAGAAACAGTGAAGTTCAGCTCTGAATGTAGAAATTTGAAGTCTCCCCAACCCCACCATGAATAGTAAAAAGGCTCCTCTGATACTATGCTGCCCAATAAATAAATAATGCAAGCCACACATATAATTTTAAATTTTCTCACAACCACATTTTATTTTTTTAAAGATTATTTATTTATTGATTCATGAGAAACACACACACAGAGAAAAAGGCAGAGACACAGGCAGAGGGAAAAGCAGGCTCCATGAAGGGAGCCCGACCTGGGACTCCATCCCTGGTCTCCAGGATCACGCCCTGGGCTGAAGGAGGCGCTAAACCACCGAGCCACCCGGGCTGCCCACAACCGCATTTTAAAAAGTAAAACAGAACCAGTGAAATTTATTTTAATGTATTTTATTTGACCTGATATATCCAACTTATTGCTATCAACATGTAAGCAAAATTTAAAAACTTAATAAGATATTTTACATTGTTTTTTTTTCTTGTCACTGTTGGCACTGGGCTTGGAAACCCAACATATATTTTATTTTATTTTTTTAAATTCAAATTTCAGTGTCCATAAATAAAGTTTTATTGAAATGTGGTCACTGTCATTTGTTTGCATATTATCTATAGCTGCTCTCCTTATACAATGGCAGAGTTGATTAGTTACAGCAGAGACCACATGACTAACAAACTCAAAAATATTTAATGTATGGTCCTTTGCAGAAGAATTTTTCCAACCTCTGGTCTAGACATTACAGTTTCATTTTATTTTTATTATTTATCATTTATTTATTTATTTATTTATTTATTTATTTAGCTCAGATGGAAGCTGCTGTTTTCTTTTTTCTTTCTTTCTTTCTTTCTTTCTTTCTTTCTTTCTTTCTTTCTTTCTTTCTTTCTTTTTTTTACATTTGTTTTTATGTAAGTTCTATTTTCCACTTACTGCATAACCATCCCAATTGCTACTAGTCAGCCAAACAGGCAGGCACATCCCTGGGCTGTGCTTGGTTCCCCTTTCTGGCAGAAGCTGAGAACACTGCGCTCTCTCCCTGCACCAAGCTTGATGGCCCCAGGAAAGCCTCACATCACTTCAGTCATCTCCGTCTGACCTCACTCTGGGTTGGGGACCCTTGCTCACTGGGAGGTTCCATCCCCCCACTCCCTCCAGGCACTGGGGAAGGGGATGTTGGGACGCCAATTTCCCCAGTGCCAGATAGTAAGTACTGTGCTCCCTGCAGGTGGAAAACCAGCGTTTTCTCATGGCCTCTTCTGTCCTGTGTGCAGAGGGACAACTGCAGGCCAGTTTGCTTTCAAAGGACAAGGGTGTAGACAGTCTAGGAGGACATCACAAGCAATAAGAAACACTCTGTGGCCCCGAGAAGCCAGCTCCACACTAAACCTGTGCACCAGCTCTTAACACATAAGACACACAGGCAGGTGGCAGATGCCCTGGAGTGGCCCTGGCCCATGACACCATGAAGGCCCAGCTGCACGGGGTTCACACCTGTCCCAGAGGGGGCCTGCTCCCTCCTCTTGTGGAGAAATCCACACCCAAGTGCCCCAGGCTGGAATATTCTGGGCGTGATTAACAAACCATCCCCATCAGACTTGAAACATGGGAGAGGACTGGGACTCCTCAGAACCTGGAGAGGCACTTCTCTGGGCTCAGGGGGCAGGACTCAAGAGCCCGCCCACCCCATCCCATCCAATCCCAGATGTTCACAAGGAGGGATGTGCCAACGGGGACTCTCTCATGCGTTACACCAAAACCATAGTGACATTGAAAAAGCAAAGATTTTCCTTGGGATTTCTGAGGACTGGTACCTTTCTTTTTTCATATCCATCTACATGAAATAGGCTACGTAGGGGATAGAAAGAGACATGTGGGAAATATACACACACACACATATAACATATATCCCCAAATACATGGTGTATATGAATGGAATTTATCCATCTTATCAGAAAGAAGGGCCGGGCTGCATCTGCAACAAGCAACGCTCCCCAGCCACGCGAGCATGAAGCCCTGCTTGGAGGCTGGCAGAAAAGATGCAATTTACCTTTGGGTGGTGATGCTGGGATTCCCATTTAAAAGTCTAAGCCGGCTGATTATTTATTGATGTCTCTCTTTCCATAGCTGTCTGACTCTTACTGGTTGAAAGAAGCTCCTGTGTGCCTAAAGGATTTTTTTGAATTAAGTCTTTTCAGTCATTTTCCCCTCCGGTGTTCACCAGTGAGGCCACACTTTGACAGAAGTCAGCTTTTTTTCCCCCTCAACCCCCAACAAACCCCTCTCCCCCTGCCCTTACTTTGTGTCATGAAATAAAAAATTAAGCACCGGGAGAGACACCATCAAACAACCGGTCCTGACATGGTTATTTGGCATTTATTTTTTATTTACAGAAACAGTGAGAATAATGCATTGGAGCCACTCATATTTTACAGTGAATATGCCTCTGAATCCTAGCGGGACACGAAGGCTGGCGACTTAACGGATAAACAGGGCTCTTTCTGGATGACTCTGGCCAGTGGTCTTGCTGCGAGCCCAGACCAGGTCCTTGAGATTCTCGTCTTCCTCAGCTCCCTGCTGCTGGGGTGGTTTGGCCTCCTTACTTCCGCTGCTTCATATAAAATGGAATGCTAGTCCCTGACTCGAAGCAAGGCAGGGGACCCAGGTCCCTTCCAGTTGTGATACTCAGAGTTCCTTGTCAAAGATCATCCTACCAGGGACCTCAGCCAGAGCAGCCCGATTGACCCCTTATTTTGGCAGGAACCTCACCCTTCACCTCCCACACACCCCCTGTCCTGCCCTCTAGACCTCATGAAGCAGACAGGGACACCAGTGAGGAGCTTCTGTCCATCCAGGTGTTGTCCTTCTGATCAACAGGGCACACACTAGGGTCCGTGTAGCCCACGGTGAGGAGGATTGGCCCTAAATCACCCCACCTTCTGGCAGGAGTGTCTAGCAGGCACAAGCAGAGAGACAAAGCCTCTGGAAAGGTCCCTCATGTTCCTGGTCTTCCCTGAGGACGCCTAAGAGTCATCGACCAGGAGACACCGGTCTCCATTCATCTGTGCCAGGGAAACAGCGGCAACCATCAGCCAACTGTCTGTCCAGTGGAGGAACAGGTATTGTCCACCACCACGCACGTGGTGTGTCACAGGGGCCCGACCCCTGACAGGAGCAGCAAGGGGTCACTGCATGGTAGAATGGGTGTACAGCCGCCCCGCAGGGCAGAGAGGACGCCCTCCTTCCCTCCCCACCTCCCTCGCCGGCTGCTGCCAGCCCACTGCTCTGACTGGCACGTTCCCCGATAGCAGGTGTTGGGGGTGCTGCCACAGACAGGAAAGCCCCCCGCCAAGCCTCCCCTCCCCCCCCCCCCCCCCCCCCCCCGCTGAAACAGGAGGAAGACCAGGCATTTCAGGGTGGAGGGGCCTTGAATTCTAATTTCGGGCCCGGCTGATGTTTGGGTGGACTTAGCAGTTAAAAAAGAAAACAAAGCAAGACTGGTTGGAATCGCAGCATCTCAGGCGAACTTCTTAGCCTCTCTGTGCCTCCGTTTGCTTGGCTGAGAAGGGAGCACAGCCTACTGGTCACCTGTTGCCCATCCTGTCTGATGGCTGAAAGCGCGGCTCTGGGAGCCAGCTGGCCACCCACCGCAGGAACCTGATGGGCTGGGAGACAGAGGGGCCCTTGGCCTCCAAACCACCACCCCCGAGTCTGGATGCCACCCACTCTGGGGGTGCCCACCCCCACAGGCACAGCCCTTGCCCACCTAGAGAGGTCCCCTGACTCTGTGCGTGTGCATGTGTTATTTCCAAGGGAACTAAAGGCAGGACTGCCATAAAAGGCAGAGTTGGTTCCAGTTGGCACAGGCGGGATGGGCATCCCTGTAGGCAGAGGACGTACAATGTGATACTGCCTATTTGCAGAGCACTTGTAGCTGCTCTTGCACATAAATACGTTGTCACAGGAGTCCTCCTCCACGAAGTCCTTGGTGGTGTGTTCTTGGCAAAGCGACTTTTCTGTCCTCTGATCGCTCCTTACAGGCTGTGGATGCTGCTTTTACCCCTGTGTGACAACCCTTGCTGCTTTATCCAATTAGACTCCCAGAGGAAACTGGATGATTCAAATTATACCTGTGCTCAATCTCTAGAATTTTGGTAGAATATCCTAATAGAGCCCAGTAAATACTCCCCGAATGAATGAATGATGTGTGCCTGAATGAATGCATGGCTTACATGCAAGAGGCCCTCTTCCAGGACTGCTCAGTTCACTCTCCTTCATCCAGATGCTTTCCTCTGCCTGTGTTTTTTTCTTAAGATTTTATTTATTTATTCATGAAGAGACACACACAGAGAGAGGCAGACACAGGCAGAGGGAGAAGCAGGCTCCATGCAGGGAGCCCGATGTGGGACTTGATCCTGGGTCTCCAAGACCACGCCCTGGGCCAAAGGCAGACACTCAACCACTGAGCCACCCAGGCGTCCCTCTGCCTGTGTTTTGACTCTGGCTTATCTCTCCTCTTCTCCCCACTTCCTCACTGTAACAGACCCTTGCTGCCTGCATCTTCCTTGGCTGCTTCGATGTTGTGAGCAATCATAATGTTGTCATTGGAACAGACTGGATGAATCCAGCCATTTTGCCTTGGTGACGATATTGATAGTGACGAGTTCTAGGGCCCACCTTGTGTGCTGAGAGTGACAAGTTGGTTGTCAAAATGGAAGGTTAATAGGTAAACACATCCCCAGTCTGACCTTGGTACTGAAACACCCCCCACCCCATGTTCTGATTCTCTTTAAGCCCCATGAGATTCACATCTCTGCTGAATGGCTGTGGGACAGGTAACTACACTTAGAAAAATACCACTGATAATCGAGTTGGTGGCTCCATCAGTATTTTAAACAATAATCACACAATGCACATCCTTGCTAGCAGCCATGTGCATCCACTGAAAAACCAGGGTGCCTATTTGGTGCTCTCCCAGGGAGTCCAGTGGGCTGAGTAAGTCCCCTGCTCACCAATTAGGAGGCTGGACATGTGCCCACCTGGCTCTGGGGTTCCAGCGGGGGGAGAAGCAGTACCAGGGAAAAGCAGAAACCGGCTCTGGGCTGACATTCTTCATGCCTTGGCCCATAGGTGAGGTGACGTATGTGAACAGCTGGAGCACTAAATGCAGACAGAGGTTCAATCCCCAGAGGCTCATGAGTTGGGCTTTTTTTTCCATGGCCTCGGATCCCCCACTGCTCTGTACCATGTGCTAATAAATCACATAAGCAGGAGTCATTGATCACAGTGGACATGGAGAGCCAGGGTGGTTCATGGAAACTTAGCTTTACTACTGAAACATCCAACTGAAACCAACTGGAATTTTGAGAATATCCTCCTGCCAGCAAAGTACCACCTTCTGTGCTTGAGTGGGATGGTGTGGTGATGGCAGCACGGATGCTGGGCATGCCAGGCTCTGCCCACAAGAGACACATGTTCAGGGAAATGCAACCAAACATGAGACATTCTGTCCTGATGAGGAGCAGAAGCATTACAGTGGGATAGGAAAGATGGGGCTGAAGTCGTGTAGTCTTTATGGGGAGAACAAAGGTGACTGTGTGTGTGCTGAACTTGGCATACTGGGGCTCCAAGGACTGTAGGTTTGCAAAAAGGTGTCTGGGCTTTGCAGCCAGACACTCTTGGTTTCAACACCGACCCCACCACCTGCCATTGAATGTCTGATTGCTTACTCTCATCTATTGCATGGGGCTAAAAGTGACTTCTTGATCTGGTCCAGTGAGAGAGTCTGGTCCATCAAACCCCTAGTGAGGTCACTGACATTCACCCTTGGGAAGCTGATGACTTGACACCCTCACTACTGGCATCTTTATTCCCCAAGTTCTTTCAATCTGATGACACCTGTGGCCCCCTCTCTTGTAGTCACAGCTCAGAGGGTGCCGGGTCCTGATGCCTTTATGTTACACATGGAGAAACTGAGCTAGGGAAAGGGAATGGGTCACAGAGCTCATGACAGAGTGTTTGGTTCCCATGCAGCCAGACAGGTCTTCAAGAGCAATCCTCCAAAAGACTTATGGCAAAAGCGAAAGTTAGTATCGGGTCTTACTGGTGTCGAGATCAAAATCCACAACTGGAGTGGAGTCCCTGTTACCTAATGGTAGGCGACCTTGGGAAAGTCTGTAAAGAGACCCCTCCCTGTGTCTAATTGCTTATTTATATCACATCCCCTCAGGTTACCAATGACCCCCTCCTTATTTTTCAGACCAATCAGATGAAGTGATTCCACCCTCTAGGATTTCTGCAAAGTTGCCCAAAATCAAAAATCAAAAAATCAAAAGCTCTGTTTCCTCAGGTAGGGGAGGAGGATCAGAGAGGGATATTTGCTCAGACACAGACATCGTGACCCTAGGATCACAACCTACAGCCCTTGTGATTCCACTGTCAATAACTGTACAAACACCAATCAGACTTCACATTTGCATACTACTTTATCACTTTTAAAGCTCTCCCAAAGACATGACATCATTTGATCGCAAATGCCTCATGGAAGGTGCTATTTTGGGGTTTAGAGTTGGTAAAACTCTGCATGGAGGTATTAGGTGACCAATCAATACATGATCAAAAGGCCAGACAGAGTGTCAGAGACATGATTGAGACCTGGGTAAAGACAAAGAGCCTCGAGTTGCTGCTGCACACACAGCCTTTCTGAGCAGAACAGCTGCAGGAGAGTCCTCATTCCAGCCTTGCAGCTTTGTGACTCGGGTCAGCTATCCGAGGCCAACTGTCTGCCAAGGGTTCATTCAGAGGGGAAGGCTGCGCAGGCAGGACTCTGGCCTCCTGACTGGACCCCCAAGCAGGTCACTGATCAGGAGCCTACCTGTGAGATGCTAAAGGCTGGGTGCCATCCTGGGGATCAGGGAACCCAAAGGAATTCTGCTGCGGTTGCCCAAGAAGGGCAGTCCTGAGCCTCTGTGTGTACTGAGCGCCAAAGAACATTGACAAGAGGCAGAGTGAAGTGGTGATGAAAAGTGAGGAGGCTGAGCCCAACTGTGGGAGTTGAATCCTGCTCTGCCACCTACTAGGGGCCAGATCTCCGGCAAGTCACCTACCTTCATCTGTCTCCCTGTCTACGAAAGGGAACTCTTAACAGCCAGCACGATTAACAATTGATGGGAGGGTTAATTGAATTAATATTTGCCAAATAAAAATAAAATCTTAAAAGAAGGAGGGTCACCTGGGTGGCTCAGTCAGTTAAACATCTGCCTTTGACTCAGTCATGATCCTGGGTGCCTGGGGTCTGACCTGTGTCGGGCTCCCTGCTGACGGGGGAGTCTCCTTCTCCCTCTCTTCTTCCTGCCATGTGTGCATGCGGGCACTTGCTCTCTCTCTCTCTCTCTCTCTCTCTCTGTGTCAAATAAATAAATGAATAAATAAAATCTTAAATTGAATTAAAATCAATTAATCTTAATTGAAAAATGTTTTCCAAATGCTTAGGATGGTACCTGGTATGTAATAAGTGATTTATGAATGTTTATTAAATAGTGTCAGATCAGGAGCACTTGGGTAGCTCCGTCGGTTGGGTGAGCGGCCAACCCTTGATTTTGGCTCGAGTCGTGATCTCCAGATCCTGAGGTAGAGCCCCACAACAGGCTCCCCTCTCAATGTGGAGTCTGCTTGGGATCCTCTTTCTCTCTCTCCTTCTGTCCCTGTCCCTACTCATACATGTGTGCCTGTGCTCTCTCTAAAATAATAAATCTTACAAAAAAATCGTATTTATTCATGTGTGTGAGAGAGAGAGCATGAGAAAGCACAAGCAGGGGAGAGGGGCAGAGGGAGAAGCAGATCCCTTGGCTGAGGGAGAGCCTAATGCGGGGTTCGATCCCAGGACCCCAGGATCACGACCTGAGCCAAAGGCAGATGCTTCACCAACTCAGCCACCCAGGTGCCCCTAAAAAAAATAAATAAATCTTAAATAAATAAACAGTGCCAGACCCCCAGACCCTGTATGGGTCAGACACCATCCTGGTGGCACACGGTTAAATAGAGGAGCAGGACACACCACGGCCTTGGAGAGCCGCTGGCCCATGCGTGTCTGAGCAGCATGGCCAGCCTCTCCAGTGGATGTTGACGTCAAAGTTTGACCCCTACAACTGCTTTATCAACAGGGTGTTTAAGAACTGGTGGTGTGAATGAGGGCCAAACAATGTTCATGCCTAGGGTTAGAAGCAGCGAGGATGGGAGCCAGGAAGAGGAAGGTAGGTCCCTACCTGGGATGTTCAGAAAGAGCCCCAGATGGGGCACAAGAGTCTCTCTCTCTGTGTCTCCCTGGGCGCAGCAGCTCCCAGGTGCTGTGGCCATCGGGTGTCTGAAGGTGGCCAGTCCAACCAAAAAGTATAGGAAGACTGAACCAAAACAGAAAGTATGCAAAGTATCTCATTAGTCATTTTGCATATTCATCCCATGTTGACATGATAGTATTCTAGATATGCTGAGTTCAATGTGCTATTAAAATTTAGTTCACTTCTTTTCCACGTCTTTAAATGTGGCTGCAAGAAAACATTAAATTGTATCTGTTGTAGAATTTGCGGCTCACGTGTGTTCCTATGAGAAGGCGCTGCTCTACTTAGCCAGGTGCTGAGGGAGCCGAGTGTCCCTTAGGAGGGCGTCCGGGAGAGGGCGAGGGCCGATCTGGGCCTCGGCCAGAGGCTCTTTCCTGGGTACACAGAGCCCCGCACAGGCCCATCCTTTGTGGATGCTTGTTTTAGATCCATTGAGTTATTGGTGAAATGTGATGTGGCCACGGGATGAGAGAGAGACAGGCAGACAAGCGGACCTACGAACAGAACCACTTGGGTTCAGAGGGTGCCCCAAATCGAAAGCTCATTTCAAGATGAGCAAAGCAAAGTTGGTCGAGCCCCTCTTCCTCCAAAGTGCAGACAACGACGGTCCCTCTGGGCCTTTCCGTTTCTCCGTTTCTCCGACTCGCCCCAGCCTGGAATCAGACCCTGTGGAGATCCCAGCTGCCTCAGGCTCCAGGCCTCCCTGTGGAGTGCGCGGTCTCAAGAAGGCTTTGGTCCTGGGGGCCTCCAGCCAGCCCCCATCCTCCCCGGGGCCACATCCCCAAGCCAGGCACAGCGGGAAGTTTGGGGAAGAGAGGCCTAGGGCTCAGGAAGGTCGGGTTGGGGGCCACCCTGGAAAGCCAAGACTAATTCCACAGTCTAGCCACTCCGTCAAACGTTTAGTGTATCCGGGTGATTGTTCCCCGGTAGGCCACGACGGTCTATCTGCTAGGCCTTTTGTCATGTTAACTGCAGCCGATCAATGGATTGAGGTCAGGACTTCTGATGTAGGTGCAAGCTTAGAGGGAAAAAAGTCTCAAAGATTCATTTTTTCTCGTCTGGTAACACTCCGGTCACTTATTTTTTCTCAGTTAGCCTCTGCCGCTCTAAAGTGGATATTGATCAGTGCTTTAATGCAAACCTGTCAAATTAATTTTGCAGACCTAGGATATGACTGGCCTAAAATTGCTTCTGCATCTGTTCTCTGCAGCAAGCCTATGAATTTTAATCACGGCCAGAATGGGTTGGTGGCTTTTTTTGTTAGAAACTTGAATAGGAAAGGTTTAAACTGTAAATGCCAGGGAATGATGCTGTTTTGTTCTTTTCAGAAACTCATGTGGTGGAGGTCAAAGAAATTATTATGTTGGGTGTATTCTTGGCAGATGCTGCGGGAAGCCTTTCGGGCTGCCTTCCTACAGAGCTGCACCTGGGGAGCCTGGTGCTGCCCTCTGCAAACACGCCGGGCATCCTGGGGCCACGGCTTTAAGGAGAGGTGGGTAGGAATCGCCAGGCCCGGCTTCCTGTTTTCCACCCACACTCTTCTCCTCCTGGGGGTGAAGGAAGTTCAGCTTGCACTTTGTTTTGAAGATGGAGCTTCCAGGCCTGGGTCTGCCTCACCTTCCCCATGGAGCCTCCAGCAAGGCAAGGTGTCTGTTTCTGAGAGTCAGGTGATCATCTAAAAAGAACACCTGATGTAAAAAACAGTCCTATGGAACTCCTCTCCCAGGGAGGGGCTCTCCAGGCCGGCCCCCCCCCCCCAGCCCAGGCTCTGGCCCGGAGCTCTGCTGGGCAGGAGGCCCTGGGTCTCTCTCAGGGAGGCCATCAGCCCACCCACCACAGCCGCCACCCTGCACCCAGGTGGGGGTCCCCCCACTCCTCCAAATCTGGGAGTGGAGCCAAGGCTGTGACACCCCTATTGTCATCTCCACTCCTGGCAGCCATGGCAGGTGTCCTCATGCCACCCTGCTGCTCCTACACCCTTGGCACCTCTCCTGACTGGCCCGCTGAGGCAGGCAGGCCTTCTTGCAGGGGAAAATGCCAGCAGCCCTTCTACTTCCCTGGGAAGGGGATGGCACGTCCTCCACAAGCATCCAGGGGCTCTGTCTCCTCTCATTTGGTGGCAGCACATGGGCCAGTCTGGCCCAGTGGCCCCTACAGAGAATCAGCCCTAACCATACTGGCCTTCACGGCACATTACTATCATCTTTTTATCAAGTACTTACTTTGTACCGGGCTCCATCCTCAGTGTCTCATATATTACCTCATGCAACCGTCATAAAAACCACAGAAGGGCGGCACTATTACCATCCGTATGGTGTGTGCTATTGGAGGAGGCTGAGGCCCGGAGAGGAGCGGTAAACCACCCTAGCTGTATAGCTAACAAGCAGCAAACCTAGATGGTCTGGCTCTACAGCCCACGTTTTAATCTGCTCTGAGCTCTGTCTGTGTGTCTATCTCTCTCTGCCCACGTGCAATGAAGCCCTTGATGTGGAATCATCCTGCTGGGCCTCTGATGGCTGCACGTGTGTTATTCTTACCTCCCATGAAAACCCCACGCCCCCCCTCGAGGCTAGAACCCCCTCTACTCCCTGAACATTCAAATAGATAAGTGAAGGACCACATGGTCTCAGAGAAGAGGCCAGGAAAATGTTTGGGAACCACCTTGATGGGAACTTGGATAGATTCAGCCTTATGGAGTGAAAGTGGGGAGCAGGGAGAGGGAGAGGAGTTTCATCTCATGTGAGCATATCTTGACTCTCCAGCTGTGAGGAGGCTGTCAGGTGGATCACCTGCTCCCTGCAGTAAAGAGCTGGAGGATCTAGAAGACACGCAGCCCAGAGGTGGGCCAGAACTCCCAGGCCAGGGAGATAACCCCCCAGAGAGCTCGCAGGAGGGCCTGTTCCCTCACCATGGCCAGCCTGTGAGACACCCCAGGATCCGTTGGGTAAAAGGACACTAGTCCCTGCCCCAGTGATGCCCAGGAGTGGGTCCCTGAAGAGGGAAGGGGCCTGGGTTGTCTGGAGCCTCACCAGCCTCCTCCTCCCCCATCCCACCCACCCATCATCAGTGCTCCAGGGAGTCGGTGTTGCGTCACGCTGCTCTGGGGAGAGGCAGAGATGCAAAATCCCAACTGAGCTTGAAGTTAGGTTTTCAACTAGACAGAGTTTTAATCATTGAAAGTGATCAGAAGTTTATAGACTCTCGGTTGTCACTGGGGAGTGGAGGTGGGAGATGAAGCATAGCAGGTTGTAAGCAACGGTTAGAAAACCAAGACGTTAACATACTCACACCCCAAGCCTGGAAACTGCCCCGCACCCGGGCTCGTGTAATACAGCAGGTACAGCATGTGCACATTGTGAGATATGCACCTCACACCTAAGAGCCTGGTTTTGGGTCAAACAGAACTGAAGACGGCCTCTCCCAAAGCCACCTCTGGCTTCAGGCTTCAGGCTGTGCCGGAGCCCTGGCTCCCCTGCAGAAGGAGGGGCCTTCCCTGCTTGAAGACCTGTGAGGAGGCCCTATGGTCCTCATGGCCAGCCAGACAAGGGGAGCTGGCTGACCATCACCAACTGCTTGACGGTGCTCTACAAGAGCATGAATTGAGGACTGCTGGGTTGATGACGACAGAAATCCTTAGGGATGCTTGATCCAGGGACTAAGTCACCATCGTGGCTCTCCCTGCATTTCTTGGCTCTGCCCATTGACCTCATTCCCTCAGCTGCCCACAGCGGCAGGGCTCTAGCTATGAGCTTGACCGCCCTCACCCTCCAGAAAAGAGAGGTTCCCTGTCTCCCATGAAATTTCTAAATGCTGAAAGAGGCCTCTGACTGTCCAGGTTGGGTCACTAGCCCTTCCCTCAGACTAGTCCCTATGGGGAATTAGAGGTTCTGCGATTGGGCTCAGCCTGGCTCCTGGGCCCATCACTGGAAGGACAGAGGCAGCAGGTTGCGCTGGGGAAAGTCAATCCCTATTGAGCACTTCGCAAGGATCCGTTGATCAGTTGTGGCTGTGTGTAACTCCATGCTGAGTTTACCAAGTTTTCTCTAGAGAACTGACCCCTTCCCCACCAAGCATGGTCTCCTGTCTGGCTTCCCGGCCTCAGGCTTGGAGGCTCCGGCGGGGAGAAGGGCTGTGTGCGCAGGCTCCTGCTTCCTCCTCCAGGTCCTCAGTGCAGAGCAGGAAGGCCGCGAGGGGCGAGGCACTCAATGAAGGGTCTTGAATGAAGGTTGGCCCCAGTGACTGGCCGTGTGAATGGGAGGAGAGGAGATGGAGAGCCCTTAGACACCCCGCCCCAGAGCTCCCCTAACCACAGCGCTTCCTGCCCTCCCACCTCTGCTAAAAGCTCTGTGCTGTAATGTCAGGTTTGGGCTCCTCAGTCCCCACGGGGAGGGAGAGAGCCACTGCTCTGCGGTCTGCAGGAAAAGCCTTGGGCTGGGGATCGGGGGATTTGTCCAGCCATCGATCACCCATGTGACCATGGGCGAGCCGCATAACCTGTCTTCACCTCCGTTCCATCCCCCGCCAAATGCGACTGAGCTCATCATCCCGCAACGGGGCTGAGGAGGGCAGACAGTAGTGCCAAGTGAACAGCACTTAGAAAGATTTTAAAGAAAAGCGCAGGGTGGGAGAGAGGAAATGTCACAACTGTGGGCCTCCGTCAAGGGTCCCGCTCAAAGCTAGGTGTCAGTGATGGTGTGGCAGGAAGGCATCTGGGCCCTCGGTATGAAGAAGCTCACACTCACAAATAAAATTCCCCGACAGTCCTGAACACCTGCCATGCTCCCAGCCTCGAGGGGCGAAAACTTGCAAGTGCAAGAAACCATACTCCCTGCCTTCCTGAAAGCAGTTGGCATCTTTAGAAAGGGGTCACGGATGTGTCACAGGAAAGTAGCCAGTCGATAGATACTAGTGGAGCCCCTACTATGGGCCAGGCACTGTTCTAGCATCTAGGGATAAGAGGGTGACATACAGAGTCCTACCCAAGAGCTACATGCAAATGAAGAAATGAATATAGAAGCAAGGAATGGATAAATAGGATGGTTTCAAGCCCTGATAAATGCTGGAAGGAAAGAACAGGGTAACATGGGGAGAGTGGCCAGCTGGGGTGGGGGCTATACTATATAGCATGTGGATCAGGTGATGACCTGAATGCTGAGGCCTGAACAACAAGGTGGCTGAGCAGGTGAAATGGAGTGGGGACCCAGGAGGACCTGGGAAAGGCCAGGAGCATGGTGACCAAGGGGACAAGTAGAAGCAGAGGACTGCCAGAGACATGGCTGAGCCCCAACCTGGGCTGAGCTTGAGCAGGACTGTGGGAACTTCATCCCTCATGCAATGGAAATCAGGAAGTTGGAAGCAGGGATGTAACAGGATCTGAGAGGGGGATGGCTGAGCAAACATGGCGCCGTGCTAACAACTGGTCAGTGTGAGTGATGAGGGCATGAGGCTTGTGGTACTCCTCCTGCAAGTGGTATATATCTTTCAAATCACTTCAGAATAAAGAGGGAAGCAGTAAGAAGACCACCCTGGCTCCTGGTGGGTGATTGTCTGCAGGGGAGAGTGAAGCAGACAGGGAGAGAGCAAAGCTGATGCCTTGGTGGAGAAAGGGGGTTATGAAGAAGGGAAGAGGGGTTGCTTTCAGGACGTGTTTATGGAGGCCTGTGTTAGTTTGGTATTGCTGCCAACCTGGTGGTTATAAACAACATATATTTATCATCTTGGGGCGCCCATGTGGCTCAGTTGGTTAAGCGGCTAATTCTTGACTTCGGCTCAGGTCATAATCTCAGGTAAGTTCGAGCCTGGAGTCAGGCTCCGTGCTCAGTGCAGAGTCTGTTTGAGATTCTCTCTCCCTCTCCCTCTGCCCCATCCCTTACTCTCTCTCTGTAAATAAATTAATAAAATCTTTAAAAATATTATTGGGGTACCTGTGTGGCTCAGTTGTTGAGTGTCTGCCTTTGGCTCAGGGCATGATCCCGGGGATCCTGGGATCAAGTCCCATATCAGGCTCCCTGCAGGGAACCTGTTTCGTCCTCTGCCTATGTCTCTGCCTCTCTCTCTGTGTCTCTCATGAATAAATTAATAAAATCTTTTTTATTTTTATTTTTTTAATCAAATCTTTTTTTAAAAAATTACCATCTTTGAGTTCTGTAGGTTAGAAATCTGATAGTTGTCTGGGGCTAAAATCAAGGTATTGGCAAGGCTGCATCCCTTCCGAGAGGTCCCAGGAAATATCCATTTCCCTGCCTTTTTGGGCTTCCACGGGCAGCTGGCTGGACCTGGCACATAGCTCCCTACATTATAGAACCAGCAACAGGGCCTCGAATCCTCTCCATACTATCAATCTCGCTCTAACTACAGCCTGGAGAGGTCCTTCAGATCGTCCAGGACAATACCCCCCTCCCAAGGTCCTCAACCTTAATCGTATTAGTGAAGTCCCTCCTGCCCTGCAAGGTAACATACTCGCAAACTCCGGGGCCTAGGGCCTGGGCATCTTTGGGTACCATTATTCTGTCTACTGCGAGGTAGAACAACTAGGATTTGCTGATGGCCCAGATACAGGTATGAGGGAAAGAAGTAAGCTGAGGCAGGCTACTGGACTTCTCACCAGAGGTGTGAGTGAGCGCCGGAGCCATCTCTCAAGACTGTAAGGTCCTGGGTGGAGCAGGGAATCAGTAGTTCTCCTCGAGATGTGCGAAGTTTGGAGTCTTTGCAACAGGAGCAGGTGGGGGTGGTTGGGATGGCCTCATGCCATGGCCCAGGGGCAGAGGCTATAAGCAGAGGCCATTCCAAGAGCAGGCACAGGCCTCCTCGGCACCCCTTGCCATCTCCTGGCACTGGAAATACAAATTCCTTCATCAGTAAAAGATGTTCCAGAAGGGAAGGGAGGGCCAGATGGAGAAATGGCCAGGTTGGTCTGATTAACAGGGCCTTTAGTGTAAGGCTATGGGTGGCAGGCTTGCTACAGGGACCAACGGCAGTCATTGCAGGGCCTCAGGAGGTGAACAATACAACCCAGAAACAGGCCGTGGGAACACGTGACATATAACGACCTTTCAGCAGGTACCAAAGGGGCTGAGCATGGGCGCATGCAGAGAAGACATGGCGCGTGGCTGCTCTGGCCCAGCTGGGGAGGCCCTACTCAGGGCCTGCCCCTGCCCGGTTGCACCTGCTGCTGTGCCCGGGCACAGTGGGGTGGCGGGGGGGGGGGTGTGCAATGAAGGGGAGAGGCGTCTCTTCCTCTTTCTGAACTGCCGCTCTTAAATCAAACAATTCAATCCAGGTGGAAGAGGGTTGGCAGCTGGGAGGGGAGAAGAAGAAGAAGCAGACGATAAAAAAAAAAAAATCAATAACTCTTCCCCATAAAATAAATTGAGATTTGTGGAATTCACTTCCACTTGACATCAAAGATGCCGATTTGGTGAATTCGTTTAAGGCCAAATTGAAAACGTATCGTTTTAATCCAGGTCCCCAAGCTGCCCCAGGCTTCGTGGCAAGGGCCCAGGGGATTGGGTTTACGGCAGCTCCGGATGCTTATTTGGGGCCAATTGATCTCCATGGCTGGAGAGAATCTGTGTTCAGGGCGGTGAAGAGGCCTGATGATGCTCCCCATCACCCCAACGCTGGGACCCCTCCACTTAGGACATCCTGAGGGACCATCACGTCATCATGTCTGGCCACCAGAGAAGTGACTCTGAGGCTGATGGGAGGCTGGCGGGAACCCTGGGCTGGGCATATGCAGCCCTGGAGGCCCGCTGGGGTTTCCCCTTTCCTCCTATACATGAGTGTAGGGTAAAGAACAAAGCAGTCACGGAGCCCACAGCCTCGGCTTCTGGGTACCCCTCGCCTTCCCTCGGAGCACCAGCAGGGGTGAGTGGAGGGTGAGGGCACAGCGCCACTAAACATTGAGAAACCAGAGAATCACAAGACAAGCAGAACGACAGGAATCTCCTCTGGTCTCACCTCGAAGAAAAGAGGGCAGGTCTAAAAGACGTCAGCTCAGGGGCCCGAACTCATCTCTACCAAGGTGAGTCAGCCCTCCCCCTACTAGAGCATTGCTCTGGGGGCTTCCCTATGCCTGGAGAGTCTGCAGGCTGGCAGGTTAGGAGGAGGCTGGCTCTGTGGGAGGGGAAAGGCAAGCTGGGGGAGGCTGGGGTCAGGACACCTCGAGTGCCGCTGACGCTGGGCTAGGTGGGCAGACAGGGAGGTCTGACAGCAGAGGCTGCTGGTCACCAAGGAAGAATCTCAGATGCACATGTGCAGATCCCAGCTGCACAACTTTGAGCAACTTCACCTCCTCATACCTCCGTTTCCTTACCTGTAGAAAGGAGGCATCGGTATTTAAAAAAAAAAAAATTGTCTTATCATCCTGGATGGCCAGAAAAATCTAAGGACCTCAGTATGGTGCTTGGCAGATCCTTGACACTCTATAAACGTCACTATTCTGGCAATGATTAGAACCAGCAGGGGGACCTTAAAAGAGCTCTTGAGCCCTCCCTCTGGTCTCTACATCCTACTCTGTCAGGTGAGGGGCAGAAGCAAAGGTTTCACAGTCCCTGTCAGCCTGCACTTGCCTAGCCTTTGCTGCTGTGGGTCCTTCTCCCCTGAGGGACTGCACAAGGCTCCAGGTCTCAGCAGCTCACTTGCCCTAGACTTCCCGACATGGGGCAGAGACAGGGGGCATCTAGAAAGGGAGCCCTAAGGGAGTCGGCCCAGAGAGAGGCCCAGGAGGAGTGGCACGACCCCAAGCCAGACCGAATCCATAGCCACATCCACTACAGAGCCAACACGGGCTGGCTGGGCCCAGGCTCTGGGCTTTGGGGCCCAAGCTTGATTTGACCTCCTCAAATTGAATGTTCACTGTAGCCTAGATTTGCAAAGCAATTTGTTAATGCTCCTGTGCAGGGGCTGTTTTCTCTAGGGTTTTAAAGAAAAAACTCATTTCAATGTAAAATTCACAGCACCAAATTGAAATGTATTCTGAGCAGAGTGAGCAGTTGAGAATTTCCAGGCCCCTGCCATCAGCGCCCGTCACATTGTAATTACACCTTTCTTTGTGCGCCAGCTGCAGGCCTGGCGAGGCAAACAGCAGATAATGCTGACCCTTTTGAGAAGAGAAAGGACTTTTGTGCCTGTTCCCTTTCAGAGAGGGCTCTTCCAAGATGAAGGGAGAGAGGGACACCTGAATCAATCTATCAAGGGGAACAAAACCATTAGTACCTTCAGCCTCCTTAGCCAAGATTGGCTCCACTCAACAGTTTGTGGAGCTTAACTCCCATTTCTTCAAATGCATTTGAGGAAAGAAAAAAATATAAAGTATGTTCTTTCTGGCACATCTTGATTCATTTTGCTCAAAGATGATCCCCGGCCTCACCCCTCCTCAACACACACCCATGACATGCACACCACAAACCCAACACATATGCACACCTACACATATACGCTCATGCATTTGTGTTTACAGATACCACCCACACCACGCCTCATAAGCTTCATGACACATACGCACACACTTCCATGTGCCTAAAAAAACATACTAACAGAAGTTTAATTACACTGTAGTTCCCCAAGAAGAGAAATTTGGATAAGCCCTGGTTTAGATGATAGAGGGAAGTCATGTTCATTTTCTGAGGCATGATGATGCTATCATGATTAAGCAGGAGAGTGTCCTCATTCGAGATACAGGCTAAGGTATTTAGAGATGGAGGGAGGGAGGGAATGTAAACATAGCAACTTGTTGAGCCAGGATGCAGGGTAGAGAAGTATTCATGGCACTATTCTTTTAATGTTTTGTGTGTTTGAAGTTTTTCCCCGATTAAAAATTAAGGAAATAAAGATCCATGGAAAAGTTTTCACATCACATCCAGCTGTCAGTTTCCTTAAAATGTGAGCCTCAAGTCCCATCTTGTCATCTGTATATGCTGGTTGCCTGAGGACTTCAAATTCTGATAACCCTCCACAGATGCAACTTTGCAAGCAGGCATTAGGGACTGACTGCTATGGCAGCTGCAGAAGGGAGAGGATCTGGAAGGGTAGGGAAGAAAGAAAGGGAAGACTTTCTTGGGTTGCGTGAAAATTTGCAATTTTCTTACCACACTCTTGGTGAACAGGTCTTTATTCCTTTGTAGTGAGTATTTAATGCAGGTGTCATAACCTCGACCCCTCGGACTAATGAGCATCACCAATTACTATGAGTAGTCAGATCTGTGGAACGTGGATTCAACTTTGTAGGTAAAAGGATGGTTTGTGAATGACATTTGGCAATTGAGCCCAAGATGACAGGTGGGCTAATTTTCAGAGAGTGGGGGCTGTATGGACATCCTGCCCCAACCCCTTCCCTTCTAGTCAGAGGCAACTTTCAGCTGCCATTTGTGAGGGCACACAATGAAACCTGCCATTTGTTCCCCCATTAGAGTCATCACGATGGAGCCCTATTCCCTTCTCAGCTATTAATAATAATAACAGCTAACAGCTAACAACTACGGAAAGCTCATTAAAAACACAAAGTCAGAACTCACAGTCATGGGCAAGGCCAAATCAGATAATCTTCCTCCTGCCAGGAGGAGAACTCTGTGCTCCTGTTCCACAGGGTGGGGAGAAGTTGTTCTGCTTACCTTCCCTGGATCCCTTTCCTACCCTCTGCCTTCTCTGGGCAAGTGGCTTCTTCTCCACCTTGTGACTCAGGGCAAACCATGACTGGATCTAAGCTAGTCCTAGTAATTACATTCCCTTTAGTCAGAAGCTGGTTTGGGGATGAGTGTAGGATCCCCTCATCAGGCCATGGGCCATGCTTAGGGACTTCTGAGGATGGTTCCCTCACTGATAAACAGAGGCACCCTACAGGCAGAGATCCCTCCCCTCCACCCCTGGAGTCTTTCCTGGACACCGTCAGGAGGTGATTTCCTGAACTACTGTAGCCAGCCTGTGGCCCACCTGCCTGCTGAGAGCTCCCCTGACAGATGGGAGCAAGGTAGACAGGAGAGCGCAGGAGCAGGTTTATGTCTGCACTTCCTGTTACAGGAGCTTATAAATTCCCATTTTGAGTTGTATTTTCTGTTATTTGCCACCAAAGTCTCCTGACTGATAGGTTCCACACCACAGCACACACTGTGTTATATAGTCAGTTGTATGGGACCTCTCTTTCTACTTCCATCCCATCTGGGCTTATTTTCCACCCACCATCCTAAGATGACAGATATTTCATCTTGTGAATACTGTACTCAAAGAAGCCAGCCCAATGATTTGTGCACAATAAAAGGGAAACTGTTAATGCATCCCTAGTGCCTCTTAGAAATTATCCAAAAAGATTTATCCATCCTTGGTCTTTTTTAGAATGAGGTTGGGATATAAATGTATAAGTGGGAAGAAAGGAAAAAAGAAAGCAAGCAAAGAAGAAAAAAAGGAAGGAAAAATATTCTAGTGAAATATTATTTCTTCTGTAAGGGTTCCCATGGTACTCCCCAGGGGTAAGGCCCCATCTCTGCTCCCTCCAGAGGTCATCATCAGGCCCCAGGAGGAGAAGTATACTTCTCTACCTTGAGAATCTCTATCTTCAGTCATTTCCCCCCAACCAGAAAGATTTTTCTCAAGCTTTAATTTTTGTAGTTGACATTTTTTCGTGTTGCTCCTTCAGTGTTTGCTTTAATTGCTTACTTTGTTAACTGATGGTTACAAATAGCGAAATGCTATATTGTGCCTATGTTCTCTTTATCTTTGGGATCAAGGTTAATTGTGTTGGGGGGTTGTTTCTCATGCCCTTTGATAGTTGAGAGGTGTTCATTATGTTTACAGTCCTTAATTAAATTAACCAAGTGTTAGCACTGAAAACAAAAAGTTCAGAGCTTTCCAGTCTAGGGAGAGCTGGGTGTCTCTAGCTGGTCCTTGAGTTCCATAGAAGGACCCTTTTAGGCAGGATAGATGGTAGCACAAAGCTGGGAAACAGGAAAAGACAGGAAAACTTGGGCCCAAGAATTTGAGGTGCAACCTGAAAGTCACAGGTGTGCCTCAGATGGCCGTGGGTTCTCTGAGCAGATTGCTGGGCAGCCCGTGGCCATCAAACACAGCCCAGAACCATGTGGGCTCCAATTCCAGCCTCTCCTCATCACTCTGCCTTGCCAGTGGGCAGACCCTCCCAAATCCTGTTCACCACATCACTCCCTTGCTTAGAAACCTTTAGTTCATCCACTCTGTGAAAATGCACGAGATGTCTTCTATTATACACACCAAGCACTGCGCGTAGGGTTTTAAGGATTCAAAGGTGAAAAGGTGACAGTTCCTTCCCCCTTCTGGAACTTTTGCTGAAAAAGGCACAAAGGGCGAGAACAGAAACAGTACATATGTACACTATACTGCTATCATCTGAGCATGTACCCTAGTGCACCGTAATGCATATACACAAGTAGCAAAGTGCCACGAGGGGCCACTCCAATGCAGAATGAGCTTCATTGTACCTCAGTTTCCAAAAAAAAAGAAATAATAATAGACCCTCTCTGAAAGGGCTGTAGTGAGGATTAAATTAATTAGCACCTATCGAGGGGTTTGAGCAGTCTGGGCACAGAGAAAGCACTGTAGACATGTTTGCTTCCCTTGTTACTGCATCTGGCTACAGCAAGGAGGCATGTGGGGTTCGTGCTAAGTGGGGAATGAAAAGCTGTTAGCCAAGGGAGTGTTAGACTCCTTAGCCAAGGGTCTGAATCTCATGTTCACCATCCCTACCACCCTTTGTAGGCACAGGACCTGGTCACAGGCAGGCAGCTCCACCCATACACTGCCCCCTAAACCCACCAGGTGCCGTCCCTCTTCTGGGCACGCTCTCTCCTGTCTCCCAGGGGGCAGTGGGGCCTCCTTTTCTCAAGGAAGACCTCTCTTACAAGTCCTGGTTGACTCAATGGGAAACCCTGCCTCACCTTGGGTTGGCAATAACCCTCCCCTTCTACTGACCCCATTCTGCCTTTCCTGTGTCCATCATGCATGCTCACACATAGACTCTTGTCTGGGCCCTCGGCGTGGGCTCCCCTGTGTTGTTACCTGAGTCGGCAGGTGCAAGTAACTCTCATGTCCCTTCCAGTGTGGCCAAGTGTTCCTCTGTTGGCTCTGGCCTAGATGTGTGACCCAGACCTTGTCCATCCAAGGCCTCCCCCGGCGCAGACTTGGGCTCTAGAGGGAGTGACCTGAAGTTGTCAGGACACTCACGGTTGTCCTGGGCACTTTTGGCAGAGCCAAAGTGACAGCTGTACCGGCCATAGGCGCCCAAGACTCTCCTTTGACCAAAGGTGAGTCCAGCTTCTCTCGGTTCTCCCCCTCCGACTCCTCTCTGACCTTGTGCTCCATCCTTGGCTGGCTTAGTAAAATGAAAAATCCAGCACCCTTGGTGTCTGATCCCCCTTTTTGCCCTACCAAGTTCTCTAGCCCCAGCAGGGGCCCAATATCTTATACTCTCCCTGCCTTCTAGAGAGTACTGTTGAGCTGGTCTAGCAAGACCCCACCCCAGCCTTGGGGCTTCCTCTTCCTTACTTTCAACCCACTGCTCCTGTTCTTTGCCTATAAATCTCCACTGGCCCTTGTTCTATCCAGATCTGAGCCAGATTTCTCTTCCTTGCTGCCATACCCTGCCACGGCAGGCCCAACACCTATCATGATGGCTCCCATTTTAACGAGTGTAAGGAATAACCTTTCCTCTGACAGTCCTAAGCAGACTCTTCTGTGGGTCTGATCTTGGCTGTGCTGTACTTGCCTTCTTGTCCCTACTCATTTCTCCATGCTTGAGACCTGTGGGCTACCTTTTTGATCTCCAGAAGATTCTCTCTCTCCTCAGTCAATCGGAGTTGTTCCAGGCACAAACCAGGGCCAACTCCCTGCTGGCGATCCAACAGATGCCGGGCAGAAACTTGGCCACTGGCTGCAGGGCTGTGTGACCCAAGGCAAGGGGATCCCTGCAGAGGTTCTTGTACTTGCCCCTGTGTGCGGGCCTGCCACAGACAGGAGAGCTTGATGGTTCCGCATTAGATAAATATTAGGGAGAACCAGGCAGGCCCATTTCTTTTCAATTTTTTAAAAGATTTTTTATTTATTCATTTGAGAGGGAGAGAGAGCTTGAGAGCACAAGCAGGGAGGAGAGCAGAGGGAGAGGGGGAAGCAGGCTCCCCACTGAGCAGGGAGCCTGGTGCAGAACATGAACCCAGGACCCTGGGATCATGACCTGAACAGAAGGCAGACGCTTCATCGACTGAGCCCCCCAGGAGTCCCCCAGGCAGCCCCATGTCTAAAACAATTTCTTTAGACCTGAGCAAAGTTGAACTAAACACTCTTGGAGTAAAGCTGCGCTAGGTGTGCTTGCCCAGCTCTAATACTTAGGACTCAGTATGAAGGATGGAGGAGGTATATCTCCTCCCTACCTTGCTCCCTCCACCCATCATACCTCATCTTTACTTCTAGTTTATCATCAGCCATCAAGTTCAGCTCAAATGTCACCTCTTCCCGGAAGCCATACCCAATCAACTCTATTCCTTCTGGCTCTTCCTCTCTGGTCCTCTGTCTACTTGGGAAGGTGGACAAGATTTACATGTGTGTGTGGCTTCTCTCCTGGGCTGCCAGTTCCATGAGGGGGAAATCTATGGTCTGATTCCTATTGATCCTCAGTTCTCAGTGTAGGGAAGAGGGACTCAAAGAGAATGAATGAATGAAATCCTTTTATCCACATGAATGTAGACGAATGCAGTGCCGGCCTTAGAGTATGCCCGGATCCTCACACTGAGCCATCTGCCCAGTGGAAACGAACTTTTATCTGAATCATCATTTGAAGAAGAATTATACAACTGGGCTTCTAAATACACCCTTCCTTCCTACTCAGGTAGGTAAGAGCTAATCTTGGGGAAGAACTGACTCAGAATCAGGTATTAGTGATTATAGAGAGACCTTCTTGGCAATTAAGCATGACTTACAATAGAACATGCTGCCGGTAAGTAATGAGCTCCTACTTTGAGAATTCTTCCAGCAAAGACATCCAAGAATGCGCAGCACTTCCCATGCACAGGTTGGTGGAGTATCTGCTCCAGAATTCTTCAGCAAATTTGTTTAAGATACAACTCTCTGGACCTTCATCCTTAGAATTTCTGACTTAACAGGCAAGGCAGGGAGCATGGAAATTCCAGTATTTTGCACACAGGCCTCCAGGAAATTTCCTCGCATAACTGGGTCTGGGAAGCCCTGTCTCAGAGTAGTGTCCACCTAGAGTAGGATATCAGACCAGGTGACGTTCAAGTATCCTGCAGCTCAGAAAGCTGTGTTCCTTCAGGTTGGATCTGGATATCATGCTGGTGCTGGGCCTTCTCTCTAGCTTTTTTTTTTTTTTTTCCCTCCTGTATGATTATTTTTGGACAAATTCAGGAAACCTGCTCGGCATAAGGAATACTCTCGAAGATGTCTTTGAGAGCAGGAGGCCTGATTCTGGGTGATTTACTCTAACTCCCATGATTGGGTTCCATAATGTCAGAGGCCCTGCTGCTCATGGTCCTCCCTCCCTGCTTTCTTAACGTGATGTCACAGCTTTTGAAAATACTAGGAACCTTGAGCAATATAGAAGGAGTCCTTGGGCAGCATCATAGTCCTTTTGAGGCTCTTGGCCCATGAAAACTGGTCATGTGCTGTTTCAGAGTGACTTACTGATTAAATCTAGAGTGTAAGAAGCTGCATTGGGCACAGATGTCCACTGAGACAGTGTATTAGACACGAGCCTATCTTGGGAGGGACTGACTGGTAGCCACATACATTTCTTTTTCTTCATTACTGTTTGCATCAACCCCGTGGGCCTGTGTGTGTCACCTGCACAGGACTGATCATCTTCACCCAGACACTGCCCAGAGCTGGCGTCTGTGCCCGGGCCTTCGTAGAAGCTGTAATGTAGCAGTCAGGCTTACTCAGGTCCCAAACAACCCAACAGTCCTCCCCTCAACCCTTTCTCCACAAGTCTGGAGTTTTGAGCTGGATGTCGGAAATCCCAGAGAGCAAGAGAAAAGGTGTCCTTTTCCACACCTGGAAATTTAGAGAGAAAAAAGATGAACTTTCAGCGCTTCCCTTCAGAGCCAGCCTAGAGCCAAACCATAACAAATACACAAACCTTGTCCTTATTTGTCCTACCGATCTTGTCTGGGTTGCCTTTATTCCCTACCTCTCCCCTACCCACTGCTCTGTGTCCCCGTGCCATCCCCTGAGACCCTGTGGTCAGCTGGCTGAGAAGGTCTGTAGCGGTTTGCCCCCACATGCTGAGAGCACATGGCAGGCCATGAAGGGGCCCTCCCTAAAGGGTGGGCTCACCATGCCAGAGGTTCTGGCTTTCCTGACACTGCCTAAGTCTCCCTGGTGAGGTGGTCACAGATACTCCCATAAGATCCTCAGAGCTGCTCAGCTTGCTACCAAGTTGGTTTTTTTTTTCTTTTTCTGACAGTGCAATATTGCATATAATAACAATTACCAATGACCTCCACTGGGCTGTCCAATCTCATTATTGCCAGTGCATTTGGTACCTGCCACTGCCAATTTGCCTCAGCTGAGGTTTTATTCAGTGGGATATGATAGAGCTGTACAGCAATCTTTTTCCATTTAAATAGTTTAATTGAGGAAAGCTATCAGATGTTTCCAAATTTAATGTATACAACAATTTGCTTTTCCCTATCTCTTTTCGGAGTTGAGTTGGAAGAAAATGACATCTGATTCTTATAGAAGGAAAGCAATTACATTTTGGCGTCTGCCTTCCCCGGCTTGCATATGTTTTTAAACATAAAAAGAAATTCTTAATATGTAATTGTCAGGTAATAAAAAGGGAAAAATATTTTACTTTGCGTTTATGAAGTAATTTTTCAAAAGCATAAGGGAATTACATGTTAATGTTTTATGTTTATGACTGCATTCTAATACTGCACTATTTCTTCAAGTTTGGGGTCTTTTTTTTCCTCTCCGAAGAGAAGAGTTGAACTGATCAGGCCTAGCTCAAACCCTACCTCCCTGCTGGTGACGCCCTGGATACCCAGAGTTGCCTTCTCTGAGCTCCCTCTGCAGAGCCCATACCTCCACACTGTCACTTAGCACTTCTTACTTACACTGAATTATTACAGCGTGACCTTGATGGTCTCTCTCCCTAGATCATAAGCTGCTGGAGAGTGGAGAGAATTCCTTTTGCATTCTTGTGTTCTCCACAATGTTCAGCAAAAGGCTCAGCTTAAAATAGTTGTGCTCAACAAACACTTGTTGAACAAATTTACTCACAAATGGCCAAATAACTCGTCCCAAATAATGAGAATGATGTTACTCTAGCACTGAATGTACGGCACAGAGAAGAGGCCCATTGAATGGAATGGGATGGATGGAGGGAGGGACAGATAGATGGACAGATGAGTGGATAATAGACTCCACCTAACCCATCTAATCCAATTGAATTAGACCTAACAGCCACCCAAGCTCTTTCTTAGTAACCAGGCCTATTTACATAAGACAAACTAAGATTGTAAGTCTCAAAGTATTTTCCAGAGAGGATTCAGGGGCTATACACATAGTTGTAGGGGACCAGAAGGCTATGGGTCTTACTAATCTACACCTCTGAGGAGAAACTGGTGGCTTCCAAGTTCACTACAGTATTTGCTAAGGTTTTATCATTACAAACTTCAACTCAACAGTGCCCAGGACTTCTAATTCTCTTTGAGAGCACTTACCCACTCTTACAGATGACTCTCCTCTCTCCTTCAATATCTGATATCACTTCTCAGTTGGCAAAGTCACCTCATTCCTCCATGAGAAAGGAGAAGCAGTTGACAGGAACTCCCTCATCTTTCCTCCATCAAATCCTCAGTTCTACTGGCACCAGTATCATCTCACTCTTTCATCCCATCTTCATGGAAGAGCTGCATTTCTGCATTAAAGCTGACCCTCCTCCTGTGTGCTGGATCCAATCTTCTCTCTATCTCAGGACTTTGTTCTTACAAAGACATTGTCCGTATCTCTTCTCTACAGGTCATTCCCATCAATACATCGACATGCTAATGTGCTCTAGTTTTGTCCCTTAAACAAACAAACAAACAAACAAACAAACAACCTACTCTCTTAACTTTGAATGCTTTCCAGCTGCCACCTAATCTCTCTGCTTTTTTCTAGCAAAACTTCTGAATTGTCTGTTGGGACCATCTCTGCTTCTGCACGTCTCATTCTTTCTAACCCACCCTCACTGGCTTCTGTCCTCATGTCCCTCTGAAACTACTAGGTCCTCAGTGTTACCTCTCTGCTGCCAAATCCAATGGACAGTTTTCAGTCCTCATCTTGCCCTCTCAGCAAGCATTTTGCACAGAAGGACAAGCTTTCAACTCAGCATTCATTTGTCTGTGTGCTGGCTGTCTTCTACTGTAGAATGCCAACTCCTTGCGGGTGGGAATCTTGTGTGTCTAATTTGCCGGTGTAGCTCTGGTGCCTACTCTGGAAGCTGTCACACCATACATGAGATGTTGGTATTGCCCAGTGCACTTGGCTCCAGCGCTCCCAAACCTGCTCCACATCACTGAGATGTAGAGTCACAGGACTTAGATTTGGAAGAGCCCTTAGAAATTATTAGATCACAGTGTTGTTGCTCCAAAGATAAAGTAACTAGCCTGAGGTAACACTGCTGGAAGTTTCTAGAAGAGCTGGCACTTAAGCCAAGTTCTCTTGGTTCTCTGCCCAGGTTCTTTCCATAACACCTAGCCCTGTGCTCTTGTGGCAGAACCTGGGTGCCATAGAGCCCACCCATGGCAGGATGGAGATGTATCTCTCAAGACCAACATGGATTCAATAATCAAACAGGGAAGAAGATGTGCACATGGAGGTTCATGATTTTTTCTTAAAACCAACTTTGTGGAAGAGCACCCAGCTTTAGTTGCACTAGTTAAATGAATATATTTGCATTTCTGAAACTTGTTTGAACATCTATTTTCACAATTAAAATAGCTTTATGGTTTTCTTGATTACATAAAGAATACAAGTGTATTGCAGATAATTCAATGAATAGGAGAAATATGAGAAAGTAAAAATTGTCTGAAATCCCACCATCCTGAGGTAGTTACCATTAAAATCCTTTTTAATCTGTTTATTGAAGTATAATACAAATATAGAAAAGTGAACAAACCACAGATTCACAGCTTAATGAATTTGTACAAAATGAATTCCCATGTATCTACCACCATGGACAATAAAGAGAATATGACCAGATCCCCAGGAGTCCTCATGTCACCTCAGTTACTCTCCCTGCCCTGCTTCACAGTGATCATTACTGTCCAACCTCCTAATGCCATCAATTAGTGCTTGTTGACCTTTATATAAATGAAATAATTGAGTATGTTACTTTGTGTTTAAATTTTTTCGTTCAACATTGTGCTTGGAAATTAATCTGTGCCGTAGTACATAACTGTTTGTTTGTTTTCACTCTGGTAATTATTCCATTATAACAATATATTATGGCTTATTGGTTCATTCTACTGTTTATGGGCATTTTGTGCTTTTGGTTTTGGACTGTTAGCAATGGCTGCTACCATCATTCTTATACACGACTTGTGTTGCACTTGGGCCCATATTTCTCTCAAGTGAACATTTAGGGATCAAACTATTCCATCATCATATGTATGTATATTCGACTCCATCAGACACTTTCTCAAAGTGATTGCACCAGTTTATATACTACCCAACAGTGTTTGACTCCTTCTGCTCCACAGCTCTATGAACACTTTTCATTTTAGCCATTCAAGAGGTATGCATATCTCATTATGAAGTTTTTGATAACTGGTAAGATTGAACACCTTTTCATGTGTTTCTTGCCATTTCTTTATCCTCTTTTGTAAAATACCCATTCAAGTCTATTGCCTTTTTTTCTGTTGGGTTGTTGGTCTTTTCTTACTGATTTGTAAGAATTCTTTGTGCGTTCTGCTTTTGAGTTCTCATTTTTTATATGTTGCAAATCTCTTGTCCCACTTTGTGGCTTATTTGCACTCTTAATGATTTCTTTTGGTAAGAGGAAGTTCTTCATCTTAATGTAGTCCAGGGTAGTCATCTCTTCCTTTAAGATTAGTGGGATTTGTATTAGATTTAAGAAATTTTTCGCTACCCCAAAGTCAAGGAAGATAACCCCTTACATTATCTTCTAGAAGCTTTATTGATTTACCTTTCACATTGACAGTCACAACCCACTTGGAATTCACTTTGTTTATGGTGAGAAGTAGGAGCTGAAGTAGGAGTTTCAATTTTTCTTCATTTTTATATCTGATAGACTTAATATCATTTATTGAAAATATTTTCTTTTTCTTTTCTTTTTTAATTTAATTTTTTAATTTTTTATTTTCTTTTTCCTATTGCTGTGCAGTTCATCTCTGTTATAAATAAAGTTTCCACATATATGTAGGCCTATTTCTGGACACCCTGTTCAACTTTATTGAGCTATTCATCTCTCTTTTGTTTTTTTACACACTGTATTGTCTTAGCTTCCATATGCTTGTAAGTCTAAGTCATGATATTTGATAGTGAAAGACACCTCCCTTCTCCCTGCCCTCACCCCATATCTTGATTATTTTGTCAAGAGTATCTTCACTGTTATTTGCCCTTTGCATTTTTATATACATTTTAGAATTAGCTTGTCCATTTACACACAATATATACATGCACACATATGCATGGACACACACAGACCCATACCCATACTTGCTGAAATTTTTACTAGGGTTGTATTAAATCTGCATATTAATTTTCTGAGAATTGGCATCTTTATGATATCCAATCCATGAATATATTATTAATATTTAATTAATGTCCTTCCAGACTTCTCTCTCCATGTATTTTTTTTTAATATTTTATTTATTTATTCACGAGAGACACAGAGGGAGAGAAAGAGAGAGGCAGAGACACAGGCAGAGGGAGAAGCAGGCTCCATGCAGGGAGCCTGACGCGGGACTCGATCCTGGGACTCCAGGATCACACCCTGGGCTGAAGGCGGCACTAAACCACTGAGCCACCGGAGCTGCCCTCCATGTATGGTTTTATACACACACACACACACACACACACACACACACACACACAATTTTACACAAATTAGGTCATATCACTCATGTTGATGTTATCAAGGTCAACAATCTTTAATATCTTTTTTAACCTCTTGATTCCCTGCACACACACACACCCCATCTCCACCCCCAGTTCATCTCCCATGTTCATTGATATCAATTTGTTTTGAATCTCTCCATTAATATTCTTTATGCTCACATGGCCATTTACACACAATATATATATATGTACCAAGGGGGGGGTCATAATTACAAAATTGGGTGATGTTATGTACTATTCTTTGTAGGTGCTTTCCTCATTCAAAAGCATATGATGATAATTCCTCAAAGTCAATAAGAAATGATATTCAATAAAATCTTTTTAAAAGAGCTTTGCAATATTCCATGATATAAATGTTTCCCCAGTTTAGTCAACTATTCCTCTATCAATAGGCATTAATTTTGTTTCCAATTTGCATAGTTGCAAAGAATGCTGATGTCAACATCTTTGATGTTAACTAAGATGTTTTGTTACCAAAATCTTGTTCTTAAGGACAGATTCTCAGTAGTGGGGTGCTATGTTGAAGGGTATGCATATCTTACATCTTAAAAATCATCACCCGGTTGCATTCTAAAAACATGATTCGTATTTCCTCAAAATGTAGATAAGAGGACACTTTCCCCCTAACATTTCATTAGTGGTAGGAGTTATCACTCTTTACATTTTACTAGTCTTGTGGTTGAGGTGCTATCTTACTGTTACTTCCATTGCATTTGACTGCTAGAGAAGTTAAATATCTTTTCATGAATTTATTGATATTTGAACTTGATCTTCTCTGAACTGTCTCTTCATATCCTCTGCCCATTTTCCAATTAACTGTTCTTTGGGGTTTTTTATTCATTTGTCAGAAATCTTTCGTGCAGTTGAGATCTTAACATTTTGTCAAACATCTGCTTTGAAAACGTGTTCCCCAATCTATTTGTCAAACTAATGTTATACAATTTTTACACAGTTGAATATACCTTATCTTTTCCTTTATAGCTTCAGAATTTCCTGACTTGCTATAATTGTTTTCTATTCCACACTATTCTTTCCCTCAATCATAGCCCTGGGGAAGTTTTATATACAAATATATAAATATAAATTTTATATTTATAAATAAATACAAATTATATATAAATATATAATTAATTTATATATCATAATATAGAATATAATTTTTATATATTCAAATATATAAAATTTAAATATTTTTTTCTTGTATAAATTTATGGTTTTGTTTTTTGTTCATTTGTTTTACATTTAAGGCCTTAATCCAGGTAGATTTTTAAAAATATGATGTGAGGCAGGGAACCTAAATATGTTTTTCTTCTAAGCAGATTATCAGCATCATTTATTAAAAATACTACCTTTTTTCACAGAGATCTATTTCTGGGTTTCCCATTCTGTTTCTATGTCAAACCCATTCTGTATGTTTTTTATATCTACTAAGTCAAGTTATCTCTCCTCAACTATTCTTAAAATTTTTCTTGGCCTTTCTCAGACATTTACTTTTTCATATCAATTTTTAGATAATTTGACACAATAAAAATTCCATTTGAATTCCAATTGGAATTTCATTACATTTATACAATGATTTGGGAGAGAATTGAAATTTTTATGATATTAAGTCTTCCCATCCAAGAAGGTAGTATGTTTTCCATTTGTATATATATTGTTTTATTTCTTTCAAAAGTGTACCAATGTCTTCATATCAGTTCAGCTCTATGTTTGAATTTTTATTTGTATTGTCTTTGACGTCTAGGTGTTAGGCTCAGCCAAGTATCATAGACCAAAATTGCTGACTAAGACAAGCCAAGTATCATAGACCAAAATTGCTGACTAAGACAGAGGGCCTTAATTAAACCACCAATCTGCAAAAATAAAAACAAGCCCACTGGCAAGTTTTTGGGGGCAGTATGTCATACCTACTGTGACATCAAATGGATTTGGTTCAAGTCTTGCTTCCTAAGTGTACACCCAGTTCTTCATCTATGTGGTTAAATGATACCTGCCTCACTGGGGTGAGGTAAGACTCTAAAAAGGTCCTATAAGAGAGTGCTGGCAAGTAGTAGATGGTCAATATGTGCTTAAGGGAGGGTTTTTTTCCTTTTTCTTAGCTGTTTAATAATTTAAGAGAAAAAAAAATCTCCATGCATTGCATATAACTCACTTGGAAAACTACCACCAGCCTTTGGTCTTCCAATTCTGGTTCACAATTGTGCTCTGCATCTACCCCACCTTGCCCCCCAGCCCAGCCACCCCCACCCCCACTTTCATCTGCCAGCCTCACCTCCCCACCCCCCTCCACGTTTGGAATCTGGACTTCCTAGGGACCTTAATCAGCAGTGTTTCCCTTGACAGCAGTATCCTGGGTTCAGTGCTCCATGCATATGATTCCGTATGACATTTTTGCTGTTTTTAACATCTTATTGTCCCCATTTTTTTTTTCCTGAGGAAGAAGAGGAAACTAAGACCCAGAGAACTAACAACAATAGTTCTCAACTCTAAAGGGTCTGAAATCCCTTTCCAAAGGTCAACACAATTGTCTGAGTATCAATATAAAGAGATGGAAAGTGGGCAGCCTGGGTGGCTCAGCGGTTTAGCACCCAGGGCATGATCCTGGAGACCTGGGATTGAGTCCCATGTCGGGCTCCCGGCATGGAGCCTGCTTCTCCCTCTGCCTGTGTCTCTGCCTCTCTCTCTCTCTCTCTCTCTCTCTCTCATGAATAAATAAATAAAATCTTAAGATGGAAAGTAAAAGTAATTTCTAATCCAATAAGGTACATTTTTGTATGGAAATTCAGGCATATCTGCTCCAGGACACAGTGAGTCTTGCACGTACTCACAATACGTTTGTATTTAAGACTAGATGATATTCAACTGAATACTATAGGAACTTCTTTATATTTGACATTTTGAAACGATATAAAAGTATATTTGGTGTGTGTGTTTGTGTATACATGCATATGTATGCATGTGTATGTAACCCATTACATATATATGTGCACATAAGTAGAGAAAGAAAGAAGTGGAGATTTGGATACAGATACGTTATTTTGCCATTGTTCAAGGTGCCTAAATGGTAAACAACTCCTAATGAGATGAACTGGAAAAAGAGTTCCCTTTCCCTTGATCCACGAGGTGGTCACTTTCCTGGGAACACCAGAGTGTATTGTAACGGTGCAGAAATACTTTGATTTATGTGTGGGAGAGTCTAGGCTTGGATCACCGTAAGCGGGGTTTTCCATCCCTCCGCACTGGCGGGTCCCTCTGGGTAAAGGCGGGCTCGTCCCCGCGCACCACACGGCATGGGCACCCGAGCCTCTTTGCCACCACTTGTGGAGTGGCCCCAGTCCTAGTGCCAATCAACAGGCCCCCCAATGCCCCCAGTGCCCTCTAGGGGGCAGGCCCGGCCCCGCTGCGACCTCCTAGGTGCGCGCTGGCCGGGCTGGGCGGCCCCGGGAGGACGGTGGGCGCGCGCTCCCCTGCGCCCCCCGCCCCCCCCCCAGCGGCGCGCTCTCACGGACCTGGGAATGGGGTCGGGGAAAGTGATTTCAATTAGAGCGGATCGCTGAGGCCTCACGCCAACACCCACAAGTTGTGTGACCCGGGCGGCGCGGCGATCGGAGTGGTTTATCCTTCTAGGCGCCTGTCCGCCCGCCCCGGCTTTGCCTGGAAGCCCCTTTGCTGCCACCTCCCGCCCCCAACCCCCAACCCCTCCCCCCCCCCCATTTCCCTTGTCTTTCTGGTTTCTGAAGGGAAAGGGAAAGCAAAGGGAAACGGAGTGCTGGCTGGGAAATGTCTCCTCTCTGCAGGGTGAGTGCGGAGGCGACTCACCTGCTGATCCCTGCAGGGACACTCCCGGTGGCCTCGAGGCTCCAGCCTTGGAGGCACAGAGGAAAAATGGGGAGAGGCAGACTCTGTGCCCTCCTGCGCCTTCATTCTATAGGAATCCCCCGTCTCCAGGGCCGTCTCCAGGCCACCTCCTCCTTAAGTCCCCCTGACCTGCTGGCCTTCTCTGGGCATTCAGGGCCAACACCGTTCAATCCAGGACATGGCCCGCCCTCTCCCGATGGTTCTGCAAGGTGGTCCGTTTCTCAGGCCACTCGTTCCAGCCCCTGGTTCTGTTTCGCTGCCTGGATGCATAGGGCCTTCTAGTCTCAAGTTCATTTCTGCTGCCAAAAATAGACGCGGCACCTGCCAGTGCGCGGCGCAGGTGTGGAGGGCAGGAGGGCTGAGGAACAGGGAAGAACCCAGGAGGCTGGCGCTGAAGAAGGCATGGCGGCCGGCGGGGAGGCCAGGAGGGCGGTCAGCAACTTCTTGCACCGGGGTGGCAACGCTCCCATGAGGCCCTGTCCTGCGGGCCAGTGACTCTCCCGGCAGCTCCTCCAGCAGTGACTCGTGTGACAGATGGCAGTTGTGACATATTTATGTCGGCACATGCACAGCGCTCAGGACCATTTTGGAGGTCTGAAGGGGGCTGATGGGTGGCGATTAGGAGGCTTTGCATAGTACAATTTTTTAAAAGATTTTATTTATGTATTTATGAGAGAGAGAAAGGTAGAGACACAAGCAGAGGGAAAAACAGGCTCCCTTAGGGTCCCCTGACGCGGGATGGATCCCAGGACCCCAGGATCACACCCTGAGCTGAGGGCAGATGCTCAGCTGCAGAGCCACCCAGGCGCCGAGGATTGTACAATTTTTTTATTCTAAAATGTTTGCCCCAGACAGAAGAGGTTTGAAGGCACGCAAGGACTCTGGCTACCCCAGAACAGAAGAAAAGGACTCAGCTTTTTTGGGGAGAGTAACTCCCTAGAAAATTGTTTCAAGGATTCAGAGAGGGGTAAGATGCAGGCCTTGCCCTCTTGTGAAGAATACCATAAGATGCAAATTGTGTGTGTACACAAGCACATGTGGGTGTGCACGTGGCAATGGCATCTCAGACATCCTTGTCCAGGGCCCAGGCTCCAGGCTGGCCCTGCTGCTAAAATATATGACCTCAGCAAAGCTGCTTAACCTCTGCCCAGGGGGGCCTCCAGGTCTTTCCAACTCAGCTCATGGGGTGTTGTGAGGATCAGTTAAGATACAACTGGATGTGGAAATACTCTGAAAGGAAGGAAGGAGCGTGCCCCTGCCTCCAGAGAGGAGTTCTGGCAGGAAGTGCCCTCAATGGGACAGGGACAGCCGGCTGGCCAGCCTGAGCCACCTCACCGTGCAGGTGGCTTCTGCTGCGATTCACATTTCCATGCAGCTGTTGTAGGTGTTTTAAAATATGTGTGCACCACTGAGAGCCGAGGTGTGGACCGTGCAGGTCACATCTACCCCGGCCAGTCTTCTCCCTCACTTTGAATAAGCAGGAGACCGTGGAGCAGTGGCCTACATGAGTCCCTTCAGGGGAATACCCTCTGGTTTGGAGGTGTGTGTGTGTGTGTGTGTGTGTGTGTGTGTGTGTGTGTGTCAGAGGCAGGGGTGAGCAGGAGATGCTGAATACTGTCTCTGAGGGCTGACGCGGCCTTACCCAGTCCTCCTCCATGCACCCCTCTGCTACCGGCCACCAAGGGATACCCCGTTCTCCATGTGGGCTTTCTGACCTCTGGACCTCCAGAAACATCCATGCCTGCCCAGCTCTCAGCCAGCCGGCCATAGGACTGCCTTTCACCTTTCCACCTTTGCCCACTGTCCCTGCTAGGGAAATTACTCATGTTCCATTTTACAGAAACTATCTTCACAGGGAAAAGGCAAGCAAATGTATACTTGGCAAAGAAGGCAAATTTTAATATCTTACCCATTCTGTGATTATGAAAGCCCTAATGCATACAAAGGATTTCAGTAATGTGATTTTAATGTGACGGTAGGCAGGTCAGAGTAGAGCACCCACAAATCACCACGCTCAGGAGAGCTTAAAGCCAGCATGTATTCTCTGCATGTATTGTGCCCATAAGAACTATATATAATATTCTCTCTCCTGCTCTCTCACACTCTATCATGTATCTGCCTATCATTTATCTATCATCTATCTATCTAAGCTATCTTATCTATCTATCATCTGTCTACCAAGGCCCAAAGTCATAAAGTAAGTTGGTCTGTGGTATGCGTACATTTACAATAACCCAAGTCCAACTGACAGTTTTTGCACATAGCTCAGCAGGACAGGTTTCCTATTCAAAAAATATCCTTTTATTTATCATCCTTCTTCAACATCAACAATTAAAAATTATTCTTCTTATAAACATTAGTAAATGAAAATGTATTTGTATTTTTTTTATCCTAGAGCCACCTTAGCAAAAACCACCATGCGTCTTCACCTTTGATGAAGAGTAGGATATTTTAATGTAATATGCTTTGTAAATAGAAGTGATAGTGGAACACAAATGTAATCTCTCAAACTCACCAGATTATTTGCAAAATTGTCTAGTTAAAACTAACTGCAGTTAATAATGTAAATTAGTATAACCATAAAACCATGCATTCCCCAGAACCCAGTAATCCTGCTTATATTCTCATACATATGTGTAAAGAGTAGTTTAAGAGCATGTTTACTGTGACAGTAAGATCGCAGGAAAAAAATTACTGCAGCATTCATGTGACCGAAGGCCACATTGCAAGTAAAAAGAACACTGTTCAACCCACACATAACTCAGTAAACAAACAAAAACAAACTTGCAGCACAGCGCTTTCAGTATATCTTTTATATTCATTTAAGAAACACTACTAATATTTGTTCACAGATATTTGGGACGTTTGGGAAAGCATTTAAAATAAGATGTTTGGGAAAGTATTTAAAATAAGCTGGAAAGCTATGCACCAAATTCACCATGGCAGTGACTTGACTGTGAGGCACAGACCGGGAGGGAATTGGCAGGAGATAAAGTGGGGAGAGACAGAAGGGATGTCAATTCTACTCCAACTATTGTATTTTTTTTTTTTACTTAACAAAACAAAGCAAATGGGACACAATATTAATAACCATCAATTTGGAGTGGTGGCCACACCTGTCTCTATATTAATCTCTGTACTTTTCCGTATTTTTTTTAATTTCTGAAAATAAAAAATAAATAAGCAGATGAACACAAATAAATAATTAACTAGAAGCACATATGCCGTTCACTCGTCTACCTATCCAATTACCACACACCCTTTAAGGATTAATCAAATCCTATATTGCCCATAAAGCCCATCCTGCTACCCTACCCACAGAGATTTTGCCTCCAAATTTCTAGAGTACCGTCTACAGTAGCAGGCGTTTGGGCCCTGGGTTATATACATATATATTGGGTTTGGCACTCCGACATATTTGTCTCATGACACTTTCCATTGTTTGTGTCTGAATCCTGGCTCTGGGAGGTGTAAACATCCAGAAGGCAGGGCCATGAGGGGACCCTGCCATGCCTGCTTCAAGCAGGCCGGGCTCCCAGGATGCTCTCAGGATCTTGTCAAGTAGAAGGACACCTTTCAATGTAAAAGCATTTCAAGAGCTCCAGTGGAGAGTGGCATCCATTCACTGAGAAAACTCAGAATGATCAAACCCACGAAGAAGGTGATGGTGCTGTTAAAGACATTGGCTTATCCATCGTGAATGTCCACAAGTACATGAAAAATGTGGTCCTTGTGTGCAAATGCATTTTTCCTTTCAGGTTCCTGGTAAAGCTGGGTAGCCAAAGGGATCCCCAACCTTCTTTCAACCTATTCTCATATTCCTGCCCTTGGCTCTCCTTAGCTCCTAGTTGTGCACCACAGGGCCAACCAGTGCTCTGCCTCACACATCTTTGCCCAGACACCTGACCAGCCCTGCCTCTGCCCTCACATGGCTTCTCTGCAGACGTGTAACACCACTCTCCCTTCCTGGAGGACCCATCTCCTCCATCCAAACCAGCTCAGGGGCTTTCTCCCCAAACCTGCCCTGTGGCCATCCTGTGGCTGAGAGTAATCTCTCCCCATTGTGTGGCCCATTACTTGTACCTATGTTGTGCCCCCCCCCCAAGCTTTCTACTTCATCCTATAGCTTTTGGGCTATATCTCACATTTCTTGGAGGATGGCCACTCCTTCAGGACAAGCTAGCCAGGTGTTGGCTATAGTCCATGCCAATTGCGACCCATGTAAAACACAGTCTAGTGCCCCCCGCTAGGCAGAAACAGGCTGCCCACAATGCCAGGCCGCACAGTCCTGGTTATCGCACCAAGAAAATCTAAATCTGTACCTCCCAACCTCTAACAGGTCCAGCCCACATGGTAGAAGCTTCTGGATTGATCTTTACTGCTATTATCTGATCTTACCTCTATCCTCCCTCACCCAGACATCAGGAGGCTAGGAGCTATTTCTATACCTATGCCTCTAAAACTTCGCAGACAACTAGGGTCCTTGGACAGTGGCCGGTTAATCCTCTCATGCCATAACCTTGGCCCCAGAAGCTAGGGACCAGCACTGAGCCAGGTGTCCAGAAGCCTGGGCTCTTTCTTTGGTCATGCCATCTGCAAAATGGGCTCATGGTGAGTCCTCATGCCCCATTTCAGTTCTAAAGTTCCCTGGGTCCCTTTTTAGACAATATGACATTTTGCAAAATAATCCCTGGTCACCAAAGTCTTGTGCAAACTCCAAAATAGTTTTACACTATGGCTGTGAGGTTACGGGTGACATTTTAAACTCAAAATTTTAAATTTTTTTAATGGGCTGCTCTTTTACCTTTTCTATTTAAAAAGAGGTGATATGGCTTACAGTGGTGACCCCTCCAGAATTGTGGTCCCCACCCACTCAGAAGCCACTGGGGCCCCCAGCTTATCTCCCCTGCCTTCCCTCTTCTCCCCTTCTTTAGAGAGGCCCCTGACCCTGGAAGGTGCATTTTCCTGTGGTCCAGGGAGCAGCTGCCCTCCTGCCTGGTAACTCATACCATGGCATACCACCTTCTTTCTGGAGGCATCTCTGCCCACCACCCCTCTGCTGCACCCAGGAGGCTGGCCTGACCAGGGCCCTGCGCTGCAGGGAGCTGCCGGCCTGAGGACACTCACCTCCAACAGCATCTCAGGGCTGCAGGGGGGTGGGCGGCCAGGAGAGGGTCCCGGCTTCGCAAAGCCATGGAGAACATTAAGCCTTTGCACTCCCACCCCCCACGAGATTGCTGATCAAAAAAAGAAGGCAAACAAAGGCGGGTGAATGGGAATCAAATTGAGTCAGGGCAGCGGACAGATGGGGCCTGCCAGGCGCCCACAGCCCATCCTATTCATTAAAAAAAAAAAAAAAAAAAAAAGATAATCCACCTCCACCCCGCGGCTTTGCCAGAGGTGGGAGGTATGGCATGGGGGTGGGGTGCCGGGCCAGTGGGCCCAGATGTTTTCCAAACCGTAGGATCCCAGCCTGCCAGCTTGTAACCCTCACCCCCCAGGTTAATTGTCTCACTTGTGCTTGGCACTTCTGCTTTGTGTATCAGTTTTTCCTAAAGTGAGGCATCTCTCTAGAGAGGCCAGGGCTCTGAGCAAGAGGTGTTGGGCTGGCGATGCTGGAGGGCTGCCTGGGGCCTCGAGGGACAGGGGATCTCCAGGACCTCTGGGGACTTGGCCTGTCTCCAGCATGTTAGAAATGGTTCTTGCCAAAGCCCCGTTCCCAGGGGGATTTGTGGTCCCTCATAAGTAAAAGGGGCCTGTCCGATAGGAATTCCCTGAGACTCTCCTCCTTCACCCCGCCAAAATGCAGAGGCCCACCTGTCACTTTAGGCACTTGTGTGGGCCACACTTGCATGCAACATAAATAAGACGTGCAGAGCTTTCCAGTTACAAAGAGTGTTCCCTCCGTGCTCTCACTTCATCCCAGCAACAAGCGTGTGAAACGCATAGGACTTAGTTAGCAGTCCCAGTTTACAGATGAGGAAATGTAAGTGAATGTGTAGAGTCACATGATTACAAGGTTATAGACACCTGCCGAAGCCCTGTCTAGCACACATGCTAACGCACTCATGTGTGTACCACACATGTGAACACATGTGCCAACATTTATTTGTGCCTCTGCGTGCTTACTGCTGGGCATGGGGGCTTTATAGGCAGCCCCCTGTGTGCAGACAGAGAGAATCTTTCCCATTCGTGGAGCATCTTACTGCCTGCTCACACTCCTACCTATGTCCTTTTTCTTGCACCCGTGCGCACAAGTGCACACACAGATGTTCATCCTGGGGAGACGCTGACCTTTGCTTTGGACCTACCTTCCATCCTTCAAGGGGCCAAACCAAATGAACCCGGAGATACCATCTTAATCCCTATAATATTTCTCAGAATCAGATTACAAATATGTTCTTCGAAAGTTGTCTCCCAGGCAGGAAAAGGCTGCCCCATTAATGGGGAGGAGGGATCAAGAGAGCAGCCTGAGAAATCAGGTGTCAAGCTGACCTTTTGGAGAGAGCCAAGTACTCATTCTTATTATTGATTCCTTTCAAGAAAGACAGAAGGTACTTTATCTCCCAGCTGTTGAACTAAGGACAGGGCCGCGACATGGGGAAGCAAAGACAACGGTCTTCTATGCCACTTGAATACATGGGCAAAGGGCCCCACTGACCTCCATCTTTTAAGTATTTGTCACAGGCCTTGTAATTCCACTATTAGAGATTTATTCCTTTAGGGTAAGCATTGTCCTCCACAGTCCTTTAAAAATGAAAATTCTTGTTTCGATCTACCTAGGAAATGCATTAAGTCTCTAGCATAGTACAGGGGCATCCCTAGTTGCTGAATATTTTTTTTTAAAGAGATTTCCAAACTCTACTCCCAGAGATCATCATTTATTGATTGACTCATTCATTCGACAAACTCGTTGAGCAGATACCTTCTAAGTGTCAGAGGCTAATCCAGACACCAGGGATATGACAATGAATTAAATAGACAAAGTCCTTGTCTCCTGGAGCTTAAAGTTTAATAATGAGGATACAGACAGTAAATGAACAGAAAACAAATCCAAAAAATCTCAAAAAGCAGCAAGTAACATACCAAGACTTAGTTGATGCAAAGGTGATTTTGCTTTGATGGCCAGGGAAGGCATCTCAGGGAATGTGGTGTGAAAGCACAGGCCCACCGTGTGAAGGTCTAGGACAGCAACATTACAAGCAAGGGAATGGCCAGAACAAAGGGTCAAATGGTTGAAAATGGCTCAGCCCAAGTAAAAAAAGATAAAGTCAAAGACAGAGACAAGGGCCAGAGTGGGTAACCCACTGAAAACCAGGCCAAGGAATGGGGGGGTTTCCCTCCAAGAGCTAAGGGGTGCCATGGGGGGGATGGTAAAGCAGAGAAGTGACTCGCTCTGATTTGTGGTCATGGGGAGAATGGACTGGGAGAGGCCGGGGAGGAAGCAGGAAGCCCAGGACAGAGGGTAGTGCCAGGGCCCCAGCAGGAAGTAACAGCTGAGTAGACTGGGGTGGTGGAGGCGGAGACCGAGAGAAGTAGACCCATACTAGATGAACTCTGAGTCATCATAAAGCCAGGTGGCCCTGTGGATGGTGTTTGGACGTGGAGGTGGGGGAGAAAAAGAAACCAAGGACAACTTCTAGGTCTCTAGGTAAACCACGGGCTAGACAACATATTGTCTATTGAGAAGAGGAGGACCAGTAGGGCAACTAAAGGGAGAGAATGGAGGTTGCTACTCTGGCCACATGAAGTTGGAGATGACTATTAGCTATTCATCTGGAGGGAGCAACTGAACAGTTAGATGGAGAGTCCACAGTGATGTCTGCAGCCAGACATATGCTTTGGTGGTCGTTGCCCTACAGAGGGGGCTTGAAGCCAAGGCGGCTGTATGGGACACTTAGAGGCAAAGTGGAGATAAAGAAGGGATGAGAGCCAAGACCTGAGTCCTGGAGTCCTGAGGCAGCTCCACCCTCGGAGTGAGCGTAGGGGAAGAGGAAGAATTAGCCTAAGTAGGCTGCCCAGGAGGACCAGCTGCCAGTGGGGTGTGGGGCCCAGAGCAGCCAGGCGAAGGATGAGTTTCAAGAAGTGGTTATCTGTATCTCTTGCCACGGAGAAGTCAGGGAAGGTAAGACAGAGAAATGACTTTGGGTTGGCCACATACAAGCTACTGGTGACTCTAGCAAGAATAGTCCCTTTGGTGTGGTGGGGACAGCCATCCAACTGGGGCTGAGAAGAGAATTCGGGGCAAGGAGGTAGAGATGAGTGTGAGCAAATCCTACAGAGAGTGCTCCTGGGAAGGACAGAAATGCAGGTGGTAGCTAAGAAGAAATGGGGTCAAGAGAGAGTTTGGGGTCCTCTATTTTAAGATAAGCAAAGACAAACCCTGAAGTCAGGGACCCACATAATTTTGGAGCTATGAGGATTGTCTGATCTGACATGCTCATCTCTAAAGTGAGGCATTCGGGTCCAGAGATGCCAAGTCCCTGCTGGAGGATACAGACCGTCCTGCAGCCAGATGGCACTGATTCCTGCTCCTGGAACGGACCCCATAGTGGGTCAGGCAGGCTCACGACGACTTCTGAGCTCCCAGGGCAGCCTGCTCCCCCTTCTGAATCGGTGCCCTAGTCCTGATTTCCTGCCTCCCGGGACACCTACCTCTGGTGAGTTCCCTAACAGAGCCTGAGCCCACAGGCCCCTAGTGTTCACACGCTTGTGTCTCTTTCCTGGGGGCCCTCCAGGGGACTGCCATCAATGATGGGGGCGCCCAGGAGCAGAGAGAATGACTCCAGGGAAGAAGAGATGAGCGGATTCACACATGTGCTACCATGGCCTATTCAGTCCCATGGGCCCTGACCACGGATGACCCCACGCGGAGAGCCCCAGATAGGACTAAAGAGATCCAAATCTAAGTTCAAGTCCTGAAGCTGTACTTTATGGCTTAAAGCCAGTCGCTTGCTCCCCCCTGAGCCTCAGTTTCCCCCTTATATAAATAGAGGAGGTCAGACCATTTGTTTTCCCTGATCCCTTCTGGATGGGTGGTCTTCACACAGACGGACACCCTCTTGCCCGTTCCTAAGGAAGGCAGGCCCTGCCATGGCCCCCGCACTCCAGGAACACACCTCTGTGTCTCCACCTGGCCCGGCTCCTCCTTTGAACACCCCCACTGCGTGCATGGAGTCCTCCCATCGCACTCTGGGGAGATTTCCCCAGGATGCTTGTGTTCTAACCTTATCCCCTTGGGGGCCTGTCTTGTTTCAGGCTTCCCCCCACCTCATGCAGGGATTCGAGTCCTCCTGCTTGGGCTCCCGGAGGACCAGCAAGGAGCTGCTCGCCTTCCCTCCAGGACTCCTGACATCAGGGGTTGGTGGTTTGGAGACCAAACAGGGTGATATGGTCATTTAATCTCCCTAAAGTATTCTGTGAACCAGGCGGCAGGCTCTTCTACTCTGTCAGATGCTGCAATGGTTGTTATTTTCCCTGTTTTACTTGGTTTTGCTTCAGCTTTTTATAGAGGGGAGGGCAAAGGTCTTTTCCATTTCTCCTCCTAAAGCAAACCAAATAATATAATCAATTTGGCTGGTGCAGGGCTTATCCCAAGCGGTAAAGCGGGTATTTGTGGCTGATATGACGGGGGAATAAAGTGCTTGTGAAAACCGACTGATTAGTCCAGCGGTGGAGAATGAATCCGCGTCCGTGTTCATCGATCTTTCCTAATCTTTGTCAATGCCTATGTGTCCCACTCCTCCACCACTGTGGGCAGCATGTGGCCCTGCGAAGGGCACTGGGGGTCTCTGAGGTGCCAGGCCACTGGGCTGCTTCCCATTTTAAAGAGACAGGCCCAGTGAAAACATGAGTACGGTAAGCAAACCTCCTTAGAGGAGAGATTTTAAGGTTTAGGAGGGGACTCCTTGGTCCCTCAAATGCCTCCCCATCTGTTCCCTGATAAAGTCTACAAAAACGTCTCATCCAGCATGTCGCCTTAGGCAACGCAATGCTCTGGACCCGAGGACTTTTGTAAGGGCCTATAAAATTATTTTTGCGACTTGGAAAAAAAATTGGCTCTAAAGTAAGAAAACTGCAAAATCAAAATTATTAAACTTTAACCAAATGTTTGCAAAGTATATCGTTTGGTCAACTATTCGACCACAACTCAACTCAGATAGTTAAAAATAAATGAGATTTCTTGTATTCATGTACAAATAAGTACATTTGTGATGTTCAATATATTGTAGGATGGAGTCATCTCAAGTAGGAAGGTGCTAAGAACTGCCCTGTGCTACGATGGAGAGCGCAGTGGCTTCAACTGAGTGCCCCCTGCACTATCACCTCACATCAAGACCCTCAGATCCCCCAGAGACATGGCAAGGGGCAGATCAAGGAACCTCATAGGGTTCTGGGGGGAGGATGCGCTAAACATAAATTGCAACTGCTTTAGAATTTTCTTCATTTAACAGACCTTTCGACCAAGTTTATGGCACTGTATTGACACTTTGGGGAACAGCCCTCTCACTCAAAGACTTTATAATCAGGGAGAGGAAGATGCACATCCAGATATTTGTCATAGAGGTACAGTCAGTGATATCTGCCGATGGGCGCTTTGCTACAGGCTATGGAGACTAAGAGGTGAGCCGGAGGTAGTCTCAAACCTGCCAAACTAGGAGAGGCCTGGACAATGCCTACCTCACGACCTCCCTGTTACTCCCACAACGTCTGATAGCTGGAAAACTCTGCAGCTGACACAGATCCTATTGTCCCAGAGGCTGTCTGGTATTTACATACACTTTGCCTGCTGACCCTCTCCAGTTACTTTTCCAAATATCTCAGGGAGAGAGAGGTTCTTTCTGTTTTTATTGAGGCAATAATTCACAAATCACAAACGTCACCCTAGGATTCACTGATTTTTTTAGCATATTCACAGAATCATGTAACTAATCTCCTTCCAGAACAGTTTCATCACTCATTTGTTCTCATTGTTCTGTAGAATGATTGTCTGTATACAAGATCATCTTATCCACAAATAGAAATAGTTCTCATTGCTTCTTTCCAATCTGATCCCTTGCATTTCTTTTTCTTGCCTGATTGCTTGGCTAGAACCTCCAGGACAATGTTGAACAGAAATGGTGAGAGCAGGTATTTTCTTCGTGTTTCTGATCTTAGGGAGAAATCTTTTAGTCTTTCACCATTAAGGGTGACATTAGCTGTGGGCTTTTGGCAGGTGCCCTTTATCGGATTGAAGAAGTTCCCTCTCCTATTCCTAGTGTGTTGAGTTTTTTTTTTTTTAACCAGGAAAGGATGTTGGATTTTGTCAAATGTATTTTTTGTATGCCTGTTGAGATGATTTCATGGTCTTTGTCCTTTATTCTATAAATATGATAAATATATCCCATCAATAAATTGTCATGTGTTGAACCAACCTTGCATTCTGGAATAAATTCCACTTTTATTCCAAAGTCTTTTCTTTTTTTAAGATTTTATTTATTTATTAATGAGAGACACACACAGAGAGAGGCAGAGACATAGGACGAGGGAGAAGCAGTCTCCACGCAGGGAGCCCGACATGGGGCTCAATCCTGGGACTCTAGGATCATGCCTTGGGATGAAGGCAAGTGCTAAACCGCTGAGCCACCCAGGCATCCCTAAGTCTTTTATTTTCTAAGTTAAATACATATAGTTCCTTTACCTTTGTCATCTGATTTGAGAGCTGAGGTCAGGTCAGGCGAAAAGCAGAGCTCTATTAAAAATCCAAAGAGAGGCAGAGTCAGAGAAGAGCCTCCTGGGTTGGGAACTTCAGAATTTGCAAAGGATCTTTCACGTTGTTTACTTCTTGTCGGTGACTATTTGAAATAGAGGTACTGCATGTTTTTAGACAAATACTCCTCTAATCATGAATTATCCCTCCCTAAGGACAATACCACACACACATGCACACACACACACCACACATATATATTTCCTTCTCAAAGTTACGTGAGAAAATTTGCGGAATGGAGTAAAGAGAAGAATCACCCACGATCTTATTATTTTGCCAGAACTCTGGATTGCTTTTTTTTTTTTTTTTTTTTTGTAGATGGCGGTCAGGTTAGTTGAGGTATAGTTTACTTACAGGAAGAAAATTACCTTTGAGGAGCTGGTTCTATGATTTTTGACAAATGCACAAAATCATGTAACTAACACCATAATCAAGATATAGAACAGTTCCTTCAAAAAAGTTCTCATGTCCCTTTGCAGTCAATCCCCCCACCCTCCACGTGAAGCCCCTAGCAACCACTCATTTTTTTTCTGTCCCCATAACTTTGCCTTTTTCAGAATGTCATATAAATAGAATCATATGATATGTAACCTTTTATGCCTGTTGTCTTTTACTTAGCATAACACTTTTGGGATTCAGCTATGTTGCGTCTATCAGTCCTTCATTCCTTTTCATTTCTGAAGAGTATTCCACTGTATGGATGGACCACCATTTGTTGATCTATGTGCCAGTTGATGAACATTTGAGTTGTTTTCATTTTGGGGCAGTTAGAACTAAAGCTACCATAGACATTCACGTACAGGTTTTTGGTAGGTGTATGTTTTTATTTTGTTGGGTAAATACAAATGGGATTTCTAGCTCACACAGTAAGTATATATTTAACTTGTTAAGAAACTGACCAACAGTTTTCCAGAGTGGTGGTACCACTTTGTAGGTCCACCGTCCCACCAATAACATATGAGAATTCTAGTTGCCTCACAAACTTGCTAGCCCTTGGTGTGGTCAGTTTTGTATGTTTGTGTTTATTTAATCTTATCCCTGTGAGTAGGTGTATAGTGGGTTTTGATATATTTTTTATATGTGCATGTTTTCTACATACTGGAAATCGTACTTTATATCCCATTGTGTATACTATGTTTTTCATCTGATAGTAAAGAGAGCATTCATCCATATGACTACCATTTAAGATTATATTCCATTGAGTAGATGTGGCGAAAGCACCCCTTGTTGACGTTGGGTTCTCTTTGTTTTTTTGTTGTGATAAGCCACACTGCAGTAAAGACCTCTGCACATTACTTTTCCCATCATTTGGGGTACTTTCCCAGGTTAGAGACCCAGAAATGGGATTCCAGAGTCAAAGAGAATAAATATTTTTATAACTTTGGATTGCTGTCTGAAACGTTTCATCTATTTACAAGACCCCCAGGAATGTACAAGAGTTGCAAATGAAAAATATATTTATTTGCAAATGAAAGAGTTATTTATTTATGAAATATATTTTCTATTTACAAATGAAATATCCTTCTAAAAATTTGCATGTATTTGGCTTCTAGTGAAGCTGAACACTTTTATATTCTTGCTTACTAGGTGTGTTTTCTACTCTATGAATCGTGCTTATGTTCTTAGCTTATTCTTGGGACCTGGTGTTTTCTTATCAATTAATAGGATAATTTTAAATAATAAAGATATTAACTCATTGTCATAGTTATATTTTCCCAATCTCTTGTTTGCTTCTTTCTTTTAAGCATACAGAAAAATTTTGTTCTTCCATATAGTGAAATCTGTCACTCCTTTCCTCTGAGGGTTTCTATATTGCTTCTAAGCTTAGAAAAATCATTTTCGCCCTCTCTCCTGAGGCTTGATAAATGGTCAATTTAATTTTCTTCTAGATTTTCTCAAGGTTTAAAAATAATCACCTCTGTAGTATAGAGTTTATATTGATATTTAATGGAATGTAAGATGCTAAAAAAGAGGTATTTTCCGACATATCTTAATATAAGCAAAATGTTCTATGAGGTCACTAAAAGATTGAACCTAAATTAATCTTAATGTGATGACATGTTACTTTTATGTGTTGTTTCATCCATTTCAGATATACTTGGTGTATATTTTAACAAGGCTCATCAATAAACAATGGTTAAACCTCAAATGTCGACCCTGGAGGGATATGCAGGTCCCTTGGCAGGCTGATAGGGTGGTTATCCACTAGGATCCTAAATCTGTCCCCATTCAGAAGATAGGGCCATGGGTCACATGCTGTTTCTCTGACTGATCTCTGAGTCTCTGCTCTGTTTTTCCACATTTCCAGAACCCCCCATCCTACCCCTCCCCAATTTGGATAATCATGGGCCCGCATCAGCTTCTTCTCAGGGACTTGCTCCCTCTGCACCTAGCCAGAACTCACTTTGGGATCTCTGGTATCCAGGATTCTAAGTCGGCTAGACCAACCTACAGGTAGCCTCCCTGACCTGTGTGGCTCTGTGGGACCCTTTTGCCAAATCCATGTTTCTGATGATTTCAAAAGCAGATAATAACTCTCTTGCCTTGTTAGTCCAGCACAGGTAACCCTTCTCCCAGTGCCAGGCAATTTCATAATTGATTATGTCCTTCTACTTTTCATCAAGATATTGGTAAACGAGATGAATTCCTGAAAAGGACAAAGGCCATTCCTGAGACAAAAGCCTTCAAAAGCCTTCTAAATGAAGAGGGACCTGGATGTTACCCTGTTTTGAACAGACAGAAGGAATGGTTTCATTTTTCATGGTTATGCTAGGACTGAGCCATCTAGCAGAAAATCCACTTGGAAGCCCCAGAGAGTGTAGGAGCAGAGGGAAAGTGGCTCACTGGGCCCAAGTCCCTCTCCTTCAGACCCCGAACAATATTAACAGGAGCAGAGCCTCTGATCCATGGCCGAGGCCCACATATCTTCCGGGAGACTGGGCAAGTGGGCCATGGTGCTGGGGCAAGGACAAGGCGAGGCCCCTCCACCTACGTGAGGCAGGTTCTCCTCAGGGTCTGTCAAAACACTAGGCATTTAGTTAAAAACTCTCTCCAAAAGAAAGAGCGTTAAGGCGGAGAGCTTGAAGTGGATCCCGAGTAATTAAGTGTATAAATTAATTCTTCCCCTAAGAAATGTTCTTCTCCTATTATTAGATTTGGCTCTCAGAGGAGCTACATCCAAGTAGTGGGTTTCCAGTTGTGTGTGTGTGTGTGTGTGTGTGTGCGCGTGCGCGCGCGTACGCACGCACATGTATGCGAACACACATTCTGGGCTTTGCTGCCTGAAGCCTACAATTAAAATAAGTGACATGAATGTGTCTTTAAAAGAGAGATCTGTGGAAAACTAACGGATTGTCTGTCAGGGGAAGGAAAAAAATGAAATATGGCTGCCTCAGTTCACTGAATGGATGAATAGGAAAGTACTTGTCCATCCAAGTACCCAAAGGGATAAAACCCAATGATAGCCTTCTCAACTGCTTAGCACATAATGCATGTGCTGTTTTGATGCTAGTAATGTGTTTTTTACTTCTTCCTATCTGGGAGGAATGAATCAAATATGAGGAGAGCTGGAACATGATTTTCAACCCATTGCTTTTGATTAAGTGCCCGAACAGGCAGGTCCTGGGACTTGCAATAATACTAATGGGGCATAAAGTGCTATAAAAAGGACGGGGCCCTACTTTTGTCCAAATGCCATTATCCTGGAATCAGAGACCCTGGTGTAATATGTCCACGGTTAACCTTTTTTTCCTGACAGGAAATTTTCTCCATCCACTCACACCATCAATTATGCTGCATTTGGCCAGAGTAGTGAGTGATTACTTTGCTTTGAAGGGACAAGGCACATGTGCCAGGCTCCCAAATACTGAACACCGAGGGGGGCAGTCCAGGAGGAAGATGATGTCAACTCTGCTGGCCATTTGGGCTTAGAAAAAGGGGTTCTTTTGTTTGAGGGTGTTTTTTTGTTTTTTCTTTTGCTTGCTTATTTGTTTGGAAAAAGGAGAGACAGAGGAACTAAAAATACAACAATTTTTATTTGGATCCCAAAAAAAATAGTTATCTGATTGAGGCTTTGGCTACTGGAGCAGGTGCCGGCAGCTAACAATTACCTGGTGAATATGACTGCTGGAGAGATCCTTGATTGTTCGGACCTGGTGAGCAGAGATTCCTTTTTGGCTGATCTTTGTCAGGGGGAGGCTAATTTGGTGGCTGCCCTAGGGAACCAGGCCTGTGGCTCTTGTCTCAGTTCTGCTCCAAACACAAGGCTCCCCCAGAACTCCCCTGGATGCCTTTGCACCACTCCAAACTTTGCGATACAATTTTTTTTTTTTTTGCAATCAGCAAGTTGCAGATTGTCCAACTGTTCTGTCATTTATTGTAAACGGCTGCAAAAAGAAAAAAAAAGAAAAAGAAAAGAAAAAAAAAATTCCACAACGCTATAACCTAGTCCTGAGTGTAAATCAAACATTCCCTGTCATGTTGATAGCTTGTGTTAGTCTAATGTATTTTATATTACTCAAAAGCTTTGAAACCCTGCAGCTTTCTTCATATAGGCCATTATGCGGTTATCATTAAATTGTCTTGCAAAGAACATTATCGGTAATTATAGCAGACACTAAAATCAAATGATCAGAGTGGGACCTTTAACACCAAGAGGAACCATTAGAAGTTAATCAAATAAAAGGATGAGAATAATTATGTTAGGATTAGGCAGTAATACGCCAGAAGTTATATACTTTGCTGACTATATATCTTTACTCCCAGCTTCCTGAATTTCCTTTTCGTTGATGTGTTTTTATATAATACTTTGGCACAGAATGTAAACGACAGTATTTTTGTCATGGCACAATCGGGCTCGAAGGTTCATAGGCGGTTCATATCTAAATGCCATCAGAGGCACGGAGGTAATGATGAAGATAGAAATAATAGTAATAAAAAAAAGTGCAAAGCTGGAAAAAATCCATCGGTCAATGAAGCATGGCAAAATGATAAAAATGCTTGCAACAGGCACAGGTGCAAGGGAAGTCGTTATTGGCTGGTTGCTCTGTCTTGGAGAGTGAGGATTTCTCCTGCAGGCCACGCTGCAGACTGGCCTGCTCTGAAGGCTCACCTGGCATGCTTGTGCCTGAGAGAAGGAAAAGCCAGCATCTCACAGGCTCCCGCAGCTGCCCCTGCCAGGAGGGCTATTGGTGGAGTGGGGATGCTCATAGTGCAGCCAGGAGAGGAGCTGGGCTTCCGGAGAGTTTCGGGGCTCAGAGGGTCACTCCCCTTCCAAATGCACACATGCACTCCTGTGCGTGCGTGCGTGCACGCACACACACACACACACACACACACACACACACACCCTGCTGGCACCCTGCAGATTGTCCATCTCTACATTGCAATGAGCTGGCAGCAATACATGGCCTGGAGGGCTAAGGGGTGTGGCTCTAGTGAAGGAGAGGGTGCCTTCCTCAAGGCATGGCCAATCTTAGATTCTGGATGAAACCAGAGCCACAGGACAAACAAAGCCACTGTAAGCAGCTGAGGGGGATGGAGAAATTCTATATAGTGTGACCCTACAAAAAAATAAAAATAAAAATCTCCCATCCTCTTTCCCTTCTAAATAAAGATAAATTCATACAAACTGATTTGCCTTTGTGTCCTGCTTTGTGCTGGGTCCTGGGGTGTAGGGCTGAGTCAGATAATTACAAAATTGTCTGCTTAAAATGTTGCTATATCACGATATACAAACAGCAAATTAATTTCATGGTAAAGCCCTGTGTGACATTACTACATTTTTCATGGTCTCACATTTTGGAGGCTTTGTGATGATTAGAAATGAAGATATGCTTGCCTTTTGCAGAGGTCAGAACTGAGCCACGTTAGATGTGGTGTCAGAGTTGAGAGGTGGCAGTCAGTGGGCCTCTTCTGAGTGTACAAGCGTGCTCCTCCATTACTCTTCCTGGTCAGAAGGAGCATCAGGCCCCTGTGACCGTGCTAATACTATGTGCCATACATACCTTATAGGGCAGGCGTACATAGCATATGAGGTCAAGGGTATGTATGGAAGTGCTTTGAAAAGTTAAAAGTTAGAGAGCACAGCTGGGGCTGCTTTCCTCCTGGTGAAAGATCTTCTATTGCTCTATGTGTTTCCAGGTTGTCAAAGCCTGCTCTCCTTTAGGGGGTTGGGAGTGGGTCACACTCCTAAGTCATTGAGCAGAGGGATGAACCTTGGGAGCTGGGTGGCTGGTGTGCCCTAAACAGAGAGGCCTTTGTCTCAAGTCTGTCCATTATCTGCTTGGCCAGTGGACTGTAAACAAGAGGCCTCTGGACCAGAAACAGGAACTTGGGAGAGATTTTGAAACCGGAAGAGATGATGATCTGCTGGAGGCGGTGAAGAGCCTCAATCACATACATAGGCCTGGGGAAGATGGCCCCTCATCAAGTTGCCACGGCTCCTAGTGAAACCAGGTCCAGAAATCAACAGATCTAACAAGCCAAGCTTCCCCTACAGTAGAAGCAATCCTGATAACAAGCCTGTGCATATACTTTAAAAAACAATCAAAATTTAAAAGAAATGCACATACAACTATATAGGCCAAGGTTGTGGGGGTGAATCTTTTCAGGGCTCATAGTTTTGGGTATAAGAGAAGAGTCCTGGGGAACTAGATGTCCTCCCTTAACAGAGGGCTGGCCTGGGAACTCACATCCAAATACTATATTAGACAGTAAGTTCCGAAGCGGTAGAGAACCCCCAGCCCTAGCAGCGATTCCATCTCACCCTCACTGCTGGCTTCAGTCTGGGCATCCATTCCCTCAGAACTGGGAGTGCAGGTCTGTGAAGCAGGAACCAGAGACTTGGTGGTTCAGGGAAAGAACAGTCAGGAAGAGGGTGATTAAAAAAAAAAAATAGGCTGATCTGTCCCCACAGAGCAACCCAAGATAAATGGCAACCTCAGCTAGGACACACTGAGTGAATTGTGCTGGCTTTGGTTTATTTTTTGTTTTGTTTTGCTGTTTTGTTCTATTTTCACAATGCCAAGCAATTAAATACCCATCTCTGTCTGTTGAGGAAGATATAAGGATGATGCCTGGGAAACGGTAACCAGCTCTTGAAGGAAAGTTATAAAAGTAACCCCGGAGAGGAAATTAAATGAAGCCCACAGTGGGGTAGGGCTGGAGTTTGGGACCCATAAGCCAGGAACCTACAGGACAAGAGAAACACCTGCATAAGGAACAGGTTTTGAATAAAGAGAGGTGACTTGGAACTTAGCTGGGAACAACCGATTTTTTGCCTTTCTTCATCATTATTGAGTTCCTGTAACTGAAACCAGAAGAGAGGGAGGTGAGCTCAACCACAATATTGTACAAAGCTCCATAAACATTTGCAGGTTGATTGATCTGGCCTTGCCGGTGAGATGTCAGGGGAGAAAATCTCAGCTCATATATAACCTTTTGGAACCTCCCCTTCTACCTGGGATGAACACAGTCGATGTCTTTTCCATAAACCTCCCTCTACAGTATTTTACCCTCTTCCCCCAAAATGTTGCCGTTCCATTATTTCAACATTACTCCACAATAACCATGTTGGATGGAAGCCGTGGCATTTTGCATCCTAGTTTATAGATGCAAAAACGAAACCTAGTTGGGGGGGGCGTCTAATTCATACCAACTCAGAGACTGAATCGAGCCCTTCTGAGCCGACTCGGACCACCGTGTCTCTGTTTTGGGGTGCGCACAGCTTGTGACTAGGTCATACCTCTGGGGACAGTCCGAACGGGACTAACTTTGAGGCATGTCATAAGATTTTGGAGTCTTCTTATATAGAAAGCCACCTCAAGCATCCATTTGGTGATGAATTCATACGTGCAGGTGCAGGTGCATTGGTCCCTGTAGCAGGAAACATCAGAGGTTCGTTCCACAGGCCTCTGGCCGTCTCCCAAGGGCTGATAGTGAGGTGACTTGTAAGTCTGGCAACGCAGTGAACATATCACCCTACCCTGTGCTATTTTCAAGGCCACGGCCCAGAATGAGGCTCAGAATAACTGCCCTGTTATTCAGCGGGCTCAGAGGCAGGCAAGGTCTCTGGCAAATGTGGTCAAGCAGTGTCATCCGTGAGGACAGGGAAGGAGCCGGCAAGTACCCTTTTGTACGTACCCCCCTCCTCTATTGAGCTCTTAAATTAGCTCTGAAAACCAGGTGTCAGCCGTCCCCCTGGAACAACCCAGACGAGCCATTAAAAACGCCAAGAAGAAATGAATGCCTAAATCACCCTGTCTCTCCGAAGGTAGAGTCTTAACCTAATCACACGTCAAATCATATTTTTTCTTCTCCAGATGGATGTCTTCTTTCAAAGTCTGATGGTCACAGATACAAAGGTACCGCTTCAGCCTTAACTAACTATTGAAGTTTTACCCCGATAGATTATTTGCTAGGAGTAACTAATATAAAAAATGCCCTGTCAGACAACAGCCTGCTTTCTCTCATTTTTTAAAGGGTAATATTTGGTTTCATCTTGCAACTACTTGGGGAAAATTTAGCACTGAGTCAGAAAGGTTGGCCAACAAGTAGCACTTCATAAATTGCTGGAGCCCTAATCAATACATATTGTCATCCACTCCAGTCCTTCGAGCAGATTTCTCTCTGCCCCGAGTCGTTGGTGTATTTTATGAGGCTGTTCCAGGCTGGGCTTGCATGGCCTGGGCCTAATGAACCTGTCACCGTGGCTATTGATTGACATGCCAGTGTAAGTGAGACAGGCGATTCCGATTGACTTCCTAATTACTGCTGCTGGGCTGCCTTGCCAACTGCTCGGGCCAGAGGTTAATAGTTTTGATGTTTGGCGGCTCCTGGCTGTGGAGGCCGGAGTGAAACTGGCTCCTTGGAAGTCAATACCTGAATCTAGTTCTCAAGGCTACTGCCCTCCCTGATCAATTAAGGCCTCCGTGTTGCTCCTGGTGGCGGCTGACAAGAGGCTGATAAGTGGAGGAGTTTACAAGCAAATGGTTTAAGGGAGTTTAGGAGGCTCTGAAAGCACCGCCCTGGGACTGAGGATTGGCAATTAAGGGAGAAGGGGGGGGTAGTGTTTGGGGAAGGGGATGGGGGGAACAGCTGAAGACCCCAAAGACCTCGGCAGTACCCCTGCCTTGGCTGTTTGGGGTTGGGTTTTTCTGCTGGTTTTCCATCCCAAGGATTAAAAATGAAGTGAGTTTTGGGGGGGATTTTTGTTCTTGTGGTTCATCCCATGTCCCTGATTCTGCCAGGTGCTGGAGACTTCTGGGGGAAAAAATGATAATAATAAGCTGACTTCTATTCATTCATTCATTGGGCAAAACTAATCGAATGTTCGTCCTGCCCAGGATGTGGGAGGGTGCAGATTTGTAATCATCTTCCATTGGTATCATCACTTAAAGGGTCGGGCATGTTTCACACCCGGGGTTTTCATTGGAACTTCGCGTGTGACCACAAAGTCGAGGGGGTTATCATCTGCAGTTCCCATGAGAATACAGAGGCCCGGCAAGGGTAACTAAGTGGCTCCCCCAGGCCCACAGCTCAGGAGGAAAGAAGCCAAGCCTCACAGGCAGCAGCTCGGGTTGTTCTTGCAGGGGCGGGGGGCTGGGATGCCTGGTGCCTGCATCCTAGTGGCTTCCAAAGCAGTCGAGACAAGTCAGAGCAGGTACCAGACAGCCCCTGCTTGGTGCTACTTTTCCTCACCCCTTCAGCCTGAAATGTCCTCCTTTTCTTCTCTACTTACCCGGCTCACTTTCCTTCTGGGACACCCCCTTAGTGAAGGATCGCCAGCCCCTATGAACCTGCATCTTCTCTGAACTCCTACCTGGTGCCATCCTGTTGCAGATAAAATCACTGTTCTGTTCTATTTTTTTCTTCATACTCATGGGTTCAGTATGTCTCCTTAACCAGACTATAAACTCTTCAGGGAAACAGAATTTACCTCTTCTGTGCCCCCCTCCCTCCCCGTCAGAACGTGGCCCGGTATCTCTTTCTTTGTGATTTCCTTAATAATTACTGATTCAGGAGAGAGGAATCATGGTCTGTTTTTCTGTGCAGTCAAGCTAGTCTCCTGAAATGTAAACCAGACCTTTAGGAGATTGAAAATTTTAACAAAACAAAACAAAACAAAAATAAACCCTAAGGAACCTGGAGTGTTCAAGTGTGAACTTGGAAAGAAGCGTAGATGTGTGAAAGCTTGAGTCTCCCCTCATCACCAGGACAGAGACACAGCATGTCGCTGCCGGGACCCCACCTGTATACTTCTCTTCGCTGCCCTCTCCCCCCCGTGTTTGGCAGGAGCTCCTCGTCCCTCATCAAGCTTCTGTTCTTGTTTGTAACAAAATAAAACAAAGGAATCCAGAGAACTTCACGTAGGTCTCGGTCCTTCTAAATGGTGACCTATGTGTCCTGGTGTACCCGAGATTGTCCTGGTTTTTAGACTGAAGGCCAGTATCCTGGGAACCACCTTGGTCCCGGGCAGAGCGGGACAGCTGCCACCCGAGCCAACTGTGGCTGCTTGGGGGCTGGGTGCTGGTGTGGGCGGGCGGCCAAGAGGAGCAGTTGCCTGATTAGCACCCTGCCTCCCTGGTCCCTGGGGAGCCCAGGGAGCCTGACGTTGCCCTCCACCCACCCTGACCTGCTTCCCAACTGCACAGGTGGGCCTGATTTTCTCCGCCAGCCTCTACTCCCATTTCCCCAAGTCTCAACTCCATCTTTCTCCTCTTCTGCTCATAGGAGTTTGTGGGATGATGCAGCAGGCCCCCGATTACCCTCTGATGTCTGCTCTGCCCTGTGTAGGACACATGCTCACACCTTCTCCCCAGGGCGAGAGCCTCTTGACTCTGGGAGGCCCAGGCTCAGCTGGACTGGCACCATCACGGCCCTGTTTGGACATTCTCTCCAAAATAGGGGGGCTTCTCTGGCTTCTCTTTTTCTTCTTGTCTCCCCTGGTTTCCCGTTGGGCTCCCATTCCTCTGGTGCAGTCCCTTTCTGTTGGCTCTGCTCCGTCCAGAGCACCTGCATTGAGTCTGCGCTCAGGCCCCTCCAGCCTCACGGGCGGAGGCTCATCCTCAGCCTTCCCTGAGTCTGAGGGGGAAGTTGCCAGGCAGCGTGCAGACCGCAGTGCCCCATTCTTCCACTAGCTCTGCAGCGAGGCTCACAGTGAGCCAGCACGTGTGACAGTCATCTATCGGACTCACGCCAATGTGGTAAAGCAGGTAGGACCATTGCTCCTCACCAGGTGATGACACTGAGGCCCGAAGAGGTTATTGGCTACAGAGCGTGACTTGGAAGCGACCAGGCCACGACAGGAAGTCAGACTCAGCCAAGCGGTGGTCTGCTCACTCGCACGGCTGTCTCATACCCATGGCACTGACAGATGACAACCTACGTACCCATTCCGCAGTTGGTGGACATTTGGGTTGTTCAGAGGACTTGCCTCATACTCGAGCATCATCAGGATGCGATTCCTGAGGTGCATTTTCCTAAGAAGAGAATTACCGTGTGGCAGGAGTTAGCTTTCACTTTACTGGATAATGCCAAACTTTTTGCGAATCATTTGTAGTATTTTACACTCCCACCAGGAGTTTTCACTGCTCCTTTTCCTTGCCCACATTTCGTTTCTCAGACTTAATTTTTGCTGAGCCCATGAGTGTGCAATGGTATCTCATGACGATGTCAGTTTTTATTGCCCGGATTTCTAACACATTTGAACACTTCTACATTTGTTTTTTGGCCAAGTAGATTTCTTCTTTCTTTCTTTCTTTCTTTCTTTTAAAGATTTTATTTATTTATTTGACAGAGAGAGAAAGAGAGCACAAGCAGGGGGAGAGGCACAGGGAGAGGGAGAAGATACGGGATCCTGGGATCACGACCAGAGCCAAAGGCAGAGGCCTAACTGAATTCAGGCACCCTGAATTTCTTCTTTCATGATGGGCATGTAGAAGCCATTTGCTAGCACCTTGCTTTGAAACTCTGCCCTCCCTGGAGCACAGCATAGTCAATTTTTCAACTATAGGTAGTGTATAGTAAGTACTCAATAATGTTCAATAAATACTTGTTTATTTGTGTTGAATGAAATAAGGATTCTTACCCACTGTAAGCCTTCCACCCTGACCAGCAAAATCAGTTCATGGCTTCTTAGTTCATACAGACCTATACACACCTTGGCTATTTCATTCAATTCTACAATGAAGCAACCCCAAAAGAAATGAGAGGAAACATGAACATGTATTCTATGCCTCTCATGTGTTATATGTTTCTTCTCAGGCAGGACACTGGCCCCAAATCTTTCAGGAACTGAAAATCTGATGCTGACCAAGAGTGGCAGTTACTTTGGATGCCACTCCTAGTCAACCACAGCCAGCACACGTTTCCAAGAGAAGCAATTTAAATCCCCCATATAGGTTCACTCACCATCTTGAACATGGGGCCTGATCCCAAATCTGCCTGAGGACAGTGAGGGAATAAGGATGTCAGCTGGTTACCAGACAAGAAGTTGGGGATAAGTGACCCTTCAAGGTGCTTCCTTGCTTTTTTTTTTTTTTTAAAGTACTTCATAGATTGCCTTCTCTCTCTCTCCCTTTGAGATTTATTTATTTATTTTAGAGAGTGTGTGTGTGTGAGAGCAGCAGGAGGGACAGAGGGAGAGGAAGGGAGAGAATCCTCCAGCTGGCTGCATTCTGAGCACGGAGCCCAACGTGGGGCTTTATCCCAAGCCCTTGAGATCATGACCTGAGCTGAAATCAAGAGTCGGATGCTTAACAGACTGAGCCCCCAGGCACCCCTACAGCTTGCCTTCGTAAGTCCCCATCTTACACTGAGTCCACAAAGAGGTTTTGGGCTGCCCATCCAGAAGTGGCTTGAAATATGACAGCTACTAACTCACCTAACAAGAAGGCCAGTGGCAAGGATGCTCCAGAGGTGGTCCATTCCATGGTTTAACCAAATCAGGTCTCCCTGAAGCTTCCTGAATATTCTCTTTGAGTCACATGAAGCCTGCAGCAGCTCGGTCTTCAGGTGCTGTTGTTGCCACAGGCAGCCTCTGGCAGGACAGGTTCTTTTCACAGTGTTACATTAGGGAGGGGATCTTATCGATCTTATATGATATTTATTTATTTATTTATTTATTTATTTATTTATTTATTTATAAATTGAATTTACCAACATATAGTCTAACACCCAGTACTCATCCCATCATGCGCCTCCTCAGTGCCTGTCACCCAGTCTGCCCCACCTCCGACCCTCCTCCCCTTCTGCAACCCTCTCTTTCACAGAGTTGAGGAGTCCCTCCTGGTTTGTCTCCCCCTCTAATTTTTCCCCACTTGGGTCCCCCATCCTCTTCTCTTATGATCCCTTTCACTATTTCTTATATTCCACATATGAGTAAAACCATATGGTCATTGTATTTCTTAAAGTTGACTTAACTTCATTCAGCATAGTAGGAGGATGATCTTCCCAAGAAGCCTCAGCCAGCTTCCTCTGTTTTATCAATGGACCTTCTAGACCAGGCACAAACAAAGGGAATGAAATGACCTAGATGGCTTTTAAGGGCATCCACATCTCCCTGAGGCTGGGGAGGAGTGGGCCTCCCTAACACACTTGAGAAGAGGAAGTACTGCATCAAGATGGGGCCTCCAGGTGCAAGGGAGGAGGAGGAGAAGGAGAATAGGGTCTGGCATGGCGATTTGGTGCCTGCCACGCCCAGGACCAGCTTCCGAGTGCCCAACCTGTGCAGTTGCCTGGGTCCCGCCCTCAACGTGATGTAATGTTCTGCTCTTTCAATCTTAAATTTCTCATAGTTTTTGAATAAGGAGTTTTGCATTTTCATTTTGCACTTTGCACTTGACCTGCAAATTACTCAGCTGTCCAGACTACGCCTGCCATGCCCTTCACTCTGCCCTCACCACACTGGACATCCCACCTTCCCCAACATACTGTGGCAAATGCACTATTCCCTCTCCCTAAAGCAGCACTGACCAGTCAATGCAAAAAATCACTATCCTCTAGCTACTGAACATTTGAAATGCGGCTAGTCCAAATTGAGATGCACAATCAGTATAAACACACACACACACACACACACACACACACACCAGAATTTGAAGACTTAGTGCAAAAACATGTAAAACAACTCATTAGTAATTTTTAGACTGATTACGTGTTGAGATGATGATATTCTGGACACAATGGAGTTAAATAAAATATTCTATTAAAATTAATTTTTCTTGTTTCTCTTTACTTTTTTAATGGTGCTGCTAGAAAATTTGAAATTACATATGTAATTTATATTTTATTTTATATTCTTTTTGTAATATGTTCCATTTCATTGGGCATCACTGGCCTGGATCAATCTGAATTCCCTCTCACTCACCCTATCCTTCCTCACCCTTTGGATTTTGGGTTTTTTATTTTGTTCTCTCTAGGCATCCTGCATGCTTGCCATTGGGATCAACTGTTGGTATCCTCCAGGGGAACGGTGAGCTCAAAGACCGTCTCATTCCAGCTGCAGCCCCAGCAGCCCTAGTCCAGTGCCTGGCACATAATAGGTCTCAATAAATACTTGTTGAAGTTGTTGCTTTCAGGGGTCCCCACACTCCTGACTTTTCTTCCTCATTCCCTTCACCTATCCCTGTCTTGACCAAGCAATTTGAGATAATTGTTTCCCAAGTAAGAGGTGATGAAACTTTTCTTTTGGGATGGCTCTCAACTTTAGCTGTACATTGGAAACACCTAGCTTTGCAAATACTGATGCCCAGGTCCCATCTCCAGAGATTCAGATTTAATTGGTCTGAGGTGGAGCCGGGAGCAAATGGAGGTTGGGAAGATTCACATCTAACCCTAATGTGCCTTGAAGGCTAGAACCATTTATAGCCCATCAAGGACTTGTGGGCAGGGTATCTCCAAAGTCATTCAGTCATTGTCATTGGCCCTCACATCCCCGAAAGTGAACAGGAGGCAACACAGTAGCAAAATCACCTCTCACTGGATACACAAGTCTAGGGCAAACCCTCCTCACCACCAAAGGAGCTTTAGTTCTCTCCTTAGAGAACCCCTTTCTCTATTAGGTCTCTCCCAAGAACCCTCTCCCATCAAGTGCTAAGAACTCCACTGGGTCACCACTTTAGTTCACTGATGCCACCAAGCAGCCATCAGCTGGTAATGATTTCTGGTCAGATGCAAACAATTAAGTTAGGGAGAAAAGAATCCACATTCCATTACCAATCCCCTAAACGGCTCACTCCCTGGTCTAATTGCCTTCTGAGTTCCCCAGACAGCTGTGGCTAATAAGGCAAACACCCCAAAGAACCAAAACTTGAACCCAGAAGGAAAAGAGCTCGGAGTAAATTGGAATGCTCAGCCCATCTCAGGGTTAGCCCTGAGAACTGCTGATCCACCAGCAGGAAAGCGACCGCCCACCTCACTGAAGCACCTTCCCCCTCTCCCTCCACTCCTCCCCCTTTTACAGTCTCTCTCCAAAAAACTCAAGGCAACTGCAGCCTGATTTTTGATGGATTGGCCACTGTGTTTTATTCGACAATGTATATCACTCTGCCAATATGAATTTGCAAGATGGTAAAAATACAACCCCCCGAAAAGATTACATGAAAGGGGAAAAAAATCATTAGGCAATTAAGAATGGCAATAATTCACCCATATCTATGCTTTGGGAAGAAATATTGCCCCAGGGAATTAGCTCTGCTTATCACTTTGTCATCTGTCTGGGGTATGAGTGAGAGGAGGTTTCGTGTGCATTGCTGATGTTTCCCGCAGTATTTCTAAGCGTGATCAAAACGAATGCCAGGCTTTTAATAGAACCCTGTCTCTCCTGGGGTAGCCCTGTAATTCGTACTATGAAGCTGAGCTAAATTAACTAAACATATGCATTCCTTAAGCACCTCCGCATAAATTCCTTTCAGAGGAAGCGATTTCTGACAGCCATAGAATTTTGGAGCCAGAAGAGACCTTAGAGGTCATCGGCCACCCTCACCATTTTGTAGCTGAGGACATGTGAAGCCCAGGGAGGTAAAGTAATTGTTCTGGGGTCACACAGCTAATGGAGACAAAAATTCCACTAAAGCCTCCATCCTCCCAACTCAGTGTCTAGCCAGCCCCCAACTCCAGCAGCTCACATTATCCAGCAACCAGCTAGAGGGAAGGCTACGTCCTGCTCCCTCAAGGCACTAAGTTAGAAACCCCCTTTTCTGGGACACCTTCCTTGGCTCCTGCATCCCGCAGTGAGTGGTCTTCTGGCCTCTTCCATCTCCGCCCTGTACCATCACACTTCCCCCACCACTAGGTCGGGCCAGTAGCCCAGTTTCTGTTGTGTGCCCCCAGTAGGCTGGACACTCCTGTGCGCACAGAGGTTTCACATCGATATCATTGGCACCTGGAACATACCGGGTGTCCTCTAAATGTGATTCGAACAAATCCATAAGGTATGGCTTTCCTTGTCAGGAGAAGAAAGGAGGCTGTTCTTTGTTCCCTCCTTGCACTTCGAGATGACAAGCCAATCTCCTTATCCCTCTAGAAAGGACCTAGAAAGAAGGTCTCTGGTGGTGTGATGCCTTAAGGAGCCCCTGTCTTTACCCCTCCCCTCCTCCTACCCCGGTGCCACCTGCAGCGGATCTCCCTATTGGGTTCTAAGATCCCATTGAACAAACAGTGCCCTTGCCTCCAGGCCCAGGCTCCTGCTGGGCCCCACCTTCGCCGGCTTCAAGGTGAGTCCCTTGCTGAGAAAGCTCCCATTCCTTCTCCCATCCAGTATGCCCTGCAGAGCTATCCCTGGCTGGCCTCAGGCCACACCACCACGTCACATCCGTTCATCATTTGTAGCAATGGGTCTGCATCACCCTTTCCAGAAACAGCCTTACTTGCCATTGCGTCCCTGTTTGCTCCTTGTGCCCTGTGTGTGAATATGGATACCCGAATGAGACTGTGAACACCTTTAAGAGTCACGGCATCTTTTGGATCTGTCCCAAAGCATTGTTGGTGATCAGACACAATGTTAAGGCGCCCACTGAATGCAATTTGGGAAGTATCTTGCGCCTCAAGATTGACCATTGCCTACTTGGTGGGGTCACAGTGTAATAGCATTGTGAGACCTCATAAAACAGCCCAGAGGCCTGGAGGGAAGGGAGAAGCGGCCCCATGGCAGTGATCCTTCTCTAGCACTTAGAATTGCCAGCAGCTGTGTGGAGCAGAAACCTGTCTAAAGCACGGTGGCAGATTATATTTTACAAAAATGGCCACAGCCATATTTCCAGTTGTACATGTTTCTATCTCATAAAGAGATGAAACCTGCTTCCCTCTCCTTGCAATGGGACTGGCCTTGGTGGCTGTTTCCATGACCAGAATGCAGTGGGAGCATCACTGTGACAGCCAAGGCTAGGTCATAAAAGATAAGCTGGATCTGCCTCTCTTGGGATGCTTGACCTTGGAGCCCACCCACCATGTAGAGAGGAACTCATAAGCCACAGAGAGGAGCCACGCGTAAATGTTTTAGCTGAAGCTAACTTAGGCCTCAGTCATCTGTCAATATCAACTGCCAGACCTGTGAGTAAGTAAACCTTCAGGGAACTCCAGCCCTGGACCCTTCCAACTGCCCCAGCTGACCCCAGGTAGAGCCAAGATGGGTAGCCTATGTGCCAAGACTGCAGGTTCATGAGCAGAATGAGTGCTGCGGTTGTTTTAAGCCCTAAAGTCTTAGCGTGATATATGACAGATTAGACAGTATGAATAACTGTTTAATGAAATAAATGTTATTTTTCTTGTAGAACAGAGTCCCAGGATAGGCAGCACAGGGGTGGTACTCAAGAAACAGGCTTTTTTTCCCTTCCTGACCCACTGTCCTTAGCATGTGACTTTGGTTCTTGAGATTGCAAGTTGGCTGCTCCAACTGTGGACATCACATCGAAGGTTCAGGCCAGAAGAAAGGGAGAAGGCACAGGGCAAAAAAAGAGAAGGTCCTATGGCAGCTGAGTCAACCCTTACAGTGTTCTATTAAGATGAGATTCAGGCTCGGTACTGCAGTTCCCCCAGATCTGGCCCTGTCGGGGTCATTCTCTGCTCCGTGCTAAAGTGGGACAGTGCTGCTACCCCCACTTCTGAATCTCAGTTTGTCATTTAGAAACAGCAGCACCATGAGGGCCTCAGGTCTTCATCAAAACCCTCGTGGTGACAGCTCTACTCTTTCCCTCTCGCCAGAAAGCTCAGACATGAGTTAGTGGGAGAGACAGCCACTGTGTCCCCATTCCTGTCTTTCCCATGACTCCTCTCTGGGCAAAGACCTTCACTCAGTTCAAGACCTGCTGACCCCACCATAGTCCACCATAGATACTGAGATACCTATGGCTCTGTGGAGGCTCAAGTTGGGTCCACTGCTTTAAACACATCCCCAGCTAGAGGTAAGGGAACTTCCCATATGTGTTATGATAGTTAATCTTATGTGTCAACTTGGCTAGACCGCAGTACCTAGGTATTTGGTAAAATATTATTCTGAGTGTTTCTATGATAATGATTTTTGGATGAGATTAACATTTACATAAGTGGACTATGGTAAAGTAGATTAACCTCTGTAATGTGAGTGGGCCCCATCCAATCAGTAGAAGGCCTAAACAGAACAAAGGACTGACCTCTCCCAAGCAAGAAGAAATTTTGCCAGTAGACAGCCTTTAGACTTAGACTGTAACTCTTCTCTGGGCCTCCTGCTTCCTGGCCTGCCTTGCAGATTTTGGACTTACTAAGTCTCCACAATAGCATGAACCAATAAATCAATATCTGTCTATCATCCATCTACACACACACACACACACATACACACACACACACACATCCTATTGGTTCTGTTTCTCTGGAGAATCCCAGACTCAAACAAACAAACAAACAAACAAACAAACAGACAGACAGACAAAACCCCAAACCTGCCCTGTATGTATTCAAACCCATTAGAATAACCTCTTACTTGAGATGCCCAAGGAAAATAAAAGTAATTTTCTTCCTACTTTAATTTTCAGTCAGTATTTTATTGAGCCTCTGCTAATTGCATTAGGTGCCAAGGGGGAACAAATATGAACATGACACAGACCCTGTTTTTAGGGAGCTCATATGCGATTGAGTCACACAGCACACCAGCATTTCCCAAAGTGTGATCCATACAATACTAATCCTGAGATATGCTCCTTAACCAAAGGACTGCTTGTTCTAAGAAGTTTTGAAAATACCACTCAGAGAGATTTTAATTAGGTTGACTATATATTCCAGTTTGCTCAATTCCAGTTTGCACCAATTGTCTTGCATCATTAGGAATGGCACCCCTTTTACTCTCTAAGTGTCCTCAGTTGGATCATAAATTATATGGTCACCCTCATTATGACTACGTAAGCATATTAAAGGCTCTGAGTCATCCTGCTTTAAAGAAACCCACTTAACTGCTAAGCTTGGTGTTTCCCAAATGTACCTGAGAACGGAATAATTTTTTACATTAACATCTATTAACAACTCCCAGGGTCAATGTTCTAAGAACATTGCCATAGACAGAAGTAACAGTTCAGTAACCTGCACACACAAGAAATAATAAGGACCAGAGCATCAGGGAAGCCTTCCTGAGGAAGGGGATTTGCAATGGGTCTTGAAGAATGAGCAAGATTTTGACAAGAAACAAGAAGATAGGAAGACCCTCCATATGGAGAAGCATCATCAGTCAAAGTTTGTTGTTCCAAATGTGAGTGAGAGAGGTTTGAAACAGCAGCTCTGCTGGCAGAAGGGTTTCTTTCCTCTTCGTGATTTCCATTCTAACACCCTGTGGCTGTCAACACAGACTCATCTCCTCGTTGGGGTGGACAATAGAGAGGGTCCTACCAATGGAGTAGGAACCCAAAATACTGCTTCTGATAGGTCCACTAAAGAAGGAAGTCACTGTCAAAATACTTAATATAGTCACTCAGAAGTCGTCGGCATCCCAGAAGCTGCTGAAGCCTGTCTGCATCAGTCTCCGCTTCTAGAAACTCTTTATCCAATGCAGGCTAATGGGTCACATTAATCTAGCCACAACCACATCAGCAAGAATTTGGATTGGTGCAATGATTAAAAGCTCCCAGCCTCACTCATCCAGTGTGGCAGAGGACCCATTTTGGGGTCTGGAGGTGGTTGATCCTCATGCCTGATTCTTGGTGAGCACAGGGAAGGTAGAGGCAGCAGACCATGAGAGCCAAGCATTCTCCAAAAGATGGAGTCCAGTCCACCTTTGGCTATGCTCTAGCTCATTAGAAATTCCTTGAGGGCAGGGACCAAGGTATAAATGTTTCTGGGATGTTTCCCACCGAACAGGCACACAACAAAATATTATTTAAGGAAATATGATGAGGTGTGGAATCCATGTGACTGCACTGAGCCCCATTTCCTTATCTATCGTATTAGGCTAATGATTTCTGTCCTTGTGTGTTCGGGAACTGAGAAATCAGTTGGGTCCCCATACACCTTAACATTTAGGTTAAGTTTGACCCAAGCCATCTTTCCATAGATTTGGGAAAGTCCAAAGTCTTCCTCAAGATTTCTGCAAATCCCATCCATGGGCCCCCAAACCCCAGAATTAGTTGTATTTGGACAATATCTTGCTTCCCTGAACTTACTATCTCCATTGCACCCAGTGTTTACCTGGCTTAGGACTCAGACTAAAATTTCCATTGATTTCCAGACACCCCATGCACACAAGGGATCTAGAAGTGTAGTGAACTTCACGGAATTTTTGAGGAAGTAGAGAGATTTCTACCAGAACAAGCCACTCAGAAATCACGTTAGACATCATAGTTCATTAAGAAGATAATAATAAATCTAAGAAGACCTTAGCCATCTCTACAACTTGGGCTCTGTACTAGCCTATGCTCTTCCCCTCTTACCTGGTCAAAGTCTCTTGCTCTTCCATCTATGAAACAAAAACCTAATTTCTCCAATTTCCTTACTCAGAGTAGTTTCACTATCCTTTATCACCCAAATTCTGCCCCCAAGCTCCCTCTACAGAGTCCCCTTGAAGCCCAGGAAGGATCACCTGTAAAGGCCAAGGCAGGTAAGGCACCTGGGCAAAGGCCTTCCTCTTCTATAGTCTTCAGGATATGGGAAGCATAAGTTGATCCCTAGTTCTCCTTATAACATTGAAGTGAATTGGGATGCTAGTTTCAGCAAACTCCCAGACTCCTTGCATGTAATTGTGAACTTTCCTTGCAGTGTAATCTCATTTGAACATCCTCATTTCCCCTTTGCAATCTTTGCGTTGATCCCGGCATCAGAAAATGCAAGCTTATTTCTATACATATCTAAGTTAATTCTCCTTTCTTTTTCATTTTCCTACGATGCTCCTTCATCCCCTAAAATTTTTGATCAGATATAGACAAAGCCCTCCTTTCTGAAGACTTGATGTTCAAGGCAGGGTTCTCTCCAGAAGCAGAGGCTGAGTACCTTGGTGCAGGTCATTTATTTGGGAGGTGACCCCATAAAGGTGTGAAGGATCAGAAAGAATGGGGTGGAGAAGGAGAAAAAGCCAACTTAATGACTCATCATCAAGGTTGCAGCCATAGGCAGTAGCTGCTCTAGTCCGCAGGACCTCTGAACATTAGAGAGAATGCTATTTGAAGTTGTCTGAAGGATGAGAGGTTGGAATGTTTGTACACTGGCTTCCATCCCTCATTGGGAGTGAGCCACTCCCAGACAACACTGCCATTGCCTTCTGGGATGCCCTCGCTCGTTGGTTGAGCAGCTTCCTTCTGGAGAAGGCCCTGGGCTGGAAATGAACATGCACTTGAAATGGACCTAGGCCAGTGCCAGCATGTGTCTGAGCTCATCTAGAACCGCCCCTTCACAGTTGCAGCTGACATTGGAGGTGAGCCAATGGATGCTGACACATGGCACCAAATCCTTCTGCTGCACATAGTAAGAGCTGTACTTGTTAAAAGTTAGGGCGCCTGGGGGACTCTGTCAGTTAAGCATCCAACTTCAACTCAGGTCATGATCCCAGGGCCCTAGGATCAAGCCCCATGCTGGGCTCCCTGCTCAGTGGGAATCCTTCTCCCTCTGCCCCTAACCCTACTCTGGTTCATGTGCTCAAGCTCTCTCTGTCTGTCTGTCTCTCTCTCTGTCTCAAATAAATAAATAAATAAATAAATAAATAAATAAATAAATAAATCTTAAAAAAAAAAAAAGTCAAAGGGAAGAGGCTTATCGACAGTTACACTTCCTTACAGGCTCCGATCAAGATTTCAGAATCTCTATAAGGTTGAAATTATGCTTCCAAGTGTAACTGTTATGTACCCTGTTTTCCTTCATCCATACTCCTAGGGAAGCAATGCCCAGGGGAAAGACATGGGTCTTATAAAAAAGCTATATGCCCATCCCTTGGGGAGGAGGGAAGAAAGGAATTTATCATCAGATTAAATTCTTTGTAGATTGTATATTTTGATGTATAGATCCTTTAGTCCACACAACCTTGCAGCCCCTTATACAGATGAGGGAATGCAGGCTTAGAAAGGAGACACACCTTGCTCATAGCCACACAGCTGGTTGTTCCACCACTCTGCAATGCCTTTGAACACCAGGCATAAAACTTTCAATGACTCAAGTTTTTCTGAGATATAATTGACATATAACATTGCATAAGTTCAAGGTGCAAAACCTAATGATTTGATAGAAGCATGTATTGACAAATGATTGCCACAGTAAGTTAATTAACATCTACCACCTTTTAGAGTTACACATTTTTTTTTTGGTTATCTTTGTGATGAGAACCTTTAAGATCTATTCTCCTAGCAACTTTAAGCTATGTAACAGAGGACCGTTGACTTAGTTTTTCGAGCTTAGTTTTTCCTCTTTAAAACAAGACGCATGATTATGATCAGACTTTTGTGGATACGATTTCCCACCACAGTGAGTACACTTCTCTTCTCCTCTTGTTACTTCCATGACTCTTCGATGTTTAGCCCTTCAGGCTCTGGACCTAAAGAAGGAGCCCCAGAGTTTATAAGTGCCTCACCTTGTGCTCAGCTCCTGGAGCACTTCCCTCTGTCACCTCCATCTACTCAATGCTATAGAAACTCTCTATTAAAGCTCTCAGGAGCTCAGAGCTGGAAAAGAGAGCTGAGCTGTTGGACCAATTAAAGCAACAAGCCAAGAATGGTGAGCCACCTTGTGTGCCCATCATAGACTAAATGGCTAATGTGAAGGATGGACCCAATGAGATCAGCTGATCTACACCTTCCATCGTGCTTTCCCCACTCAGTACCACTATCTTTCCAGCAAATAGGCCATTGGACATCATCAACTTCACCGGGCACCATATATGTATTAGCTTGTGCTTCTTGCACAACAGAATTTCTCGTCCTTGGTGGAGGGAGCTCTGTCCACCAGCTGATGATGGGTCTGCTGGAAAAAGTCTGTCCAACCCTGGTTCCACTGCAGGCGGGGGAGCCTAGGAGTCTGCTCTGGGGAAACCCTTAGGCTGCTGGTCCCAGGCAGAGTCAAAGGGATCCAAGCTTCCCCTCTTCTGCAACCTCACCCTCCCACCTTCTCCCCATCCCCCCAAAAAGAGGGGAAAATCAATTTCAATCAACGTGGAATGTAATATTATCAAATGTCAGCTGCTGAGGTCATGCGCTTTGAAAATTATCTTTGACAGCTTCTGGTCGACTTAATTAAGTGCTCCCCAAAAAGGGGGGAGGGAGGCAAAAATACTCTGATTGCTAGCTGCTCTGCCTTTGTGCTTTAGAGCTTCTATTGACAACTCTGAGCAAGATTGCCTTAGGGGGTTTTATTGATAGATTCTCGCCTGATATTGGAATGATTCTTGCACAGATAAATCACATTTAGATTTGTTGGTAATTGAGGAGAATTGATTGGTGCAGGAGGGAAGCCCCCAAGGGGTGGTCTCCTTGTCCTCATTGCAGGAAGCTCAGGGGAAAGTGGGGAGGGGTGTCATCGGAGAACAGAGAGCCTGCAGGGGAGGACCCAGACCTCATTGTTTATCTGTCAATTCTGACTTCCTCAGAAACTTGCTCCACCTCGTCCCCTCCCAAAGGAGGGGCACAGAGGAGAATATGAGGTGGAGGCTGGGGAAAGATTTGTTCCGGACACTTTTGGGTGGCGCTGTTTCAGGAGTGTCCTGAGTCGTGTGATCGTGACCTCAGCCTGAATCTTTCTCTCTCTTTCTCTTCTCTCTCTCTCTTCCAAGTCAGACTATGCCTCTCTGCTCCAGACCCTTCAAAGACTTCTGCGCAGAGCCCAAGAGTTCCAACTTCACAGAATGGCCTCTGTGGGCTGGCCCTGCCTACCTGAGTCCAGCCGTCACTCCCGCCTCTCCTATCAGCTCAGAACTTCTTCTAGCCTCCTTCTCCCCTCCTTGGGGTCAGTTCCCTTAGGGGTCAGATTGTGGGAGCTTCTCCCTTGAGACCTTCCCCAAAACCAGAGGCTCAAGCAGGTCACTGCCAAGGGGATCCCTAATACGTGTCCAGACCTGTCCAAGCAGCAGAGCTTTTGTGCCCAAATCCATCTCGTGTGGGATCCTCACTGCACAAATCAGAGACAAGCAGGGCTGCTGTGTGGCCAGGACCCCGTCAACTGAGCCTTCATCTCTCCCATTTGTGGTGCGTCCCTTGGAATGGCAATGAGCACTGTTTGAATACCACTGACTCAGTCCAACTCCATAATTCTCCAGACTGCTAATGCCCAGGGTGGGAAAGTGATTTGCCCAGGGTGTCAGAGCCAGGAGGAAGACTAGGGCTAGGACTTCTGATTCCCAGACTGGCTCTTCACTAACCATTAGCTTTTCACCTATGCCATGCTGCCCCTCTCGTATTACCACTGAGACAACTGAGGTTCAAAGGCATAAGGTGATGTGTCCTGGGTCACACAGAAAGGCATGGGTGTGACAGAAAGGCATGGGTGTAAGCAAAAGTCAGACTCCAATGCCCAAGTCCTGGCTGAAGGTTTGAAGAAAGAGCTAGTATCCCATCGAGCCCTGTTCCCACGGTGGAAGGCAACCACCATGTTCTGGGTTGGTGCCTTCTAAAGCTGGTCTTCTTTCAGTCCATGGACCCCAGCCCCATCCATCGCAGTGCAGCAGACATTGGCTCTTATATCTCTGGTCCTCAGCTTCCCACTTCCCACTCTGTTCCTAGATTTTCTCCTCACTAGTTTGTGCCTCACTTACAACTGGGGATTGTGGCAAACAATAAAAGCACTCAAAGAAACTGGGTGCAGAAGCACAGTACTTGTATCTGGAAAAATCTCCTAACACCCCAAGGTCCCTGCAGAGGAAGCACGGGAGAGTGTGAGTACCAGGAAGAGATTGGAGCTGGGGCCCAGCAATGGACAATCACTGCCAACCTGGTTACACTTGGTGGTGCAAAGAAGTGAGTTTCTGGGTCCATGGGGTTCTTTAAAGTTTGTGAACTGGGGTTATACACTCACTTTGTATTCTTTTTTAAATGCGATAGAGCCAGTCCATGCCCAAGATTGGCCTTGGGCTCAAACTTGATTGACTCTCCTCACCCCCTGAGCATGGAGAGACTGCTCATGGCCAGTCCCGGAGCAGAGGATGGCTTCGCCCTCAGCCATCTCCAACAGTTCCTGGCCAAACAGTGGCACAAGTGACCAGAGCTGTCCTGGGGACTGTGGCCCCAGAGACACTGTGATCACCAGGCAGATGACCAGTGACTTCATCTTTTGCCATAACAAAATATCATAGCCTGGGGCACTTAAGCAACAAATATTTATTTCTCCCAATTCTGGAGGCTGGGAAGCCCAAGCTCAAGATGCTGGCAGATTCGGTTCCTTGTAAGCCCCTCTCCCTGGCTTAGAGATGACTACTTTCTTACTGTGTGTTCACATGGCCTTTCCTCATTGCAGGCATGTGAAGAGGGCTCTCTCTCTCTCTGTGTCTCTCTTCTGAGGGCACTAATCACACCATGGGGACCCCACCCTCACTATTTCATCTAAGTCCAATTAGCTCCCAAGGGCCCCTCCAAATACCTCCAAATACTCTCACATTGAAGATCGGGTCTTCAACTTATGAATTTGGGGGGACACAAACATGGAGCCCATAATAACCAGTGTTCCAAGGATGCAGCCAGAGGTAGAGAAGGTGACAGCTGGAGGCTGATACTGAAAACCCAAAGTTTAGACAGTCACCCAGCCCAGAAGGACCAACAGACTCTCCTTCCTTAGTCTCACCTCCTCCCCTACCCCTACCTTCAACATTTCTTGCAATTTCAGTGTTGGCTTTGGGAAGAGATAAACTATGAGGTGTCTGAGTTGGTCTGCAGGGGGCCATTTTCAGGGTTCCTGCTCTGGCTCCAAGCTCAGGTAGGGACTCTGAAATGTATCTGTGGGTGACCTGGCTACTCAGCCTAGCCAGTCAGTGGCAGAGTTGGACAGCCACCTGGGGCTGTGTAGACGGCAGGGTGGCTGGCACCCCAGGGGCCCGGCAGAGGGAGAATGAGTGGGAGCTGAAGTGAGTGTGTGCCCTGTTGCTGCAGGCCTAACTGAGTGCCCTGGCAACTGTCAGAAGCTCCCAGCAAGAGGCATGTTGTTCCAACTGGTCTGCCCAGGGAGGGTGTTGTGTTCACAACAGCTTCCCATAGGTTAGCCTTGACCCTGATATGACAAAAATCTCCCCTAAACCCTCCAAAGAAGACCCCCTCCTCCACGGGGGCGGCCTTTGGCCTCCTAGACCCCGTGGTCCCCCTGCCTGCTGGCTCTCCTCCTCCTGGGACCCGCTGCCTTGCCTTTTGCCACTGTGCTCTTGCATAGCTCCCTGAGCCAGACAGTTGGTAAAAATGCACATGTGAAGATGTCTTAATATTAAATATAATTAGATATTATACCACATGCAGGGCTGTATGATTAGTGAAATATATGATCATTAGTTATTAGATTAATGTGTCTACTTGTGTAACTGAAAGCCATTTGCAAGCCGAAATGAAATAGCTCAATTTGCTGTAATTGACTGATCTCCCAGAGAGAGAGTCGTACATTTGCTTATGTACAAGGCGATTTCTTCAGATGTCGTCCCAGATGCAAGACAAAGAGCAGCCTCTCCCTGCGCCCCAAACCATGGGGCCAACTCTGCCACTGACTGGCTGGGCAGCCGGAGTAGCCAGGTCACCCACAGATACATTTTGGGGTCTCTGCCGAATGGAGGTATCCAGGTTGCGCACCAGTTTCTCTTTGTGCTGAAGGGTTACCTTGGTCTAACTTCCCCCAAGAGCCCCGGAGGGAACACTGGCATCCTGCTGGTCAAAGACAAATTGAGCTGCCTGGTAGACACTTTACCCTAGCCCCCTCCCCAGTGCTTTTACTCTGTGTGTGTGTGTGTGTGTGTGTGTGTGTGTGTCGGTTTCCAGGACAACCGAGCTGCAACTAACTAATAAAAAGGTTTGCAAAGCACTCCACAAATAGAAGATACAACTGGAATACTTATTATTGTGGTTATGGCCCAGTAATAACCAGATGCTAACGAGGGTGGCACGAGATTAAATTAAAAATTGGCAAGCTGCTAGGCAGCCAGGGCTGGTTCACAGGGCATGAGCCTGCCCACTCCCCTCCAACCAGCAGGTAGTCCCTGGCCGCGCCAGCGAGCGAGGCTTCGTTTTCCCACCAGAAAGGGGGCCAGTGTGCCACCAGGGGGGAGCCCTCTGCGTCCTCAGGCAAGTCAGGGATCAGTGACCAACAGGAGATAACACTGTCATGCCAGGCTGAATTCATCCACATGTTATTTGAGCCACAGAACTGATTTTCGAATAAGTGGCCTAGGTGGTAGTTCACTTCATTGTATAGATAAGAAAACGGAGTCAGAGGGAAGACAAACTGTGGGATCCTGGGCACATGGTTGTCTTCTCTGGACCCCAGTGTCCTTGGAGGGAATATGGTAGGCTCACGCTTTAGACTGTTATCATCGTACCCAGAATAGCTAGTACCCTAATTTCTCTTCTAAAGATGTTTTCCCCTTTGTAGTGTGTTTAGCAATCAGTGCCTTGAAAACTCCTTAAGAGACCTTAACTAGAGGTTTCACTTGCAATTTTATTTATGAATCAGGCAATCAATCAAATTAACAAGTATTTATTGAATATCTAATAGGAACTGAGTATGCTGCTGCGGGATAGCAAGGAACAGAAGTTTGGGATGTGGGCCCTGTCCGCAGGGAGCTTCTGACCCAGTGTACAAGGTTGGCACACGGGAGGGGCTTTGGAATGAACACAAAGGAGAGTGTGCCAAGCTGAACGGGAGCGTCTCCAGTGCCCCGGAGTCTCTTCAAATGGCAGAGACATCACTGCAGGCGAAAGAGGTCAGAAAAGGCTCGTGGAAAAGCTGGGGCAGGTGGGAGGCTTGAAAGCACAGACTTCACATTTCCCTGAGCAGTACACTTAAGATGTGTGCAGTGGGCGATGCCCCCATCCTATCTCATCTTCCATGATACTTAGCACTGTCTGATATATTATACATCATATTTATCTATCTTGTTTTCCCCCAACCAGACATGTAAGCTCCAAAGGGCTGAGACTGGAGACTGTTTCGTTCATTGCTCTGTCCTCAGAGCCTGGTACACAGTAGGTGCTAGGTGCTCCATAGATGATTGGTGAATGCTTGAGTGGCTGGGGTTCCCCCTCACCCCCCACTGTCTTCCTCTGCATTCTCACTCTTTGGTGCTCATCATCTCTTGCCAGACAACAGCAGAACTCTCCTCGTAGGTTTCTCTTGCCAGAAACCCTGGACCATTCACTTCCTCCTAATTTGTATTCTGATTTTTTTTTTCATGTTTAGCTGTCAAGTTCATTCCAAGGTCCCTGAGAGCAAGGCTTGGTCTTCTCATCCAGCCAACATTTGTTACACACATACTAGGAGTCACGTATTGAGTTAGGTGCCGGAGAACAAAACTGTGGTGACAGAGAATAATCATGGCTCTCAATAAGTCAAGCTACATGATGGAGAAAGTAAATAAAAAGACAGAAAGACAGCTGCCCCATAAAGTGCTAAGGAACCTGGATGCTGTACAAGAACCTAAGGTCCAAACATCATGTCACAGAGAAGTGGTATCTAAGCTGAAGTGTGGAGGATGAGTAAGAATCAAGGAAGCAGGAGACAGGATGACCCGGACTAGAACAGCACCATGGCAGAGACCATCACGAGCTGAGTCCTCGGGGACTGCAAGGTGTCCTGGGTGGCTGAAGTCCACAGGCTGGGCTAATGGCACATGGAGTGAGCCTGGCCAGGTCGACAAGTGTGTCAGATTATGGCGCCGTCACTGGGTTTAGCAAACTAGAGGCTGGTCTTTGGCTTTCAGTCCACTTGAGAGAAGTTTTGAAAGCAAGACAGAGTCTGACGCAGGCTTTGGAAGGTGAAGGGGTGGGAAGAAGTTGACCTGAGTGTGCATGGGGCAGAGGGAAAGATCAGGTGAAGGCCAGCGGAGGGCCATCAGGTCAAGGGAGGGATTTTATGGTTTCTGTTTTGATGAGAAAGGACTGAACTCTTCGTATTGTCATGGGAGAAGAAGTGGGGCAAGGGTTAAGGGTTAGGGTTTGACACACCACTGTACCTTCTCTGCCCATGGGGTGACAGCCACCTTCCCCACTCCCTACCCCACAGGAGGACTCGTCCTCCACCCCTTGGGGAAAGGAAGTGAATGTGTCCTGTAGAGGACTGGAACACATTTACATCCCATGTAAAAGTTTTGGCCTCTCTGCCTAAATTACCAATGACCGTATCTGCCTGCGTGAGGGGAGACTAGGGGCAAAACTGTCTCTCTGGCCTCAGTCTCAAGAACTCAAGAATGAGCAGAGAAAAAAATCCACACACCGTCTTTTGCAGGATATATATCTATCTATATCTATATCTATATGTGTGTGTATATATGTGTGTGTGTGTGTGTGTGTATATATACTTGAGAGAGAGAGAGAGAGTGCAGGAGAGTGGGGGAGGGTGGAGGGAGAGGAAGAAAGAGAATCTTAAGCAGACTCTATCCTCAGCGTGGAGCCTGACTTGGGGCTCAATCCAAGGAGGCTGAGATCATGACCTGAGCCAAAACCAAGAGTCAGTAGCTTACCCGACCAGGCGCCCCTCTTGGGCAGCTAATGTTTGAAGATGACCAACCCTATTAATGCAAATGTTTTGGGTAATGAAGAAATCCATTTTTTGTTTTCCAAGAGGAAAATTTTTCCCAGATGCACCCACCAAACCTCCACCTTGACCAGACTGGATGTCCCAGCTACCCTGGCTGCAGAGGAGGAGGCCGGGAGAGGGGATGGGGCTGCCACAGCCAGTGTAGACCATTCCCCAATTGCCACATTGCTGCCACTGGTGGAATTAGGGCCTGAGGAGCCAGGAAAGAGAAGAGAAATGACTGTCGAGTGAGCAACTCCCAGTCTGCCTTGCCCACTACACGTACATAAGCTCACCTGCCAAGGTGCTCACTACCAAGACTGTGAGCGGCAGCCATGTGGGCCACCCTCCCTCTACCAGAATTCAGCACGGGGGCAGCGATCACGGCAGAGGCAACACTGTGCTGGGGAAGCCACTAGATCTGAGCTGCCTGGTTCCGTATCTGAGTCCATGTTCGGCTGCCCCCCCTGACACATCATGGGTCCTGGGCAAATTAGTCAACCTCTCAGCCCCTCAGACTCCCCACCTGAAAACAAGAATCATACCGGTCTTCCTGGGATACAATGGGGTTGCTGGGAGAATAAGTGCATTACATGGGACAAAGCTCTTGGACAGGACATGGAATGAGGATGGATTTGCTACATGTTGGCGATCGCGAGCACATGTGGATGCCTTAGCGTGACCTCAGCATTTTAAATGCATCGTGTATGCTTTTTAACATAAGCCTGCAAGGCATATATTCTTACACCCATTTTAGAGATGAGAAAACAGAGTCTCGGGGAAGGGAGGTAACCTATCAAAAGTCATGAGGCCAGAGGGCGGCAGAGCCAGGGTTGGAACCTAAGTCCAAAGCCCGGTTCTTTCTAGGAGACTGTGTCCTCTTTTGCGGCCAAAGAACCGGTGGAGTCAGGCCACAGGCGTCAGCCCTGCACAATTGCCCTCTGGCTTTCTGCAGCCTGCACTTCAAACCGAAAACCATCAGCTTCCCCAGAAGCCATGTCTGCCTCAGAAGGAGCTTGAAAGCTGGGCCTCTGCAGCCTTGTGACGCGTCACAACGCCCCATGGGAGGGGAGGCTCCGTCTTCTCCCCCATCCTGCTGGTGCTCACGGGGTGTGGAAGCAGAGATGCTCCACCAGCACCCTCTTTCTCCAAAAGGTCTTTTGTGAACTGTGGATTTGTGGGTGTCATGCTGGCCTCCTAGTTCTCAGGATGATGGGCCAGGTGCGCCTGGACAGCACCCACACCACGCACACACACACACAACACATCCCCGTCACCTCCTCTCCTGCTGCCCCAATCCCAAGTCACCACTGAAGTCCAGCCTGCAGCCCGCCTCTTCCAGCAAACAGCCGGCACCCATGCCACACTGGACCCCTGCCTGTGTCTTCCTCTCCCCCTATGAGATGGGGGACAAGTCTGACTCCTGGCTCAAACGGGCAAGGCCTGCCCTCCCCCAAGCCCACTCTAGAAATGCACCCTGGTAAAATACTACATTTTTCTCAAGCCATCTCTGCCTGCAAAGTGAGCACATGGAGTTGAGATGTCAGAAACCAGACAAAAGGCTTTACTATAACTGATATGGATTAAAACAGAAATGGAAAGCAAGATCTAAGACACCGAAGCCACCAGTCAGGACTGTCACCAAGCGAGCCAACAATGGCCCCCAAGCCGGGTCACACAACAGCACTTCCAAGGGAGCAGGGAAGACCCAACTACAGCCCCGCTGAAGATCACCGTCACCTAGAGCGCCCCCCACCAGGGCCAACCACCCCCACCACATGATAACACATAATCTGCTTCTGAAAATGACGCATCCAACACCTTGAGAAATTAGTGTGAGGGCCCTGGGATGTACAACGGGGCACCTGGGGGGCTCAGTAGGTTGGGCACCTGCCTTTGGCTCAGGTCATGATCCCAGGGTCCTGGGATTGAGTCCTGTATCGGGCTCCCTGCTCAGTGAGGAGTCTGCTCCTCCCTCTGCCCCTCCCCCTGCTCATGTGCTCTATCTCTCTCAAATAAAAAAAAAATTTAAACACACACACACACACACACACCAGATGTGATCGATTGTCTGTTCTGCAAAGATGACCTTGATCCCTTCCTCCCTCCATCCCTATACATCAAGTTGCATGTCTTTGCTGCCTGTTGCCATTGTGTGTTCTATACCCATCCTGGCCACCAGCTCCCCTTGCTGTGGACAGGAGCACATGGCAGGATACCCGATGAATACCCGCAGTGCAGCAGCTTCCGCCAGCCAGGGGAGGCCGGGTCCATACCAGCATGCCGAGAAACAAGAGCTGAGCCCAGGTGCACCCCGACAGGGCCCAGGCCTACCCCCAGCCCTAAGAACATCACTGATAATGCAACTTCTGGTGCTTTTTTTCATTTTGCCAGAGATAAAGATACCTACGCGAGTCCATCCATCCATCCATCCATATATATACATGTTAGCCACGGCAACTAAGAAAGCCATCCAAATTGCAGCACTGAAATGAACAGAGCTGAACAATAAGCTAAAACATGCCTAGAGCAAGTTGAGCAATAAACAGGTTTTTAATTTTTTCCCCTTCCATCTCTTGAGTGTCTGTTTCTGATGGATGATGTGACAGAGGAAGGCGGCTCCATAAATTCCGAATTCTGAATACTAAATCAGTGAGTGGCAGCCGAGTGCTGGGCGCCTAGTTCTCCTTCTTCCTGGAGCGGCAGTTTTATGGGGACTCTGTGACCCAGCCCCGCCCCTCCCGAGGGGCCGAGGGGCCGATGCACTCAGTGACCAGGCAGTGGGATCACGTGCCCATCACGGTGGCTTGCCAGGGTGGCCTCTGAATCCCTGACTCTGGGAAAGTGGGATTCAGAAAGGCAAGAGGTCTTGCTCAAGGTCACAGAGGTGCAGAGATGAGTTTGCAGTGTTGGTGTGGCTCTTTGGGTGCCCTCCATCCCAAAGTTGGGGCTCTTTCCCCTTTTCTGCATGAGAGAAATTGAGCTTCAGGTCTCTTAAGTAGCTCAGCACAGGGAAAAAGTGGGACTGAAACCCCAACTTGGTTTGCATCCAGAATTCATATTTTTTGCAGCAGAAGGGACCTTCTTGAACTTTTTGACATCGTGGCACATATACAAAATAATAATACTTGTGCTACATGCCAGAATGACCTGGAAGGGATTTGAGAGTCTTCCTATGGGGGCTGGTGGAAATTTTTTATCACTTTTGGTTTATATTACATAATTACAAACAAGAAAAATAAGTATTGGGAAAGATATTAAATATTGAATATGTATAAAAATCTCAAAGAGTATATTTTCATATTTGTAATAAGAAACCCTAACTTGCTTCTGTGAGCATAACATTCTCATATCAAATTTTATGTGCAAAATGGCTGCACCCAATTCCTGATCAATACCTCTTAATGATGGTGTCTTCAAACTCTCAACAACCGCCACTCACAAGAAACTTTGTTCACATGAGTATGCAATAAAATTTTTAAATCATTTTTTTTACAGACAGTTAAAAAATTTACAACAGTTGAAATTATATTTTAAGAACGTAATAGCCTTTCCTTTTCTTTCACTGACAATTATACTGTTGGAATGTCTTGTGATACTACATTTGGATTTCTAATTGAACTGAACTTTTCCATAGCAAATGCTTCAATATAATGATAAAATTTGATTTGAGGGTTGCGTATGCAATATTTGAGCATCACCCAACAGTTGGCTTGGGCCTTCCCGAAAGGGCTCATCAGCTGCAAATGAAAGAGAGAATCTCATAAAAATAAAGCAGAGGCCCTGGGACTCCTGCCCATTCCAGGAACTCATACCATGTTCCACACATACCCCAGGCTGTGTGCTGTGCTCCTTGGGTGCCCAGAACACAAGTCCTCCAGCACCTCCCCAGCTCCTTGCATGCGATGGACAACTGTTTGCAGAAGTAGGCATGCAAGAAGCAGAACACCTCTTGGCTGCTCCTGGAGGGTCAGTGCTGTCCCTGCGCATAGGTGTGTTTGCCACAGGTAAGGACTGCACGGTGGCTCTTTGGAGTCTGTTCCCTTCAGACTGTGCTCAGAGGAGTCCCCACCAAGGTCCTGGAAGCCAATGCTGATAGGGATTCCAGGAGCTTCCAAGGCTAAAAGCATCACTATCTCTTTGCCCACTTATAAGACTTTTGTGCCTGGCCATCTGGTGGGAAACTTTGCTCTTGGTTATGCTTCCTTCCATCATTATTGAATCAGGTGAATAATCATCTGAGAATGTAACTGAGATTTCTTCTCCCAGTGCTTTTTTCATCTTACCTTTCTTTGTCATTTAGGTGGCAGGTGCCCTGCCCTCCAGGGCCACAGCCAAGAACATGGTGCCACTGTCCAGCTTAGAGTCTCAGGGCATGCTTTTGAATGTCCATAGCAGAAATGAAGGTGTGAGAGCAAAGAGTTTTGTGAAATAATATTTTTGCAGCACTTAAAAAGGGCTTGGAAGTGTCAGAGCACAGATTTTAAACAGAATAGAGAGGAATCTAAGCTGAATAACAATCATTACCTTAACCAACTGGCCCTGACTGAGGTTCAGAGGTGAGGAAGACCAGATAGCAGCTGAGAGAAGAATCAAAGGAGGTGGGACTGGAGTTTCAATGAGTAGGTGTCTGACATAGAGCCCAGCAGAACTGCCTCATAGAGCTGGGAGTGAAAGGCAATCAACATAATGACAAAAACCCTGATTCTAGATCCCGGTTAGAGCAGAAGAGAATATTGTTTGCATTCCAGGATGGAGTCCAGGAGGCCAGGTGTCCCTTTCTAACATGGCACCTGAGTGGAAGACTAGCCATGACTGAAAGTGTCTTCATGATCTGATCAGTCTTGGGTGTCCATTTATCCTCAGGTGCTACGGAGAAAGCCACCAGCATCCCCATGCTCCCTAAAAGAGATGTAGATGTGGCCCAGAGGGCAGCTGGAAAAGAGGCAAAGAGGCTTTGCTGCTGGGACAAAGAGAGAGCCATTGACCTGGTGTTGACCTGGCAAGTGGAAACCACAGTAGGGACCAAGGTCACATGCTACAGGTACGGCAGGGGCAGAGGCCAATATCCCAGGATCCATGACAAAGTCAACAAGATGTACCTCCTCTGGCTTCCAGAAACATAGATTACTCCAGGAAAAGGAGGAAAAAAACAGAAGTTAAATCCTGAACTGACCATGGGTTTTTTTTGTGTGTGTGTTTTTAAGATTTTATTTCTTTATTTGAGAGAGAGAGAGTGAGAGAGAGAAAGAGAGCACAAGCAGAAGAGGAGGGACAGAGGGAGAAGCAGATTCCCCCCTAAGCAGGGAGCCCGACATGGGGCTCAATCCCAGAACCCTGGGATCATGACCTGAGCCAAAGGCAGATACTCAACTGACTGAGCCCCCCAGGTGTCCTGAACTGACCAAGTTTAAATGAGAAGTGCTGGTTACCTTGAATTTGTTTGTTTTCCACCTTTGGAAGAAATGAAGGGCTGAGAACTAAGATGAGTTCTGTTATAAAAAACACAGTTTGCACATCTCATGACTGTATAAATAATTTGTGCCTATCACAGAATTTATAAATAAATTCATAACTGTTCACTTTTGAGTATAACCAATATGTATATATAACAGGCAAATCCTCCTTTTATGAAACAAACCATGGCTGAATCCCAGTGAGCAAAAGAGGTGGATATTGATGTCATAAAATGATTCTCCACTTTACAAAAGATGTTTCCTCTAAAGTGTTTTAATTGGTTAGATATCTTGATGCAATTAAAATAGTATCTGATTCTGTAGAACTCATTTTTCTAGCTGATCATCAAGCACTGTGAAGACAGCTGCAACGATTTGTTTTCACCTGAATCTCAGCCTGAGGTGCTCATGCTAGAACTTTGACGGAGGGAGGAAGAGTTGTCTTGGGTGAACAGATAGAACTGAAGGCCATGTTCAAGCTGGACTTGAAGTCAAATGACTTGAGCACTAAGGTCTGCTGTGCCACCAAGCTGCTGTGGCACCTTCCCCAGGCCTCTCTTGTCTCTGAGGTTCCTTCCATATGGGAAGGGGATTGGACTGAGATGGTTTATGGTTTCTTCTAGCACTAACCCTATGACTTGTATTTGTGAATATCTTGGGTTACAGAATGACCTGTTTGTGTTGTTGTTGTAGGTAAGAATATAGAGCCTATGAGCCTGCAACATAATGTGACCATGTCTGGGACCTTGGTGACATGTTAAAATAGCATCTAGTCAGGTACAATGTTGTGTGCTCACTATAGACCAGTCCCCAGCTAGGCACTGTTAGAAAACAAAGGATTGCCCAGTTTCCTGCCCTGAGAAGAGAGGATGCCTCAGAAGAAGCAATACAAGGACAAAAAAGACGCTGCAAAGTCAAGTGCTGTGGGCTCAGGTAGGCAGGGCTTCCTACAAGGTGTTGCGGTCAGGAGGGCACAGATGAGCTGGATTTTGCAGAGTTAGTTGAACTTCTAGGCAGAAGAGAGGTCATTCCAGGTGATGCAGGAGGGGACAGTGCTTCTCAGACTTTGATGCAGCCCATGAAACCACAGCAGTGTGACCAGCTCAGTGAGGAATACAGATGCATAAGTTGTGATGAACAGATGGGCAAAAGGGAATGGAGCGGGTTATAGAGATCTTTCTTTCTTTCTTTCTTTCTTTCTTTCTTTCTTTCTTTCTGTTTGAAAACACTGATCTCTTTTGTTTGTTTCGAGTTTATTTAAATTCTAGTTAGTTAACATATAGAATAGTATTGGTTTCGGAATAGAATTCAGTGATTCATCACTTACATACAACACCCAGTGCTCATCACGAGTGTACTCCTTAATACCCATCACCTCCCAAAATTTTCATTTTCAAACATTTTTAATACTTTTGCTCTCTGTTTCTCTGTATTCACCTTTCTCACTCAACCATGGTGCTGTGAATATCTCCATAGTGCAAACTGCGAGTAATAAATCCCCCAAACCCTTCTTTACAAAGGAAGAGACGTAAGCCCAGGTTTAACCTGTGAGGCAAAATGCATCCACTCCCTTGGACAAACAGACTCCCCACGTTTTGGTTTTATGTATAATTTATACGTTGCTGTTTCCAAAAAAGTATTTGAGGGGCTGTAAATAAAGGTCTGAAATTTAAAACGTTGAAACAGAAATATCAAATCAGGAGCCATAAATAGGGGAAGGAAGGAAAGCTGAACCAAAGTTAACTTTGGCCATTGAACTACCTTTGGCTGTGTTTCCTAGAAGTCAAAGAGGAGAGGAAAGTCATTCTATAGACTAGCTAATAAAAATAATATATCAAGTATCTAGAATTGACTCTCTCTGAATATTCAGAAAATGTAACAGAATTTTGAAGGTGTTCTGGAGGGCTTACCAGAACCTCTCTTTGGTTGCCCCAGTAAGTAAAATATATGCCAAAGTAATTCATATAATATTTATGTGTCAGGTACTCATTGCTATGTGTAGACTTCACTGAGCACTGGATGGTGAGATAAGACACAATAGTTGTCTGCCTTAAGCTTTTAACCCGATAAAGGAGATGCAACATGTAATCAAATAAGTATTTACTAATCATCAATATTTATTTAAGATCTTCTCTGCACTGGTCACATAGTAAACTGATCATTTCCACAAAAGAGGAAGATTTTTAAAAATTTCTTCCAAGGTTAAAAGATGCTTCTTAACAGAACCTGGATGTGTCTTTTATTAAAAAAAAAAAAAAAAAAAAAAAAAAGACCCAATCACACCAAAAAAACGTAACTGTGTGAGAAGATGATATGTTAATTCGTTGGACTGTAGAATCATTTCACTATGCATATGTGCACCAAATCATCTTAAAAACAATGTTTTAGGGACACCTGGGTGGTTCAGTGGCGGAGCATCTCCCTCCAGCTCAGAGCGTGATCCCAGAGTCCTGGGATCAAGTCCTGCATTGGGCTCCTCATATGGAGCCTGCTTTTCCCTATGCTTGTATCTCCACCTCTATCTCTGTGTCTCTCGTGAGTAAATAAATAAAATCTAAAAAAAAAAAAAGTTTTAGAAGTCAACATTGAGAAATAAGAACAATACTTTTAAATATAAGTTTAAAGACCAAACAAATTGATAACAACATACAACATACACACAAATCTAAAGCAGCATGTATCTCGTTCTCATGGAAATATAGAGTAGGGGTTAGAAATACGTTGTTTAGCTATAGGCCACAGAACCTTGACTAGACGGTGCTTCTCAAACTTTAATGTGAGTGTAACTCACCTGGGGATGGCTGTTAAAGTGCAGCTTTACTTATATGGTGGATCTAGGCGAGCCTTGCAAGTCTTCACCTCTCGTCAGCTCACAGGCAGCATCGTGAGTGGGCAGGCACCAACAGGTAGTGACCAGGGCTTTGTTCGTCTCATCATTACACATTTCTGAGACAAGTATTTCAGGCTAATATGGTCAGGACTGTGTAGAAGCCCAGTGATGCCACTGGGGAGCCACTCTCTTGCCTTCCCTCCACTCTACCTTCTTTTAAAAAAAAATGCTTGTTGCCTCATGGCACAAAATGGCTGCTCTCCCAGGTGTCATGTCTCAGTTTCAGATCTGAATAACAAGGGAGTGGCCCTGTATTAGGAAGACATAAGTTTCCCAGAGTTTATCTCAATCTGCCCTCAAAAAAGCTGAGGTCTAACTGGCCAGAACGTGTCACATTTTTACCTTTAGCTGCAAAGGAGTATGGGAAAGCATTTGGTTTTAGGTGAGCCCCACCCTGAACAAAATTGGGTATTTTTAGTAAGGAAGAAAAGACAGATGGCTATCAAGGAGGCGGCTGGCAGTGTCATGGCATAGAAACCTTCCCCATAAGCTTCCTTTGAGTGCCTAACATGCCCCATGTTCTCTGCGGGTCCTTTCCCAGTGAGGCATCCTGGCATGTCCCACGGCTTCCATTCTCACAGATGGGGAAGGAGGCTCTGAGGACTTAGATGTGCATCTTGGCATCACACATCTGGTCAATGGAGAAGTCCTGGGGCCCCTGGGCCCTGGCTGTTTTGTGAGCATGTGTAGGTAGATTGTGACAAAGAGTGGTATCTTCAGTTGAATACATTTGAGGCCTATGCCTCACCCTCTAGGGAAACTTAAAATGAAAGTCACCTCCTAGGCCAGCCAAGGGTGCAGCATTAAGAGAAGTACTTTGTAAATGTGGGAGAAGGATAGACTCACAAGCAGTAAATAGCAGGCACTGATGTAGTGCAAATCACGCCAGACAAACTTAATTGCTTTTTTTCTAATCTATAGAAATGCCAGATGAGGAGATAAAAGGAAAGCAGTGAATATAATTGCTCTCAATTTTAGGAACGTGCTTGGGAAGAGTGACTTGGGGGAGGTTCTGAGTTAAAATATAAATAATAACAATTCAAATGGGTCCAGGTAGAGGCAGCAGAAGGGGTCCTGGCGCTGGGAAGGGAGGAAGCTCATGCCCTAGAGGGTGTGGAAAACAGGGAGGCAGTGACCCCAGGGGGCCCCACGTAGTGCTAAGGGCCTGCATGTCACTTGAGGCCTGAGTCACGTTTTGACAAATCCTCCCAACCCAGAGTGTGGTCCTGGGAGCCTCAGCACGGCCAAGGCCAGGGCCTTGCCAGAAACACAGAATCATGGGCCCCCCCGCCCAGCCGGCCTGCAGTGGCTTCTGCGTGTAACAAGCCCCAAGGGAGTCAGGTACACATTCACATGCTTTAACACTGCAAAGTTGGAGTATAACACCACTCCCCCCCACACACCCTCTAGTAAGGAGGGCCTCCTTCACCCTCCCCTTGCTCCCCAGCCCCCCCCCAAAACACTCGCTCTGAAATTCAGCCTCCACATCAAACTATTACCTCACTGCCCTGATGGCAGCTCATTCCCCCAGCGAGTATCAGCCAGACTAAGGTATAAACACCATTGGGGTATTTATCTTTTTAAAATGAGTCAGTTAACGAAACTACTGGAGGGACTTCAAGCCTCATGACATTGGAATGGCGGAGGAGGCATCTACAGGCAGGGGACTCCCCCAGGGTATCAAGGATAGAAAGTTGAATTGAGGGGCGCCTGGGTGGCTCAGTCGGTTACGCATCTGCCTTCTGCTCAGCTCGGATCATGGTCTCAGGGTGCAGGGATGGAGCCCCACGTCCGGCTCTCCACTCAGCAGCGAGTCTGCTTCCCCCTCTGCCTCTGCCTCTGTGAGCTCTCTAACTCTCTTCTTTCCCAAATAAATAAATAAAAATCCTTAAAAAAAAAAAAGTTGAATTGAGTGCCTCCGCACCCCCAACACACAGCCCTCCTGTTGCCAGGTACTAGTATGTACTTTCTCATCTGTTTCTCGTAATGCGGAAGGTTTTCTTATCCCCTGTAGGGCGAGAAGTCTGACACTTAGTAAAGTTAACTGGTGTGAGGTTATACTAGAAGGGACAGAATCAAGCTTGGTGCCAGGAGGCCATCTTCTGAAGTCAGAATCTCCCTCTCACCCCGTGCCATGCCCCTCACTCCCTCTGCCCACCTGTGCTGATCACCTAGTCCAGACCCTGTCACACCCATATCTCAAAAGTGTCTGAAGCAAACTTACAGCATAAAACCCATATATATGAGTCCCTTTATAGTAATAATTCATAAGTGCCACCTAATAAGGGGGAAAAGATTATCTCGCAGAGCCCCAAGGAAAGGAAAGTTGCTGCCACCATACACAAAACTTAGCTTTAGGTTTTCTGAGAATTGAGGCAGAAAAAAAAAAGTATGATGACATTTTCTAGGAAAAGAGAGTGTGGTCAGGAGAGACCCGCTTTTTCTGAGCACAGAGGAAAAGTGTCTTATGAAACTGACAGATGGCCCCGCCTGGGAAGGGACGAGTAAAATTATCTGTGACCTGGAGAAGCGAGCTGTTTGGGTAAGGTGCCCCCAGATGAGATTCACCTCGGAAAAGCATAAGCATTAACACAGAAGGGAAAAATAATCACGAAGACAGAGATGGATTCAATAAGTGGAGGGAACTTCAAAAGTGAGGACCCGCTGAGAGAGGCGCAGGCCCAGAGCTGAGCACAAATTACATGAGTTTGCAGCGTGAAGTGGCAGAGAAATTAAAAAAAAAAAAAAAAAAGAAGCAAGATGATTTGGGTGTGCATGTGCAGGGCCCAGGACACAAAGCCAGGAGGAAATGGTCTCGGGTGGTGAGATGAGGCCCGGGAGGCTGCAGGCAGCCGTGGGCATCTCATTACCCGGCAGAAGGAGGCAACGTGGTGAGGGTTCAGGGAAGGGCACCAGGCATGATTAGGTAGCAGGAGAGATTAATTTATGAAGAAAGATTAAAAACTAAAGTAGGAGAGCGGGGCTCTGGGAAGACAGGCTCCCAGGTGTTGGGGGGATGGAGGGGGCACCTGGGGGCAGAGGGGGCGGCCTGGCCGGGACTATGGGGGGATGAACTAGGCCAAGGGCAGGGGGAGATGGTGGAAATACCCACCTAAGGAGACCTGAAGGGGCTCAGTCAAAATTAGAAACTAAGACAAAGCTGCCATTGTAACTGCCATATACAGAAGCTGCAGAGCCTCGAGCTCCACACAGAAAGTCATCCACATACTCTCTGCAGCCCACCTTATGGTCAGTGGGGTTCCTTTTTGAGGTGGGGGGGTGGAAACAGGGGCTCGTATTTAACATTATGGAGAATCTACCACATGCTAGGTATTGCGTTGAGCATTGAGAAGACAGTCATAGAAGACAGTCCCTCATCTCAAGGCGCTTAAGGATGTAGATCTATCAACTCTTCTAAATCAGAGTAATAAGTACTTTGAAAAAAATAAGGAGAGAGCACCAGGAACCAGAGGAAGAGGTCAAGGTAGGGATTCTCAGAAGAGGTTGTGAACCAAGTTTGGAAGGCTGATAGGCATTAGCTAGCCAATGTGGCGGATGGATGGATGGGATACCAGGCAGCATCAGCTAATCAGTATAACTAATTAATAACAATTAGTGCAAGAATATAGAGGTCTAGGGATCCCTGGGTGGCGCAGCGGTTTGGCGCCTGCCTTTGGCCCAGGGCGCGATCCTGGAGACCCGGGATCGAATCCCACTCGGGCTCCCGGTGCATGGAGCCTGCTTCTCTCTCTCTCTCTCACTGTATGACTATCATAAATTTAAAAAAAGAATATAGAGGTCTGAAAGAGTATGATATGTTCAAGGAAATTGGAAAGTCCTGGTTTGGCTGCAGAAAGGGGGATGGGAAAGCAAAGAGAGAAGATTAACTAGTTAGGCCTTTATAAAAGACTTTGTATGCATGAAGGTCAGAAATTTGGACCTCAGTTTGAAAGTCTGTTCAGTCAGCAACCGAAGGCTTTTAAGAAGTAGCATGGAGAAATCAGGTGTAACTTTTAAAAGATTACTCTGGTGGCAGGGGAAATATGTGCTATTTCCAAGGATAGTCAGGAGACAAGGAAATCAGTGAGATGACTATTTTCATGACCCAGGTAAGAATTTGCAAGAGGCTGAACTAAGGTAATGATGCAGAGACACAGAGGCTGCAGATCTTTCCAAATGCCTGGCAAGGGGATCTGGCCAGGAAGGTGGAGGTTGGTAAATATGGTCCTGGTGTGGGTTCCTGACCAGACAGTGGCATATAGCACTAAGATTGGCAATTGTCAGGTTTCAGGAGAAGTAAGTCCTGTGTGGACAAACTGAACTAGATATGCTTGGAGTACATTCTGTGGGCAGGATCAGATGGGTAATAAGCCAGATTTCGATAAGAGAGGGATACAGGAGGGGGTGATGAAGAGTAGTGCAGCCAACACTTGAAAGTCCCTGGCTGCCAGGACAAGAGTGAGGCAGGATGCCCCCAGTGAGGGAGTAGTTGAAGGAGAGCATGGTGTCATTCAGTTGGTCCTCAGATGAGAATGACCTGAACATGTTCTCAGACTACAGGGGTGAAGATGTAGAAGATTCCAAGGGAATCATGGACAAAGTGCTGGACAAAGAGTGCTAGACAGAGAGTGCTGGACAGGGACCATTCATGGTCCAAGAATGGGCCATTGGCACACAAGATTTCAGAGTGGGATCATTTCTGGATCATCCCAAGCCATAAAATGCCTGTCTGGCCATGCAGCTTAACATCCTTCGGGACCTTCCCCTTGTACTTGGGAAAGAGAGCAGCATCCTCCCATTGCTCTCAAGGCGTTGCCTAGTCCTGCTTCCTCCCAGTCTCCTCTTATCACACATCCCTTCTCCCCATTCTCTCTATACCCCATTCACTTTTGGGCACCTGGGTGCCTTAGTCCATTGGGCATCTGACTCTTGATTTCAGCTTGGGTCATGATCTCAGGGTCATGAAATCAAGCCCTAGGTCTGGCTCCATGCTCAGCAGAGTCTGCTTGAAATTCTCCCCCTGTCCCCAATCCTCTAAATGAATAAATACAATCTTAAAAAAAAAAAAACTCACTCCCACCTTTCACATGTGCCAGGTATGCTCTCCAACTCATCTTTTCCTTTATAACTAACTCCTCCTTATCTTTCAAATTTGAGCTTCTTTCTGGAAACCTTTGAAATCCAACTACGACAGCTTCCTTTCTTAGATTCATATTTCTCTTTGCCACGGCACAAATTTATGCATTCTTGGTCATGATTATTCAATTCTGTAACAACAATAAGGACTGTAGAAGTTTTCAATCGCCATGGTAACTCCAGCATCTAACACAGTGCTCGTATAGAGTGGGCCATTGATTCGTATTTATTGGATGAATGAATGAACAAACGAATGGAGGTTGTTTGTGAGGAAAGGAAAGCCTCTGTCCTTTTGGTGAGAAGATAGAACAAGACTGGGGATCTGGAAATGGCAAGCATTGTGAGTAAATGAGCTCCAGGTCCCAGCCTGGAGCTGAGAAGACAGCTACTCATAACCCCAGACGAGACAGAGAAAGGGGGCACTCTTAGGAGAGCAATTCAGGCTGGCACCAGCAGCCAGCTTCACTTAAAGAAGTATAACACTTTAATTATCGTGGCACTCTGAAGGGCTAATTCAGCTGAAAACTAATTGCTGGTAAAGGCTGCCTGGGTGAGGTCAGCCAGCACACAAGAAAGGTACGAGGAGACAATGAAACTTTGAATTAGTATGCTGGAAACATCTGAAACATATTCATTGTGTTAATAGAAATGCCGAAGTATATTAGACATTTTGGGGGGCTTATTATTCATATTAGTTATAATATGGAAATCAAATTTTATTTCTAAATTGCAATCAAATGATATTTTCTATTAAAACTTTAATAGCAAGCCAAATTAAGCACTGCTACGGGTTACATATTACTAATCCAGTTTGGTTATCACTCATTTTTTTTATTCTGTTATGAATCATCATGGGAATGAAATAAAACGAGATGTTTTCCAAAATGAACTGAAAAGCCTTTTCCTGAACAGAGCAGAGAAACTGCTTAAGAGTTCAAATGAGTTACCGCCTCAGTAAAATAAACAAAGGCAAGCACTGACAGGGAAGCTGCACATTGGTGAAAATAATTCACCTTCTTCTTCTATTACATCGCCCTGCAGGACCAAGAGCTGAAGTTCTAAGAGGTCAATTAATCAAATCTCCTGTCTCAAGACAAAATTGCATAAAATCCTTCCTTAAACTAACTGACACCCCATTAAGAACCAACCTTGGCTTACTTCTTTGTCCAAAGTGCAGTGGCCTTTCCCAAAATGTATTTGGAGTCCTCATTGCCTCTTGCACATAGTAGGTGGTCAACAAAACCCTGATGGTGTTGACTTAATAATTACAAGTTAACCTCTCAAAGGCATCTATTGATATTATATAAACATATAGATCACCCAAAACAATACTTGACACACAGAAGGTGTTTATAAATGCAAAGTCTTTTTTTTTTTTTCCCTGCCAGGGAAAGTTTGAGAGAGCAGTTAGTTCCCTGGTCCATCCAAAAATCACTGTAAGGGCACATGTGTGGCTCGATTTGTCGATTTTGGCTCAGGTCATGATCTCTGGGTTGTGAGATCTAGCCCTGCGTTGGCCTCCGTGCTCTGCATAGAGTCTACTTGGGCTTCGTCTCCCTCTCCCTTGGCCCCTCCCACTCCCACTCACCCTCTCTCTCCTTCTCTCATAATAAATAAAAGCATAAAATCATTATATTGATAATAGATAGCATTGGAGTGGCGACCACGGGCCAGGCCCTGTGCCAAGCTCTTTATATACACTATCACATGTGTCATATACAACAACCATAGTAAGGGGAGTTACTATTAGCCCCATTCCACAAAGGAGAAAAATGAGGCACTGAAAGGACATTCATGTGCCCAAGTTTCACAAAGCTTCATGTGGTAGAGCCAGACTTCAAGTCCAGCAGCGTGATGCCACTACTGGTGCTCCAACCACAGGACCATGCAGCCTCTTGTGCACCAGAAAGTGTGCAAGAGGCACTCACTCTGGTGTTTGAAAGGCCTTCCTTTCCCTCCGGAGCTCCATCCAGGGCTCTCCCAGAACCCAAGGGATGGAGATGGGTTGGTTTTGCTTCGAGCTCTGGCTGTTCACCCTCCTCCACATCCTCAGAAGCTGCAGGAGAGAAGGCCCCAAGTACCTTTGGCCACCACGCCCTGGTTGTATAAATATGGTTACAATCAGAGGAAGTATCCAGGTGTTTCCCAGGACTCCCTTGCTCTGTAGGGATCCAGAAATAATTGACCCAGACTTTCCAAAGCCGACCCCTGACTCTTGCCGCTCCTCCTGGTCCCCTCTACTTCCAGCGTCTGGGTCGCTGCATGCTCTCCATGCCAGGCTGAACAGTGAACAGTACCTCGGCTTCCTTAAACAGCTCAGAATGTAACCTGATTTGGAAATCGTGTCTTCGTGGGCATAATCAAGTTAAAACGAGGTCTTGCTGGACGTGAGTGGATCCTGAATCCAATGACAGGTATCCTTATAGCCAAGAGAGAGAGAGATTTGGAGACACAGGGGGAGGCCACGTGGAGGCGGGGGCAGTGATGGGAGCCAAGGCATGCCAGGGATTGCCTGGAGCTACCAGCAGTGAGAAGAGGAGAGGAAGTATCCTTTTCTAGAGCCTTCAGAGGGAGCCCAGCCCTGCGGACATCTCGACATTGAATTTCTAGCTTTCAGAACTGTGAAACAATAAATTCCTATTGTTTTAAGCCAGGCAGGGTGCAGTATTTTGTTACAGCAGCCTGAGAAAGCTGATTCACCATTTCCATGCTGGCTCAATCCAGACGCACACATCCGTCCACCTTCTGTCCCCGAGTGCCAAGCGTCTCCATGAGGTCAGCGCTCAGGTGAGACTTAGTGTGGTCCTACACTCAAGCCAAGCCCCACACTTTGAAAATTTAAGAAAAAAAAACCTTATCCTTCTAAACCAAGAGTTAAAACCTTGTAGGGGACCCAGCCCTTTCCAGAAATAGGTCTCACTCACTCTCAGAAGGCAGGAAGCATCATAAAGAGCATTTTACGTTTGTTTGTTTGTTTGTTTTTCTCTTTTTATAACAAGCTTCCCATTTTTCCGGCATTGATCCTGCCCTCTCCTACGGGAACTGCTGCCAGCTTAAATTTTTGCCATGGAGTCCCATGGGCATCTCGAGCCACCACTGGAGGTTGGCCCATCTGCCCCAGGCCCAGGCCTCCATGCATTGCCTGAGAGCCCTGCCTTGCCCTGAGCTCACTTTTACCTGCCCTGGAGCAGCAGGAGTGTGACTTACAGAGATGCTGTTTTACCAGCTCTTGTGGTTTGCACTCATTCTGTGTTTCCCTGCAACTGTGGGCCCTGCTAGCAATCAGTCTGGGGTCTCTGAGGCCTCATGGGGCACAGCCCGAAAGCTAGGAAGCATTGTGGGGAATCACTCCTCTGACAGACCTTGATCCTTGGAAGGGCTCCATCCCCAGCACGTTCTTCCTCAGTGCCCTATGCAGGTAGACTGGGGCAGGCCCTTCCTCTCACCCCAGGTGGGCACCAGCGTACCTAACTTTGAGTTGCCTACCCAGCTTGGGCCAGCACAGGCCCTGCTACGTACATGGACCATAAGCTGCAGTGATAGCAGTCATGATGGCAGGTGCCACCAATGGCCAAGTGCTGCACCATTTAACTCATTTACTCCTCACAACATCCCTGGGTGGCAGATGAGAAAACTTGAGAGCCTGCCCAAGGTTACCAGCAAAGAAGGAGCAAAACAGTGATTCAAATGTGGACCTGATGCCTCCAGAGCCCACCCCATGGCCCCGGTATGGCCTGCCTCTCAGTTCTCATCCTCTGGTTGGGACCAGACACCAGCACAGAGCACAGGAGCTCACTTCTAACAGAGCACACCCTCCATGGCTTTGGAGAATTCACAACATGCCACAGCCCACTTTGTCTTATAGAAAAGCTTTTAATGTCCTGCAAAAATCCACTATCCATATGGCTTCAGGAAGCATAAGTTTGCATCCAAGTTTCTTGGCTCTCACCTATTTGCCTCCCCTGCTCACATTCCCTTTCTTTGGCCCTGTTGACCAACGTCCCCTCCTTGCAGGCGAGCCCCAGAGCACCTCCCACAACCAGCAGGTGATGTTGGGAGCATCAGGACTGTCAAGGAGAAGAATGACCACCCTCCTCTGGCCAATGCCTTAAATGTCCTCTTTAGGCTGTTTGTTCGTCTGCTTGAGATAGGAGATGGTGATAATAAAAATCATGCATCTTCACTGGAAAAAATGTCAAACTATACAAAAACATTGAGAGGAAATAATTAAAGCTCCCTCTATTCCTCCCTCCTTCACCTTCGCCACTTCCAGGCCCAGAATTAAGCTGCATCACCCTGGGTCACTGGCCTTCTGTGGATGAGCCCTCTCCCACTGCCCCCCACAACCCCAGCCTGCCCTTCTGAGCAGAGGGATCAAAGGCAATCAGGAAAGAACCCTGGTGGGGAAAAAGGTAGTCTCAGATCAGAGGTGGGGTGCCTAACACAGAGGCAAGAGTCCCTTCAATGAGATGTACAACTTCACACTTTTGCTAACGTCTGAGCAGAAGAAAAAAAAAAAAAGAGGGAGGAGAGGATAGACTGCTGGAAGTCCAGATAATCAGTGCTGGAAGGAATCTTAGAGGGCGCAGAGGGTGACTCTGGGGACCCTGGCTAGACACACACTGGAGCAGCTGGCAGCCCTGACACTGCCTCTCCACCTGTCTCCTCTGTCCTTGAGCACTTACAACAGGTAATGATGCCCTTAAACTTCCCCTCTCCCTCCCTCCCTCTCCCTCTCTTCTCTCCCTTTCTTCCTCTCCTTGATCTCCCTCCCTCTCATACTTCTGACTTCCCAGTCTTAAAACCAGAATGTGGTTCCATCTGAAAACCTTCTGCCTTCAGAGCTGCCAGCCTTTGCACTTCTGCAGGTAAACGATCCGGGCAGAGGCAGCAGGATAGAGGGTGGTGTGAAGAATGCTCGCCTAATTCTCTCACAATTAGCCTACAGAGACAAGCACTAAGGATAATAATCCACCTCTACATCCCCCAAACCCACCAAAAAATAAAAAATAAAACAAACCCAACCCTGTCATTTCCCTCCTCCCCCAGGGTCCACTGCACTTCCCTTCAGAATCAGGAGTAAATTATCTCCAAAGAAGGGTTCATTAAGAATAAATAATAATTTGCACTTCTCATGCACCTTTTGTCTAAGTATCTCAAAGCGCTTTACTTACTTAATTAATTAATTAAGAGAATTAATTAATTCGGAAAACACTCCTGGAGGGAGGGAAGGCATACTTAATGACACCTGTTTTCCAGATGAGTAAACTGAGGCCCAAAGCAATGGGCTCAAGGTCACAACAGGAAAAGGGGCAAGATGAGGTTGGGGCCTTGAGTAGGGGTAAGAGTGGTTTTGTTCCAACCTGCTAAGGCTTGGGTACCCAGAGGGCAGGACAGGGAGGGCCTGGGAGGAAGGGAGCTGGAGATTGGAGAGAAGAAAGCTAAAGTGTTGGCCTTTGAAGCTAAGAGTATAGCAGAGGCTGTCAGGGTGAGTCCAGGTGAACACTAGGTGCTATGGCCCCCGGCTCAGAGACCCTTGATCCAGAACCCAGGCTGGGTAGGCTCCTGACAGAGGGCCCGAGCCCTTCACAGGCCAAGAGAAGGTTCTGAGTGACAGGCACATGGCTCCCCTGGTAAGGTGGTGGTTGACACACAATTAAATGCTTCTGAGCCCCCAGCACCTCCCTAGATGCTCTTTAGTGGGCCTAGAGCTAATCAGAGTGTGGCGCTCTTCATGTGGGTGAGCAGGCTCCCCTGCTAGACCAGGTGAGTGAGAGGCAGTCAGCACTCCTCGAACACCCTCCCCACCAGCCTAGCCCCGGGGATGCTCCCCCAGCCCCTCGTCAACATCTCAGACACCCCAGCCATTGCTCTGGGCTCCAAGTCCCAACGTCACCTGGCTGACTTTTGTCCAAAACACAAGTGGGGCAGCAGGGGTTCTCAGCAGTCCCCAACTCTCCGCATGTCCCCTTGTGTCTGTCCGATCCACAGCCTCTGACCATCCAGCCCCGAGTGCCCGGCTGCTCCCAGCAAAGCTAATTAGGCCACATGTGCACGCCCCCACACGTACACATGCCCCCATGAATATGCACGGCACTACAAATTAACAACCCAAGCTTGTCTTTTTCATTGTGTTTTTATTATGATGCTCCTCAATGATGTTTTTAAATGAATTTTGAATAGTCCCCGTAATTTGGTTTGTTCTACATTGCAGTGCAAGTGCGAGGGCCCCGCAGGAATTTCTGCGAGGAATACAATATTATGTGAGCATGGCTTCTGCTTGCTTTCTGCTTCCTCATAATTAAGCTTTATTGAGTTGTAAAATGAATAACAATTAAAAAAACCTGTTTATTGATCCAGGTGCGACATGCAGACATATAAGAAAACTTTCTCCAATTCCTGACCTCACGAAGTGGCCCTGGACTCATGTCCGCTCTCTCACCCTTCCATTTCGGTTATGAGCAATGGATCTCCTTCAGCTGCGGGTGGAGCTTTCTCTGACACCATGAAGCGCCATGAAGGGAATCCTAGCTAGAGCTTGTCAGGGGCAGAAGTCAGTGGAGATTGTAGGGACTCCTGACTTACTTCTTCTTAGTGACCAAAATTCCTTGGGAAGTCTACCATTTTGGTAGATTGTGCCCTGTTAACATGCAATTAACCTCAGGAAGGAATACCATATTGCAGCCTCATAAAATCTGATGGCCTAACAGGACTTAGATGTAGGATTCTTTCAGAGAAAGGGCTAGCTGAAAGGTCTCTGCAGAAGTGAAACTTGGCAGATAGGAATCAGTGATGCTACAGGGATGGCTCAGAGCACAGGGCAGCAGTGGTGATGATCAGTCTGCAGGTGGCCGGTGGGTGCTGACTCCAGCTGGTCTGAGCAGCAGAAGGGCAAGAAGAGGAACAGACCCCCTATGAGAGGTGCAAAGGGAAGTGGGAAGGGCCCCGAGGTACACCCTACCCTGCTGTCTTCCTTCTTGTCAGACATACCAAGAAACCTAGCCAGCTTAAAACATGCAGAACTCAATGGATCTGATCCCTGTGTATACAGAACAAAACTAAAGTGCTGGAGTTCTAGTTTCCAGTTCTGCATATAAGAAGCTTAGAAGTCAGCATTCTATCCTAACAAGTAGAAACCTAAACAGAGTGGAAAATCAACAACTCTTCTTGGATCCATTAGAGAGGGGAGGACACAGGGCAAACCACTGCCCCTGAGGGTGGAGAGACAGATAGGCAAAGACATGGAGCCATAAGTGGAAGCCACCCCAAGAACCAGTGCTGGAGTAGGGAAACCTGAACTGCAATTGACAGATTGATGGAGAGTTAATGTGGAGAAGCCTGACAGTTAAAAACTCCAGGTAGATACACTCATGTGGGGGCAATCCCCACAACCCCCTGAGACTGACCTCCAGGAGCTTGATTAGGTTCTCATAGTAAATATCCCCTGGTGCTTCTAGCAGGGGGAGGGGAAAAGGAATCATTCTGAAATAAGCCAGAGCACTCTATTTCTTCTTAACAAGGCCAGCTGTCAGGAAAAACTAGTTAGCTAGAGCCTAACTTGCTAGAGTATTGTCAAAGCCTGACTGGCCTGAGGGAAGGGAAATACCCAACTCTAGCCAACCCTAACCTACCATGGGGGCAAATGGAAATACATGACTCCAGGCAGCTCTAGCCATCCCTTCCCAACTAAGGGAGGTAGGGTGGTGGGGGAAGAACCTGAGAAATGTTTGTGAGATTCACAATCCAGAGGCATAGGCTCACTAAAACACTGAGACCCATTCATAAGACTATATAATGCATTCTCTCTCCCCACCCTACCCCCAACCTCACTGCACTATTACTAAACACCTATTTACGGCAATTCCTTTTACCTGGTACATCATGTCTGGCTATCAAAAACAAAATGCAAGGCATCCCAAAAGGCAGAAAAACAAAATATGAAGAGACAGAGAAACCATCAGAGCCAGACATGGCAAGGATGTTGAAATGATCAGACCAAGAATTTAAAACAACTATGATTAATATGCTAAGGACTCTAATTGACAAAGTAGGCAATATGCAAGGAGATAAAGCAGAGAGGTGGAAATTCAAAGAAAGAACTGGAAAAGAAATGCTAGGGATAAAAAACATTTTAGCAGAAATGAAGAATGCCTTTGATGTGCTCATTAGTAGACTGGATATGATTGAGGAGGGAATCTCTTGAGGTTATAACAATAGATACTTCCAAAACTGATAAGCAAAGAGAACAGAGACTGAAGGAGCCAGGGAAAAAATACCTCTGTGGTACACCTACGAAACATGTAACATACACAAAATGAGAATACCAGAAAGAGAAGACAGAGAGAAAGGAACAGAAGTACTTGAAATAATAATGACTGAGAATTTTCCCAATTGAGTGTCAGACCAAGTCATAGATCCAGGACACTCAACACAACAAGCAGGAGAAATGTCAAAAACAAAAACAAAAACTACACCTTAGACATACTATTTTCAAACTACAGAAAATGAAAGATAAACAAAAAGTCCTGAAGGAAGCCAGGGGGAAAGAACATCTTATCTACAGAAGAACGAAGATAAGAATTATACCCTATTTCTCCCCAAGAAACCTGTAGGGTTCCATGTTTAAAGTGTTGAGAGGAACAAACCAGCAACCCAGAATTCTGTAGCCTACAAAATTACCCTTCAAAAGTAAAAAAGAGGGATCCCTGGGTGGCGCAGCGGTTTGGCGCCTGCCTTTGGCCCAGGGCGCGATCCTGGAGACCCGAGATCGAATCCCACGTCAGGCTCCCGGTGCATGGAGCCTGCTTCTCCCTCTGCCTGTGTCTCTGCCTCTCTCTCTCTCTCTCTCTGTGACTATCATAAATAAATAAAAAAATTAAAAAAAACAAAAGTAAAAAAGAAATAAACACTTGCTTGAACAAACAAAAATGTAGAGAATTTGTTTCCAGAAGAACTGTCTTGCAAGAAATGTTAAAAGTTCTTTAGAAAGAAGGATAATACTCTAGTTCAGGAACTTGGATTTACATAAGAAAGTAAGAGCATTGGAGAAAAAAATAAGCAAAAGTAGAGTAAAAACTTTTTCTCATTCTTAGTTAACAAATAATAGTTTGTTCAAAATAATAGCAACATTGTATTCAATTACACATGCTTATGTACATTGTGTGGGTGTATTTTTTTATACTTTTTTAAAGATTTATTTATTTATTTATTCATTATACACATAGAAAGGGGGGCGGCAGAGACACAGGCAGAGGGAGAAGCAGGCTCCATGCCGGGAGCCTGACACGGGACTCAATCCTGGGACTCCAGGATCACGCCCTGGACCAAAGGCAGGCGCCAAACCGCTGAGCCACCCAGGGATCCCCTGTGTGTGTGTATTTGTGTGTGCTTATATATAAGTGAAATGAATGACAGCAATGATACAAAGGATGAGAAGGAGGAATTAGGATTATTCTGTCATTATAAGGTACTCACATGACCCATGAACTCTTGTAGTGTTACTTGAAGGTGGCCTTAAGTTAGCTGTAAATGTACATTGCAAACTCTAGGGCCACCACTAAAAACAAGTAAAAAATAAAAGACAACTGATATGCTAAGAAAGGCAAGAAAATAGAATTGCATAAAAATGGTCAACTAAAACTACAAAATGTGGGAAAAGAGTGGAAGACAAAATAAGAACAAAGATCAATAAATAGAAAACAGTAACAAATATGATAGGTATTAATCCAACTCCATCAATAATCACTTTGAATAATCAGTGGTCTAAATGCACCAACCAGAAGATAGACATTGTCAGGGTGGGTCAAAAAATATGCTCCAACTATATGTTTTGTACAAGAAATCCATTTAAAATATAAAGGCACATAAAGACTAAAAGTAAATGGATGGAAAAAATATACATGCTAGCACTACCCAAAAGAAAGCAGGAGTAGCAGCTATCTTACTTTCAGACACAGCAAACTTCAAAGCAAAAGTAGTTATCAGGGATACATAAGGAATAAAATGGTCAATTCTCCAAGAAGACTTGACAAACTTTAACATGAATGTGTCAAAAAACAGGGTATCAAACTACATGAGGTAAAAACTGATAAAAAACAGATGAATCCACTACCATAGTTGAAGACTTCAACACCCCTCTATCAGAAATAGATCCAATGGGAGGAAAATCAGTGAGAACATACCAGAATACAGCAACACCATCAATCAACTAGATACAATTGACATTTATAGATTACTCCATCCAACAAAAACAGAATTCACATGCTTCCAAGCTCACATGAACTTTCACCAAGCTAGGCCACATTATGGGCCATAAAGCACACTTTAACAAATTTAAAAGAATAAAAATCATATAATGCCTGATCTCAGACTACAATGGAATTAGACTAGAAATCAACAAAAGAAAGATAAGTAGAAAATCCCAAAACAACACACTTCTAAATAACATATGAACCAAAGAAGAAATATCCAGAGAAATTAGAAAATATTTTGAACTAAATGAAATTACAGCTTATCATAATTTGGAGGATGTAGCTAAAGTAGTGCTTAAAGGGAAATGTATAGCATCGACTATACATATTAGAAAAGAAGAAATCTCTAAATCAATAATCTAAGTTTCACCTTAGGAAATTAGAAAAAGAAGAGCAGATTAAACCCACAGTAAGCAAAAGAAAACAAATAAGAATTCAAACAGAAATCAACAAAATCTAAAACAGGAAATCAATAGTGAAAATCAACTTAATCGAAAGTTGGTTTTTGAAAAGATCATTAAAATCAATAAGTCTCTAGCCAGGCTATTTATAATAATAACAACAACAATAACAATAATAATAATTTCATCTATTGACAGAGGAGAAAAAAACAATACAATGGAGCAAAGAGTCTTTTCAGCAAATGGTACTGGAACAACTGGACATCTATATGCAAGGAAAATGAATCTGGACATTTCCGCAAAAATTAACTCAAAATGGATACAGACCTAAATGTAAAACACAAAAGTAAAAAGCTTTAAAACTCCTAAAAGATAACATAGAAAAAACCTAGAGGACCTTGGTGTTTAATTTTTAAAACACCAAAAATATATTGGTGTTTAAAATAAATAAATAAAATATTTTATTTATTTATTTTAGAGAGAGCACAAGCATGGGGAGGGGCAGAACGAGGGGGAGAAGCAAACTCCCTATTGAGTGGGGAGCCCGATGTGAGGCTGATCCCAGGACCCTGAGATAATGCCCTGAGCCAAAATCAGATGTTTAACCAACTAAGCCACCCAGGCACCCCAGCAATGACTTTTTAGATAGAACACCAAAGACATAAGCCATGAAAGGAATAATTGATGAGCTGGATAGCATTTGAATTAAGAACCTCTGCTCTGTGAAAGACGGTGTCAAGAGAATGAGAAGACCAACCACAGAGTGGGAGAAAATGTCTGCAAAAGGCACATTTGATAAAAGATGGTTACCTAAAATGTACAAAGAACTCTTAAAATTCAACTATAGAAAAGAAACTGATTTCTTAAAAAATGGGCCAAAGGCTTTAACAAACACCTCACCAAAGAAGATAAACAGATGGCAAAAAAGCATCTGAAAAGATGTTTCATCAAAGAAATGCAACTTAAAACAAGATACCAGTACACACTGATTAGAATAGTCAAAATTCAGAACACTGACATCAAATGCCTCCAAGGATGTGGAGCAACAAGAACCTTCATTCATTGCTGATGGAAACACAAAATGGTACAGCCCCTTGGAAGACAGTTTGGCAGTTTCTTGCAAAACCAAACACACTCTTACCATATAATCCTGTAATCACACTTCTTGGTATTGACCTAAAGGAATTGAAATCCACACAAAAGCTTTCACATGGAAGTTTATAGCAGCTTATTCTTAATTATCAAAATTCAGAAGCAACCAGGATGTCCTTCAGTAGTTGAATGGACAAACAAACTGGGTACTTCGGACAAATGAAATATTAGACACCAAAAAGAAATGAACTTTCAAACCATAAAAAGACACGAGGATCCTTAAATGCATGATACTAAGTGAAAGAAGCCAATTTGAAAAGGCTACATACTATTTGATTCCAACTACTTGACATATCGGAGAAGCCAAAATTATGGTGACAGTCAAAAGATCGGTGGTTGCCAAGGGTTGGCAGGGAGGGAACAATAGACGGAGCACCGAAAATGTTTAGGGCAGTGAAACTACTCTGCGTGATATTCTAATGGCGGATACATGTCATTATACATGTGTCCAAACCCATAGAATGTACACCACCAAGAGTGAACCCTAATGTGAACTGTGGACTTCGGGTGATAATGATGTGTCACTGTGGATTCATTCACTGCAACAAATGTCCCACTCTGGTGGGGGTAATGGGGGCAATGGGAAATCTCTGTACATTCCAGTGAGTTTTGCTGTGAACCTAAAACTGCTCAAAAAAAAAAAAAAAAGTCTGAGGATCCCTGGGTGGCTCAGCGGTTTGGCGCCTGCCTTCAGACTGGGGCGTGATCCTGGGGTCCTGGGATCGAGTCCCACGTCGGGCTCCCTGCATGGAGCCTGCTTCTCCTTCTGCCTGTGTCTCTGCCTCTCTCTCTCCCTCTCTCTGTGTATCTCATGAATGAATAAATAAGATCTTAAAAAAAAAGTCTTACAAAAATACCTACATTGCTATAAGCAGCCACCTGCAAAGCCAGTAGCAATGTAAGGGGGAAAATATTAAAGACAGAGAGGAGGAGGATCCCTGGGTGGCTCAAAAGTTTAGCGCCTGCCTTTGGCCCAGGGCGTGATCCTGGAGTCCAGGCATCTAGTCCCACATAGGACTCCCTGCTTGGAGCCTGCTTCTCCCTCTGCCTATGTCTCTGCATCTCTCTCTGTGTGTGTATCTCTCATGAATAAAAAAATATCTTATAAAATAAAATAAAATAAAATAAAATAAAATAAAATAAAATAAAATAATAAAGACACAGAGGAAATGTATGTACCTGTTAAGTTCAGGATGTGCTTATCTGCACACACATGTACACTTCCATGCCTTCTAGTCACATGGCATGTCACAAAGTGCTTCACGTGTGAGCATCCTGCAGATGTTGGAAGACCGGGGTCTATCTCATGTTTTCTAATATTTTAGGGTACCTATGCTCATGTGTATGTTGGATCTGTATGTGCATATATATGTACAAATTGTGTGTGTACATAAATTGATATGTGTGCAAATGTGTTGATTTTGTGAACTGTTTTTGCAAACCACATGCATATATTAATGCATGTATGCTGTGCATATATATGTATGTATCTGTGTGTGCACATGTGCGTGTACACGTGTGAATAATGATATTCTGGCTAGCAGTGAGGACAGGACCAGCAGACAGGTAAACTTCTGAATGTCTGGCAAGGCATGAAGACCTGTGTGTCCAGGTGGGTTCACTTCTGAGAAGTGGGGCCCCTTAGGAACTGGCACTGAAGTAACCCCCTCACCAAGGGCACTGCCATAGGGAGGGAGCTGGCCTCAAGGCCACACAGGCTCATAACCCTGGAGTGCTGGACGGCTGGGCTCTGGCCAAGGCCACTCCCTAGAGGAGCAGAGCTTGGGGTCATTAGTCACAGGCCAACCCAGGGGCCAGAGCTGGAGGGAAAGCCAAGCACAAATAGGCTGCAGGGTGTGAAGTCCCTGAAGGCCCTGTCCCTCCTCACGCTCTAGATTTGCCCCCTGGGAGCTGGAAGGAGGCAGATACCTAGATGTATGTCACTCTGTCCACAAGGAATGCTCTGGGTGGTGTATCTGAAGCCAGCAATGTAACATTCAACTCCCTCTGGTCATGAGGAAACGAGTCTCGGAAGGGTTTGTCCCAGGTCATCCAGGAATCAGGCTAGCCCAGCACACAGTGTTGGAGAAAGGATTACTGAGGAGTTAGTAAGTGAAGAAATGAATGGCGAGCTGAATGAAACGGAGGAAGGGAAGAGAAAGGATTAACTGAGTGGGAAATAGGGACCATCCTGAACTTTTGACCCTCTACTCCTAATTCCAAGGAGGAGAAACAAGAGACGCCTAGTGGAGATGGAGTCATTAAAAATGGGGAACTTGATCTATCTTCCAAGGATGGAGAGGAGGTATAGAAGGAGTTCACTGCAAGTATTGTGTTTTCATATGTGGTTATTTTGAGATGTTTTTGTGTGTATAAAGGAGAGTTTTATGTAGATGTGTATTTGGGTATATGAATGTTACCCTGGATAAAGGGGGACTGAAAAAAAAGCCCAAGCTCACCTTCTGAGGTAATGAGAGATTTAATGCAATCACAAATAATCATGATTGATCAATTCATTCCACAGATGTGGTCAGCACTGAGCTGGGAACCATGATGGATACCATGATAGATCAGACCCTCACTGAAGGAATGAAATGTGTTGGCCAACATGAGAATCAGCGGGGAGATTGCAATGAGCCAAGAGAGACACAGGTGAGGAGCAAGAGGTGTTAAGAGAAGCCAAGAGGCGCGATGGGGGAGGAGGGCACTTGCGCCCAGTGAAGGGCTCATGTACCTGAGCCTCGGGTTTCTGACACACAGATGGCTGGGTTTCATGCACCTTATATGAGGGGTGTTACCACCATGATTTCTAGCCTCCGCTCATCATTCTGAAGCATGTTATTAGAAGGTCATGGCTAGGGTGACCACTTACCTTAGTGTCCAAATTGAGACACTCGAAAGTCAAAGAGGGCACTGTTAGTGATGATGCCAGACAGCTAGCACAACCTGGAACCGTCATATGCAAACTGGGACCGTGGTGACCCTGGTTGTAGAGCTTAGCAGCAGGCTGTCCCCAAGGCCCCAGCGGCCACAGTGGGGACAGGGGACATCTTCTTCCATGCCATCCCCCTGCTTCCAGAATATGGGTTGGGCCCCATTCCACTCAGCAGTGAAGCTAACCCATGGGGCAGGGACCCGTGCTAAAGAAGGGAACATGGGAGAAAAGGCTCCTGGGGCCTCCCATGTCTCGCTGCCCCCCAGCCGGGCTTGGCGCTCAGGGCCCTGGGTGCTCAGCAAGCCTGCTGCTCAGCCCAGGGTCTTAGCACTCACTGCCCCCACAGTAACACCGCCGTCTTCCCCCAGTGCCAGTCCAGGCAGGCGGCTCTAATGGATCACTTGCATTATCTCCCTCATCACTGCTTAAATATTTATCAGACCATTATGTATTTAGTGGCCAGGAGCAGAGAGTGGAAGGGGCGGAAGGCAGAACTGCTTGGACCAGATGCAAGGGTTAATTACAGATTGTATAGATCCCCCTGATTTAAAAATTAAATAAATAAACATGGTTGGGAGATAGAAAGGGACCGTTACTTACAGGTAAGGAAGTCCAGGGCAGCCTACTCCAGGCTTCAGTGTCTTCCAGCGCCTCGGGTTATTATCTTGCTGTTTCCTCCCCCTACCTGCAAACCTGCGGGCTGCCTGAGCCTTAAACCAGCTTCTAATTAAAACCTGTACTTGCGTTTTTACTCCTCTAGCAACCAGTGTGTGGGAAAATTCAAGCTCTCCTAGAACCCAAGTCAACATCCGCCTCATAAAAGAAGTTCTGAAGGTAACTCCAGGGCTGGCACTGTGAAATATTGTTCATTATAACGAAGCAGCTGAGATAATGCTGTTTTCTAATTTCCCTTTCTCAGTCAGAAATTAAATAAAAAGTCATGTCTAAATTACAATACTGGATTGAGATCAGACGAGGGCCCCATGCAGAGAGCTCATGATCTATCCTTCCCACATTTTACAGCCATTAAAAAAGATTATCGCCGGTTTTCCCCTCCCTTTTCTTTGAGGCCATTTACATTTGTTCTGAACTCTCACTGTGTTTTATTCGAATCTCTTAAAAGTGCCAGTGCACATAATAAGTCAATCACAAACTTAAATTAAGAAAAAAACAAAACAGGCACCCGAGCAAACTAGGGTTCTGAACTCCAAGCTCAGCGACCTAGCAGGTCTCCAACTTGGCTGTTAACCCTCACCTCCTCAGCCCCACACTTTGGCCCTCTACTGGACTGGCAAAGCCTGGGCAGAGAGGGCTCACTCGATGCAAAATAGCCTGCATCTCTGCAGCCCTCCCTCACAGCCGAAATGCCCCTTGGACCAAATGAAAATGCTGGGCCGGCTGGTAAAGGGAATTTTAAAAATGCTAATGAGCCTTTAATATTAAATATAATTGAGCACTTGTTTGACTATTCAACGGGAGGAGAAAAAGAACATGGGCACATTCTGTCAGTTGTAATAGAAATTGTTGGTATTCCCAGAATGTTGCACAAAATGTTGGAGCTGAAAACCATTACTTTTGATGGACTATGTTACTCTGCATCATTATGAATCATCCTTACTTCCTATCAATCAGTGAGATAGTATGAATGAGCACCTACTATGCACGAGGCACTGCATGCAGGAATGAACAAGGGACAATGTATTCTAGAATCCTGTGATCGACGCCTCTGAGACACTCGCCCCACAGGTGTGCTCACTGTATAGCCGAGACAAGAGCACGTTTAGATTTTAAAGAGTGGCACAAATTACTATAAGTTCAAGGCACAGATCAGGCCTGAGCACAGATTCTAGAAGTTTAAGGAAGGTGGGTCTCTGTGGGACACATTAGTCAGATAGGGTTCGGTGAAGGAGAAGGGCTTGAGCTGGACTTTATAGATCAGAGAAAGTTTAACAATGAGGACAGAAGATGAGAAAACACTCCAGAAAGGAACGAAGTGTGAGCAAAGGCCTGGGGATAATATGCAGAGAATTTAAGGAGGCAGTTAGCAGGGCAGGGCCTGGAGCAGACACAAGGCATGGGGATGGTCTATGGTGGCCACAAATAGCAACCTCCTCAGAAGGCCACCGAAAGGAGGAAGGGTGTGACAGCATATGCTATGGTTCCCCCAGACGGTGAGCAGGACAAGTGGGATCTGCCCTGATGCTGCTCTTGAGAGTTGCAGTGAAAATGACCTAGAAGAGACTTACCACCTGGACACCTACTGCAGCAGCCAGCTGCAAGCCCACTGGCCACCATCATAGAGACGCAAAATCCGATGAGTTGCTGGAGCAACTCAGGCAGCAAAGGGCATGTTGGGTGCAGCCCAACAGGCAACAACCAGAAGAGAAAAGGGGCAGAGAAGCTGAGCAGGTTTAAATGGCAGGCATAGTGGCAATGCCCCTAGACTGAATTCATAGATGTCATATACTTTTGTCTCTCTGCGGTGTCTTTCAAGTGTCATCCAAGCCAGCCACAGAGTGATGCTCCAACATCAATCACATCCACATTCTCTGAGCTAAAATGCCATCACTCTTCTGACTCCTTGACGTGAATGAGTTCAGTTGAACTTGAAACCCATCCACCTCATCACAAAAACTTTCAACACTACATTTGTCAATGAAAGAAAAGGAAGGCTGTTAAATACTTTACATATAATTTCAACTGTTATGAATCTTTAATGGTGATAAAAATGGCCTTAAATTTTTTATCACTCGCTTGTGCAAACAAAGTTTCTTATCAAGGGTGACTACCAAGAATCTATAGAGATCATCAGTAAAAGAGCCTTGATCAGGCATGTGTGTAGCTATTTCAACCATAAGCCCTGATATAAAACAGTTATATTTGTGGAGAGAAGCAAGCTCAAGTTTCTTATTAGAACTGGGAAGATGGTTTATCCTAATTCAACATATATTGTCTTTCCTGATATACTATACTTTATTTTTTATCTTGTAGAATATACAGAAAAATGGAATGACTTTTTTTCCCTCAGCCCCAAATAGACCCAAATTCCCAATGGTTTCTTTTAATGTGCAGTACAAATATTCTTGTTTTCTTGTACGTCATGACCTTAAAAGGTTGCAAAACCTGGCTCTAAGGTATTTTGCTTGATCTTCATGGACCTCAGGGAGTATACAAGTCTGATTGTCACCTAAGTGTCCCTTTACCATTGTATGCAAATCAGTGTGACCATGAGCCTTCCCCAAACCCGACAGAAGGATCTACAGGAGCCAAAGATGGCACCTTATGACCCTGAAGAGGTTCCCCCTTGGAGTCGTTCAACTGATACCTCCTACTGTGGGTGCTGCCTAAGACTGAGTCCCTACTGGTAGCAATATGCGGTCTAGTGAAGGAAGGGGGGGGGGAGCGCTGCAGCTCCCAAATAGCAAAGACCTGCTCACTGCTTACCCAATGCAACTCTCCCTCTGCAGTTCTTCTAGGCTCTCTTCTCCACCTCTTGATTTTAAATAACTTCCTGAACTATAAATGCAAAGAGTTCCAAATGAAAACTGATTGATAGCCTCGTATAATTATATAATAAAAACGCACCGATATGCATATACATTATGTGTGGGCTCATATGTCTATATGCATCTGCATCTATTCCAGAGGGAGGAATATGTAATAACGTCTTCTAAAACAAATTGTCAAGGTGTCAATAAGGAATCTCATAATGAATGTGTGGGTGTGATCTGGGGTAATTTCATTGCAATTATGTTGCTCAGGCTGATTTCCCAAGACAGGTCTTAAAGGCACAAGTCCCATTCCCAAGCGGTAAGCTGGGTGTTTTGATTCCTATGGCGTCCTCGAAGCATCACATTTCCAGGCCAAAATGCCTTCCTTCAGACCAGACCAATCTGAAGAAATCGGGTAGCTAGCAGAGCGTTAAGAGCTTCAGGCCCCAGCTATAAGGTTTTAAAAACCTGGAGGAATTTTCATGTCTGACCCCCAACAATGTTAGCAGCTGTTCGTGGCTGATGAAGAACAATAGTGCTACCGCCACCAGAGAAGTAGGAAGTCCCAACAACGACTATATATCAAGCACTGTCCAAAAATGCTAAGTGCTGAGGAAGAGCGAAGATGGGGACTGGGTAGGCATATGCTAGAGGGGGCAAGGGGAATATGGCCCTAGGGAATTCCCAGCCTATTCAAAGGGATAGATCCATGAACAAATATTGATAATTCAAATGGAATGTAATAGAGGTCTAACCATGGGAACCCAGGACGGGGTTGAGAACATAAGAAAGACTTTGTAGGACAGGTGTCATCTAAGCTGGGCCTTGAAAGTTGGATAAAAAGTGCAATCAATATCTAAGACATCCATTTTACATAGTGCCTTGCTCTATGCTGAGTACGGAGGAGACTCTCCCTCAATAAAATTTTGTGGGATAAAGAATAGACTGCGTTCAGGAATCTTCTCACCAGGGACAAGGCTCCCCAGCTGCCCATCCCTGAGACCAGACTGGGAAATTGCTGTTGGGAAAGCCACGTGTGGTCCAGGAAGTTGTGTGAATGCTGACCCCCGGCCACAGGACTGTCTGGGCTACCCATGGCAGCCATGTCCCAAGGGCTCCAAGACACAGACTGGAAGAAGAAAAGAAGGGTGATGGGGCTGGTTGCTCAGTAGGCTTCCATGGGAAATGGGGCAAGGAAATAAATCACTTTCCCTGCCTTCATGACTTCTAAATCTAGACTGGCCAGCTTACACCAGAATCCTGTCAGTTTTTGCTAATGCCTCCTCACCCCTCATCCCTGCAATGTCCTTGATACCCTCCCTCACCCCTGGTACCATCTCTCACCCCATGCACTCCTGCTCCTGAGTCCTGTCAATTGGGCCTTTGTAACATATTTTGATTCTCTGGATCCCTGCGATCATCTCCCAACTGCCTCTCACCCCTCCAATCCATCCACTCCTTGCTACCAGCCTGATTTTTCAAAATACTTAAAATGTCCCTCCCTTTAACTTTTCAATGTTCCTCTTGCCCCCCACATGAGGCTTAAACTCCTAGGCATTTCCAACAAGACCTTTATGTTCTCATACCTCCTTCCCTTTCCAGATCTATCCCTTTCCTGAACCACCAAACCCCATAGTCATGCCAAATTCCCTATTCTTCCTCCAGTGCTCCCTGTTTTCTCTTGGTTCTAGACCTTAAACATGAGGATCTCTCACTCTCTCTCCCCACCCCCTCTCTAAAATGTCCCTTTCTCTTTTCTCTATAACAGGGTTAACTCAGAGAAACTTTGAAAACCTATACTCAGGCTGTCCATCTGGTTAGACACCCCACCTCCATGCTCCAGAGCACTTTGTGTGTGTTGAAGAAACAATGAACTGTTTCTTTCCTAGTCTATCACGTTCCTGAACTGTGAGTAACTTAGTGGTAGGGACTGTGCCTGTGATCTGTGTAAATCTAGCACCCAACACCCAGCACAGTTCCTGGCAGATAGCATGTGCTCAATCAATATGTGAGGGAGAGAGGGCTGTTTAGATGGATGGGTGGGTGTATGGAAGGATGGATGGTTGGATAGGTATTTGTATAGATAGATGGATGGATGTGTTTTCAGAGCTTAAGCAACCTGATCAATAATAAAATGAGGTTACTTCTTCCGTCCATACTCCACCAACTAGGTCATCCTCTAAAACAGTGTATCAGATCTCCCAAAGACCTCCAGGACTAAAGAAGTAAGCAGAAAATGATGGAAGCTACATGATTGTAATGGGAAGGTTCACAGCAGAAACTTAGATTAAAGCAAAATATCCTGGCTGTAGGTCTTCCAGGGAAAGTAGAATATCCTCTGCCAATAGAAAGGAAGCTGGTCACCATATTCCAGCAGGTATCAATCCATTGTTAAGACTTTTTAAAAAGGAAATTAGGGACTTTTTTTAGGTTTTGACAAATCAGGCAAATGGGAAAGAATTATATAAATTCTACTTCTCTTTCTGGGACTGACTCTTGACACCAAAATAAGTGAGAATCAGCCAGGTCATTCACCATCATACCAGTTACATTCTTAGAATAAAACTCTAGAAGCAAAATTACACATTTGTAAAGTATGGACATTTATAAGACTTAATAAAAATTGCCAACTTCACCTCCAGAAAAGCTGTAGCCACGTGTAGTCCCAGTGTGTCCAATGTGTATCTGTTTCATTATGCTCCTACTAACATTGTAGAATCCATTTTTATATCTTTTCCAACTTGATAAGCAATACATTATTTATCTCTTTGATAGCTAATAAAGTTGACTTTTTTAATAAGTATGGGCTGTTCTATAAATTTCTTGTTAATTTTCTTTGCTTGCTTCTCTATTGGATTTCTTGTACCATATTATCCATCTGCAAAGGCCTATCTTAATACATTAGTGTGGTTAATCTTTTTCTGTGTGCTGCAAATATTTTTTCTATCTCTTAAGAAATGTGACTTCTTCTACTTCAACACTGGAAGTAAATTAATGAATCTTCATTAAAAATGGAGTTCATAGTCCTGTGCCAGATGCCCTGGATATGCAGGGATATGTAAGGCATGTCACCTGTCCTCAGGAAGCTTGTAATCTAGTTAATCTAGCAAGGAAAATTAGTCACAAACACATCCACGAAGAATTAACAATACAAGTCTTTAGGTAGAGAGGGTTTGCACTGACCTTGAGGCCTGGGTCAGTTCTCAAGGGACAGAAACAGGAGGTGTCAGGGCATCCCAGGCAGGGGGAAAGGAATAAGATAAGGGCACAGAGGTGGGAAAGTGAAGAGCCAAGTGCAAGTAGAACAGAGATCTGTGTGGGTGAGTGGTGAGAGGTAAGGTCAGGGAGAGAGGGCCTGAAATACTCAGGCTTTCCCACAACATTGCCTTAATAGAGGCTGTTTCCCTCCCCTGGCTAGACTGAGCAGGAGCCTTTGTCTCTGAGCCATTCAGATGTGTGTGCATGCTGTGTACGTTCCACTCTTTTATGATGGCTGTTGTTTGTCGGGATTGATTAGCCTTTCTATGTGGGAGCCATCTGCTGTCTGTCAGGCTCCTTGTCTCACTAGCATGTTGATTTCTATAAATTATTATGGTGTTTGGAGGTAGTGTGATGCTGTGAATCCCACACATCCAAATCAGAACTGGATTGAAAGCCATATAATGCCTGTTTCCCTACTGCCTTCTCTTTTGGTCAATAGCTTCTCAAGTGAGCTATAATGGGAATCATCTGGGACTGCCCAGTACATTCTGCACCATCTCCTTTCTTCTGGCCACAGGACTGAGCAATTGGTCCTGGTCTGGCCACCACAGAACCTCATTTCCCTAGATACAGAGATGGCCCTAGGGTAAACCCGTGACTCAAGCAGGCCTGTGAGTGAGAGGAGGTGTCTTTCCAATGGGGTTGCAAAGATGAGGGAAACATGTGGAGCTATTAGTCATCTTTGCTGATGAGTGGAGATGCTGAGCAGAGATAGGCAAAGATGAGACTTCAGGTCTTAGAGGTATTGAGGTCTTGGTTCCCACATCTCTTCCCCTCAACTCTTGGAGCTTCATCAATTTCTCCCCAGGAACAAGCATCTTTACATTTCTCCCTGCTTCAGTTAATGAGTTGGGTTTTTGTCACCCACAATAGAGGGATTCTTGAATATACAGTGTCACTATCCATCTAGTTGCCCAAGCTAGGTATATAGCAGTCATCCTCAAATCCTTTTCTTTCACCCCGAAATCTCATCAATCACCAAATCCTCTTGATCCTACCTCTAAAACATCTTTTCAGTTACTCCACTGTTCTCTGTAATTAGCTCTCACCTGGTTCACACAATAGCTTTTTAACTTGTTTCCTTGGATCTTCTCCCCCTTCAAACTCATATTCCACAATGCTACCAAGTTGGTCTTTGTAGATCCAACTTTGCTTCAAAAACTCCAGAAGACATCCATGAGACAAATCCAAACCTCTCAGCATAGGACACAAGCCTGTCTCCAGCTGGTTCATCCTACCACTTCAACCCCAGCTGCTAATGTACCCCACCTCCCAGCAGACCCATGCCTCCGTGCCTTTACACAGGTTCTTCCCCATGCCAAGAGGCCTTGGCAACCTTGTTCACCTGGTTTCTCCTCTGGCCCTCCACAATTCAGCTCACATTGCACTTCTGCAATGTACCCCTGATAACAGGAGCATAGCATTCTTCTGGGAATTCAGGGCAGTTTGGTGTTTAGGTTAAGGACAGGAAGATGACAACAGAGCAGTTAAGAGAGTGAGCGATGAGTCAGCAGACCACAGTTTGAGTTCCAGCTCTCACCCTTGCTAGCTGTGGGGACTTGAAAAAAGCACCTAATCCTGAGGTTCACTTTTCAAATGAGGGACACAAATAAGGGTAGCCATATAAATTAATATTGGGCAAAGTTCTTAGGTAGAACATAGCAGATACTCAATAAATGAGAGCTCTAATTGATTCATAACAGCTCCAAACCCCAATATAAGCTCCATGGGAACAAGGATGAGGTGCTGCATCTTATTCTGCTCTGTATCCATGACTCCTAGCACTCTGTCTGGCACAGAGTAAACATGCAATGAATATTTCTTTGATGACTTCTCATCTCTTTTCCACTGTCTTACTAGGGACAAGCGGGCAGAAGAAGGACTCTCCAATCACTACAGGGACTCTCTAGTCTGATTAATGATAAAGTCTCCATAGGAAATAATTCAGAAGTGACAATTAGTGAATCAATCAGGCCTATAGAGGATACAAATATTCGTTCCCTAATACAGCAAATATAGATGGTTGTCTATCCAATTCCTTTCTCCATTCTTCTTTGCTAACTAAACTCTTTTTCCGATCCATTTCAATTCTCAAAGAAAATGATCCTCTTCTCAATTCGTAAGTAAGTCCTAAAAAAAAAAAATCTAAGCCACTCCTTATAATGCCATTTTCCTTGCAGGAGCTTGTTTTTCCTTTTGAAAGAGGAACTTTACAACTTTGCCAGGTAAAGGAGACTGCATCAGACTCATGCCTTCAGGCTTGCCCAGGGTAAAAGGATGAGGGGGTTTATAGGAAAATACAGGATCTGGGTGCTTTCAATAGGATCCTTGTATGTGCTACCAGCCACATTCCTCATGTCTTCAAGGTGGTCTCATGATCAGTGCTGGCACTGGCCATCCAAGTCTCCTTACTATGTATACTATGTATATGCTGAGATCAGTGAGATGTCAATATCAATACCGAGTTCCTGGAACAAAGGATTCCACAGAACAAGTGAAGGGTAAAAATGTATGCACAGAGGAGGTGGAAGTCCTCCATGGAGTTTCTGGGAAAGTTTTCTTTGTTTTCAAAGAGAGACACAAGGAAGAGACAGTTTCTTTTCTTCTACCCACATTGTTCCATCTACAAATGTTGCCGTGAACAGGGATGCTGCTATCTGGTAACGAGGAAGGAAGTCCACGAGGATGGCAAGGCAGAAAAATAGAAAGAACTTGAGTTCTTAATGGCACTGTCAGGCATAAAATTAGCCAGCGGAGGAGAAGCCCTACTTCAGAACTCCTCTCTTGATTAAATACAAATTTATCTCACAGTCTCAGTTAGTTAAAGCATTTGCTTCAACGTGGATGGAACTGGAGGGTATTATGCTGAGTGAAGTAAGTCTATCAGAGAAGGACAAACATTATATGGTTTCATTCATATGGGGAATATAAAAAATAGTGAAAGGGATTATAGGGGAAAGGAGAGAAAATGAGTGGGAAAAATCAGAGGGTGAAAGAACATGAGAGACTCCTAACCCTGGGAAATGAACAAGGGGTAGAGGAAGGGGAAGTGGGCGGGGCGATGGGGTGACTGGGTGACGGGCACTGAGAGGGGCACTTGACAGGATGAGCACTGGATGTTACACTATATGTTGGCAAATCGAACTCTAATTAAAAAATATTTTAAAAAAGAAAAGAAAAGTTTTCTATTATTTGAAGCCAAAATATCTTACCAGACTCACCTAATTTTAAAGCCTTTCTCCCAATATGCCCCTGCTTATTCTCTTCTTGAAGATCACATAATACTCTTACTTCCCCATGTCCTTTTTTACATATGCTGCTCTCTCTTCTTGGAGAGTATAATACATCTTTCTCTCCTGGCTAAATTCACTTTCGTTCTGAAGCTGGATTCACCCTCTCTGGAGATTGAGTATCTGAATACAGCATGGTTCCCCTAAGGACAACTTAGGTAAACCCTTTGTGTTCTTCTTCTGAACCCCATTAGCACTATGTGCACATTTTAAGTCACATTTAATCATAACCACTAATCTTGTTCTTCTTTTCAACTACAGGAGAGCCCCTTGGGGGTAAGGACTACATCTTATTTCCCAGGATCCCTCAAACCTAGCACAGGGTCTGGACTGGAACATAATAAAGAATCAATAAATGAGGAACAAATGGATAGACACATGGATATTGGACAGTGTCTACCACTGACAGGCTTCCAAACTTGCCAGGGAAACAGAATAATATGAACAAACTGTAAAATGGCAAAAATGATGTCACATTATGTGATGCACAGACCTTCTAACAATTTTTAAAAGTGCATATTAACACTTTAAGGTATCTCTACATGACATTACATTAACTAAGATAAATAAAACATAAAATCCAGTTGGGTGGACTGTGGGGAAGAACATGACTATGGACTGTCAGTAGCATTGTAAATTGGTTCAATCTGTCTAGAGAGCAAGAGGGCAAGACGTAACATAAGCTATAAAACTGTTCATACCCTTTGACATAGTAATTCCACTTTAGGGAATATACCCTGAGGAAATAACCCAAACCAAAAAAAAAAAAAAGCAATTTATATGAAGATATTTATACCAACGGTGCTTAGAATCCAGAGAAAAACAGTAACAACTAAGCTCTAATGGGACAGTAAAGCTAAGTACATTATGGCATTTTAGGTTGAAGTGAAAACTGGCAATGTCCACACATATGAATGCATATATAATTACAGTAAGTGGAAACACAAAATAGTAACAAAGTACTGATTTATATATATATTATAAAAATTTTACTTAAAATTTTCTCTTTATTGCAAAAGATATTAAAATTATTAGAGAAATAAAAAAAAATTGTTTCCTGATCATTAGTTACCTCTATTTGCATGGAATTCAATCTCCTGGCAGTCGTGGATTTACTCAGGTATCTACAGTACACTGAATCAGCCTGATGACTTGTAGGGTGAAGAGATGATTAAATGCCTCTGTGAACTACACTGTGACAAGGAGATGGAAAGTTGAAGCAATAAAGTGTACTGCAGTCCTTGCTTGGTGAAAGCCAACTGTGTCTTCTTATTGGAACTGAATTTTTAAAAAGCATCAGCCATCTAAAGAGCTGTGGAGTGAGTATCAGGGGCTTGGTATTTTCTCCAGTGAGGCAACCATATCTGGAACGGCTTTAATTGGAGGCCATTTCATCATGTTTATAATAATCTACTGCCATTCTCCAAGATATAGCCATTTTCCACAGTAGAGAAATAAGGGATTTCAATGGGGTTGTGATAGGAATCACCACACCTGCACCTTTTGAGTCTGTGTTGGTTATAATGATTTCGCCCAAGGATAGGGTATTACTTTGGGTTCATGTCTTGCATTTGGCACTTTCTAACAAAGAAACCCATAATGGAATCAATATAATAATTCTGCCTGGTATTGAATATATCTATTCCAACCTTACAGTCAGGAACTGAGAAAATAACATGGGATGTATTTGGGGATTTGCTAGGCCAACTATGATGTCAAAATTTCGTTTGTCCTCTAGCTCCCACTATGTCCCAGTATCCCCAACAATTAGCTCAGAGCCAATGAAAAATCTAAAAAGTATAGATGTGTCCTGTTCCATCCAGTCACTGTTACTTTGACAAAAGGCTCTGGATCTCTTTGAAGATAGCCAGGAGTTGGATTTACAGTATATACTTGTGGTGTAATTGCAGATCCTTCTCCAAAGGTGTCTAGGCTCTGGGTCTGTGGCTCAAGTTTAGGAATTGGATGAGAAGCAGTGGTTCCCCACACTAGGTGATGCAAAAAAGGCTTTTGTTCCTTAGGCCCAGTGTTTGTTGTTTGTTCTGATTACATGAACCAAGAAAGTTCTTAGAAACTATCCATCTATTTCAGTGCAAAAGACTTCACAGTCATTTAGCCATCCCAAAGGTAGCTACAGGCGTAGGCTCGTTTAATTAGCACACTGGCCTGCTGCCTCTTATGGAAGTTTGTATTGTTAGACCCTATTCACTGTGCATCCAAGAGCCACCCTCCACATCTTCCTTGTCAATGGAAACAAAGCGTGTAACGGTGTGATAATGTGCTCTACTAAAAGTTCTCACCCTACTAAATCCTCTTGCAGTTGGGTGGCAAGTACATGACTTAGAATCTGACAAAGCAGACAGACGTATGTGAAAAGGAAGCAAATGAAGAGGAGGCCAAATGCAGTGGAATTGACATCTGGTAAGTACACGGTGAAGACAGCCAGAGATTACCAGTGCTGAGGGGCAGTGCTGTTGCTAAGGCTGCCCAGAGGCTGCCCAGGATCGCTCTTTAGCCACACCCCTGCCCAGTGTAACCTGGGTGGTACATAATACCCTTTTATAAAATCCCTTTCTGCTTAAGCCAGCCCACATGGATTCTGTTGCAATTAAAAACATTAAATAATACATGTACCACCTTGCCTCTAGAGGTTTTTAAAGTGTCACTCCTTGGTCTCTTCCCCAGGGGATTCTAGTATTCCCCAAGGAAATCAAGGATCTCATTTCAGTTACAGTACTCTCTCAACATAAAGATAAGAGCCATTACAGCTCTCTTCAAAGATGTGAGTAATCATGGTCATTCTCAGTGACCTGGCAATATCTTCTGGCCCCTCTTAGGGAATACAGTGGGCACAGTGAGCAAGTTGCATATGATAAGTCCATCTACCTAATTTTTATCTACCTAATTTTTTTAGTCTTTACATTATATCAGATTTTTCTGGTGTTTTATTTTCATTCCTACAAGTCATTGTTGAGTACAGGTTTCAGTAAGTCATCTAAGAAAATAATTACAAGTCCCAAATACTTGAGTTAACATATTGAGTCAAACATCTTTGTTAAGTACATCCATATCCATAAAATCAGTCTGATCTAAAACTATATTCCTGGGGATCCCTGGGTGGCTCAGTGGTTTGGTGCCTGCCTTTGGCCCAGGGCGCGATGCTGGGGTCCCGTTATCGAGTCCCGCATCAGGCTCCCGGCATGGAGCCTGCTTCTCTCTCTGCCTGTGTCTCTGCCTCTCTCTCTCTCTCTCTCTCTCTCTGTGTGTGTCTGTGTGTGTGTGTGTGTGTATCTATCAAAAATAAATAAATAAAATCTTTAAAAAATAAAAAATAAATAAAACTATATTCCTCTAGAATGGAAAGCCAGTTTAGATGCTGGTCACCCAAATGAATGACACTTGTCCCATATAGCCACTAATATTGGTTCTCAAAGTGTTCTCTAAGAAGCTCTAGGGGTTCTCAGGACACCTGTAGGAGCAAGAAAATGCAAGGCTCTGGGCACCATACTCCACTTCAAAACTGTTAATTTCTGGCCTGCTGTATGCCACTGATACTGTTTAGATATGAAATGCTGGCACACCTGGACAAGTGCTGCTCTCCCCTTGGACTGCAGAGAGGACCTGAAAGTCTAGAACATTCCATGGTCAGGCCTACCATAGCCTGTACCAGTGTAGGCTTTCTATCTCCCTTTTATACTGTGTTCCCTTCCCTCTGCCTGGGGCCTGAAGTTCTAGGAAGCATGGAGTCTCCTTTCCTCTGACAGTCCAACATTACTGCTCAATAAAGGAGCCTCTTTGGTGCCCTCAGATCCCTCCATGGAGGCAAACACTTGTTTGCTTTCTCATGGGCCACCCCAGGTGCAGGATGCTATCGAGGTCACAGGGCCTCGAGCCTCGGAGTTGTCCCAATCCTAAAAAGAGGTGGCCAGGTGTCTGGAAGGGTAATCAGTAGGCATGAAGAGCATCATCTCCTTCTTTCCCTTTATCTGGAGGCAGAATAAGTGGGATAAAGCAGAACCACTGGCAAATATAAGAAAAAATAGGTGAAGTAACAATACAAGTCACATACCTATAAAATATCACATATCCTTCTTCCCAAGTATATCCATGTCTATTATTCCATTTATGGGCAGAGTTGCCTAAGAATATTATTTCCATTCGATGGGTGGTGAAAGTGGGACAAATGTTAAGACCATGGGCTGAGCTGAAGCCAAAACCAAGACCTCTAAGTCCTTCCTCAACAGTTCTCCCCCTGAGTCCCTCTGACTCGGAGTGTCCAACCACCTATAGGAGAGAAGGCCACCCCTCCATTCCCCACACAGGGATGCACCAGGTCCAATCCTGGGAAAGATGCCATCAAATTTGGTTTCTGAGAGTGATTCTTCACTGGACAAAGAAGCCCTTCCCTTTCATTCAAGGGACTCCATTCATTCCTCAGAACAAAGTAGAGTCCATTGTCTCCCACAAGGAAACAGCTTCAAAGGGACACAAATACAGCACCGAGGAATCCATTTGCTGAGCCAAGAGGGCCCACCACTCCACTTCCTAGAGGGTTCTCTGCACCTGGGTTTGAATGAAGTGGGTAAATAAAGACTTCATTGGTTCTGCGTTAAAATCCAGTCAAGGACGATGTCAATCTTCTGAAATCACTGGGGAGTGAGAAATGGGTTAATGATCACTAGGGAGTCCCACCCACAAAAGTTGGAGTCTTTAACTAAATCCTCTTCTAGGAGGACATAATGCAATATCATTAAACTGGCCCGTGACGAGCATTTCCCTTGCAAACGCACCAGCCCAGCTTCATCTGCCTTCAATCTGCTGTGGACTCAGGCTCTGGCTTCTTAAGTGGGCTCAACTGTATTACAGGCTTCTGTGGTGATGTGGGACTGCAGCGAGCTCCATTTTATGTTCTTAAATATTCATAAGGAGCTTTGCAACATTAATATCTTAGATGGCTTACAAGAACACTTAAATACTGGGTCTTCACTCCCCTCCCTTCTCCCCAAAAGTCCCAGCCTGTTCTAATTTGTGTAATGCATTGGGCCATTTTAATAATTGTCCAGGGATTTATTTGGTGGCTCTGCTGCCCCATCGCAGAGGGTGTAATTACGACCCCAGCTTCTCTTATCAGGCGCTAATCCGGCTTGTTTCACTAGCAGAGAAGCCAAGATTGGAAAGGGCAAATGCAGGACAGGGCTAATGCACAGGAATTAAGTTATGGGCCTTAGCTTTCCCTTAACCTTCCCGCTCCTCCTGCAGCTTTGCTGCTGCTGAATGGGGAATGAGCAGCCGCCGCGGTGTCTAGAGGATGTTTTTAATTAAAGAGTGAGTTTTAGCAAAAGGAGCAAATTCAAGAATGGGAGACCAGGGCCATCAATGAGTACCCAAACAATGAACTTTCAGCACATGCCACTCAGAGACCAGAGGCTCAGAGATGTGTCCTATCCTAAGGTGGTGTGAAACGCTGTTGTTATGGTTTTCAATAAAAGCAAAACAAGGTAGATGCTGCTGGTTATAACTGGGGAACAGGGTGGATGGGTTCAGAGTATCTTAGAGCTCACTGAAATTTTCTGATATGGTTCCAACACCAGGAACTCAGGAGATAGTGCAATGCAACTACTCTAAATCTGGACACTTCAGACACAGTGGGCTGCTTGAGAGCATGCATGGCATTACTATACTTAGGGTCGGGTAATCTTACATCACTGATATTGCCAGATCCCGTCCTATAAGCTCAGGGCAAGAAAGATGAGAGGAGATGAGGTGGCAATAGTAAAGACATGCAGAATCCATGTCAATGCACACACACACACACACACACACACACAAAAAAAAAAAAAAAAAAAAAAAAAAAAAAAACCTGAGCACCAGCAGGCTGGGTCAGACCCATAAAGCTTAGAGGACTCCAATTCTGAGTAATTCCAATAGGGAAATAAGCCAACACACATGAAAGAGTATTAAACCCCTTAGAGGTGAACATATAAACACATGCAAATTAATACAAAGATGATTAAGAATATCCATGCACTAGGAATAAGCCTGTTGCTACCAACCACCACCCTTTTGAGGCAACACTTGTATAGTTCTAAGTCAAGTTCAAATGTCTGAAGCTGGTAAAATTGTATTCTGGCTTGGAGTCATGGGACAAGCCTAAGCCCCATCTTTCTCATCCCTCTCTGCTCCCACCCCTTCCTTCACACATGCCTTCCCACATGGCCATTCTCTGGCTAGCAGCACTTGCCCACAGAGGCAACCATATGGACCCATTTGATGTCCTGGAAAAGTCTTGTAAACCAGGTTCCTGTAGTTCTTTCCATGAGGGTGCTAGTAGGGGAAGGCTTCATGGCAGAGATGACCATTGAACTGGACAAGGCTGGGCTAGTGAGGAGCATTCAAAAAAATCAAGTCATCCTCTGGGATGATTAGTTGGTTTGCCTGTTGATAAGTCTCTTCTACCAGGAAGAGGTAGGAAATTGGACTGGAAAGAAAGACTGAGGCCAGAACAGCATACTTAGATGATGGGGTAGCCAGCTTATGAAACTCAAGCTGGGTTTCTGGAGTGACCTAGTACCTTTTGTTCAAAAGCGATGAAGTAGTACAAAAACTGAATAGTTTATCTGTCCTTGCTTCCACTACCTGCCCTCTATCTTCTTTCTAGGAGACATCATTTGAACAGCACGGAATAGCCACCCTCCTCCATCTTAAAATGTTCAGCCACCCATACTTGGGAATAAGAAGGTCTCTCTACATAAAGCATGAATTGTCATGCATTATTTTTACTCACTCACATTCTTCCCTTTGAGCTCCTAAGGCACAGCAAGACACCTCCATTCAGAGGAGAAAGCAATTTCTCCTCTCCCACCACACCCCACTTCCATAGGATGGCCTCACCCTCCACACACACAGGTGTGTTAGCCCCTCATCAGGCTTGCTGACATGATGAACTCTTCCAGGACATTGGGTCTTCTAGAATAGGGTGGGATCAGATCCTTCTCAAGGAGTCTAGTAAAGGCCACATGGTGCTAAAAGCCAGAAGTCCTACTCACCATTACTTGCATGATCTTGAACAAACAGCTTCCCAACTTGGGCCTCAGTGTCCTCACGTACAAAATGAAGGAGTGAATCCTGACAATCTCTAAGCTATCTTTGCGATCTAAGACCTCACACATCTCTTTTTACAATAAAAGCACTTTGTTGAAACATGGTGTTATCCGGTGGACAAATTCCCCACACAGACTACAAAGATGGCTTCATAACAAAGGGCCCAGTGACATTTAATTAATAACAGCATTAATCTCCATATAATTCACAAAAGATTCTTAAATAGAAGGGAAGGTCAACTACTCCCAAAACCGTCTCGCACAAGCTCCTTGATCCAAGCACCAGGATCACAGAATTTCCTTGTCAGAACATGATTTACAACACTCAGAAGAGTTACATGAATTTCCATAAAGATCAGCAAATGTCCCAGACATCAGATTCCATGAGCACAGGAGTGGGGGGTAGGTAGAGAACAGATTCTAGGGATTGTGGGTGATGAGGCTCTCCTAACTTCAGGGCATTAAAGCTAAATTTGACTAATCATGAGTGGTTCTTCCTCTGTTGAGCACCTGAGCACTAATTACATGCCTGGTTAATTCAGTAATGCACACACATTGCTGCGCGAACCCAGCTCTCTCCTTTCCTCCACCTCACGAGATTAATGGGGGGAGAAGAAGGCTGTTACAAACCTGTTGGTGTGGTTGTTCTTTACAACCCTTATGATGACGACAAAAAATGATCTGAACCACCTTCCCCACCACTGCTCAGGCACATGCATGGTCATCACTTAGCACATGGCATCTCTCCTCCAACCACCAGGCACATGGGGCAACAGAGGGATGGTGGGCTTGGGAGGGAGACTTGGGCAAAGATGCCATTCTCAGCAGAACTTTTATCATAAATTCCCCCACAGTGTCCTGTTGTCTCACATTTATTAGTAACTGTTTCCAGATGGCCATCATGGGGTGCTGGCTTCCAGGATCATTGAAAGCTTCTTGTTCCCCCATTCTACACCCCTTCAGATGCAGCTTCATTCTATCCTGTGAGGATTGAATCAGGTGTGCATTCCAGGGTCACAGCTGCCCTTGGTTCAAGATCCTGAGATTTCAAGGTCTCTGGAGCCCAAAGCAGAGCAGAGATTCAAGAAGAGAAAAGTGTGGATGGTGTAGGAATGATGTTTGCCAAGTGAAACAAAGGGGAAGTCTGGGATCTCCTAGACATTTAGACAGCTTAATACTACTGCCCTTGCCAACATCAGGGCAGAACAGGAGAGACAGCCTCTTTGGCCCCACATGCCACTGGCTGCCCTTCTGTGCTCTTTTCCCCAACAAAATTTGCCTTGGTGCTTATAGCCCTGTTTCATCTTTTTTAATGCTTATAGAGGAATGGGGAGCACATCAGGTCATTTAGCCCAGGTCTGGCCTCCTAGGAGCATTCCCAGCTCCTGCCCTCACTCCCCCTCAGGAAGGACCCTCAGTTCTGGCCTCCCGGGGTGTGATCTGCTCACTCCAGGCCTGGCTGGGCTTCCATGGAATGGAAGGAACCCCAGCAACAGGCTGTCCGCCCATGTTCAGTTCAATAACCATTTTGTGAGCATCTCCCTTGAGGATGCCATTTAATGAGCACGCCAGGGATGCCAAGGTAAAAAAAAAAAAAAAGACAGGTTCTTGCTTTCAGGGAACTTGCAGTCAAGCAAGGAGTAGAACAAACCTCTTGCTACGTGTGCTGATCATGTACATCCAGGCACATGGCCCTGTGGGGCTGCAGAGGATAGAGCTTCCCTGCTAAGAGAGGAGTGCTCACAAACACTGCTCTAACAGCAAGGAGATGGGAAGGAAGGGCTGTGAGAGACCGACAGAGTAGATATGTGACAGCAGGAAGGACCGACAAACAGCACATACAAATGTAAGGTGATTTGAAAATGGCAGAGACCATGGTAAAGACAATTCCTGGGGTGACCCTTCTCCTATCTTGCCCTACCTTTCCTCCCCTTCTCCTCTTTCCCACCTCCCTCCCCTTTCCTTCGCCAGTTCCCAGGAGAGTGTCCCCAGAGGCCCGTGGCCCATGCATACCTTCAGGGAACCCTCAGGGTCCCCCAGCAGCCCTGTCCACACCACGGCATAAAAGATAGCCAGCCTGTGGCTTCTCCACTTCTTGGTGTGACATCTCTCAGGACCACTTATCACCAGTAAACCAGGGACCTGCAGAGTATATTTTCATCTTAAAAGAAAGAGAATGTGATGCTTAATAAAATGGTGGTGGGATTTCCAGCATCAAGAACAAACCCTCCCGAGAGAGAGCAATTCTGGAGGGAGACACACCTTCCTTGTCCTTCAAATAATAGGGAGGCTGGACCAGTGCAAGTGTCCTGAATTGGGCAGACAAGAGCATCTCATTACATCAAAAGATCTCAAGGCCTTTTAAGAGCAAATTCCTCTCAAGAGGGAGCATGAAAGCTCTGGGATCTAGCATCTCTTGCCTTCAGGATCCATGGACCATTTGGTCATAAGGCAGCAACTCTTAGAAGGCAGAGCTGAGTTCCTGATCCAGTTCATTTGGGAGCCAGGCTGCTCCCCCATGCCCTCCTGGTGTCAGAGAGAGATTGGAACGCACATGGTCTCTGGGCCAATTGTCCCATTACCCTACATCCACACCCCTCTTCCCAAACCGTAGCACCTCAGTTTTAAAAAGGGACCCTGGGAAATATCCTCCAGCTCCAGCTGCCAAATCACCCAGTGATCTGGGGATCCCCCACGTGGTGGCGAGCTGTGGCCTAAGCCCCTGCACAGACCAGCAGTGAGGTCACATGCCTGCAGTCTGCACCCTCCCCCAAGCTGCCCAGCCCCGGCCAGGCCAGGTGATTAACAGTGCTGGCCAGGCCCTTCTCCACTTCCCAGAAAAGCGGAAGCTTTCCACACAAACCACATGCGTGGGGTTCCACCGCTGTTCCCATTGATAACCCAGAGCTTCAGCAACCACATGGTCTCTAAAAACAAGGCAAGTCATCCCAAGGATGCCTTGATGACATCACGGGCTGCAGCCCAGCCAAGCTTTTACCCTGGCCCACAAGAGAACTGGGTCTGCAGCCAGCCCCCGGCGGCCACTGGGCGGCCCCATGGCCACCCGGCCATAGATCACATCTGTAAGCCCGTGGAGTTCATTATCTCCCTAATGCTGCTTCTTTTGTAGATCATTAGAAAGAAACTTGACCTGACCTGTGAACTCTGAAATTGATTGTTGCCTTGAAACGGTCAACAGCCCATTTTCTAATCGATGCGCGGAATAATTTTATACATATTTAAATTATATATTAACTTTAATGCTTGTTAAATTTATCTACCACTTTCCTCCTCTGCTTCTTTTACATTCGCTCGAACTCAAGAGGGTATATTTACCATTGGGTGGGAGGAAAAGAGGTGTGTGGGGGGATGGGAATCTAGGCTAAGATCAAGTGAAGGAGGAAAGAGGAGTCCCAGGGCTGAGCCAGGGGCCATGGAGGACTAGGTCCTAAAGCTAGGGGGTGTGAGGAGGAAAGTCCATGTGTGTCTGGGAAAACATGTGTGTGGATGTGTAGATGTGAAAGTGTGTATGTATATGTGTGTATATATGACAGAGTGATGTGTGTGTGTGAAATTCTATGTGTTTCTGGAAATAGATGTGTATGTGAGTGTGTCTGAGAATATATGTGTACAGAGTGATGTGTGAGTGTGTGTATGTGTGCCAGAGTGCATATGTATGCAGAAATACAAACGTGTGTTGGTGGGTTGGTGGGTATGTATGAGAGGGAGCGTGTGTATGGGTGTGAGAGACTAACATGTATGTACACGTGTGAGAGTATGTGCGTATCTGGGAAAGTGTGTGTGTGAGTATGTGTGTATTTTCTCTTCTGTGCACTCTCCCCCAACTTGTCAAGTGGTCTAGACACCTTGCCGAACTCCTAGTACTGAGAATTAGGAAGAACTTTTCCTCCTACTATACATTAAGGAGCTATTGATACAGGGGTTTTGTCTGAAAACGGCAAACTCGGGCTACTACAGTTATCCTCAGTGTGGACTGAAATTTTTAGTACAGAGCAGGGTCCCCAAAGTGCTCAACTATTTACAGAGGCCAGAACTGCTAATGGTCTCTAAAGCAGAGGTTCTTAACCGAGTGCTCATCAAGCCCGAGACCTCTGTGGATCAATGAAGCCCTTGAATCTGAAGAAAGCACCAGTGTCTGTGTGCACGTGTGTGCGTGCACAGGCGTGTGTTTCCAGGGAGAGACGTGTCACATCCACTAGATTTTCAAAAGGTTTATGACTATGAGCTGCAGATCAGATGACACATTACACTTGTAGGGGCAAGGATTGCTTTCTCCATCCCCCCTGCATCTAGTACCTCCACACACAGCCCCAGAACCCCTGTCGCTGCTTCCCTCTGGGGCAAGACTCACCATGGGTCTCTAGCCTTAAGCCAGGAACACCTGCCTGAGAGCTGCTCGTACCCGGAGCAGAGGACCAAGTGGATAGCTTTCAAGGTCAGAGTCCAAATCAGTTTGCTTCATGCTGTTCTTCGTGATCCCAACCTTCCAGAGTTCGGACACTTGCAACATTTACATTCTCTGCCTGCCCCTGTAGATGAGGTGTCAACAGATAAGCCAACCTTCTAGAAACAATCTTTAAAGTATTCATAGCCTTAATCTCAGCTATTTTACTTCCAAGACTCTATCCTAGGGAAATAGTCAAACTGCAAACAAAGGTTTGTGCACAGAGATGTCCCTCAGAGTATTAACACCAAAGCAAATGACTAGAAACAACCTACCGCCCAGCACTAGGAGAAGAGCCAAATCAATGCGGAGCATTCACGGGAAGGATTGCTCTCCAGCAAGTAAAAAGCATATTTACACTTACAAATCATATAACTGAATTAACTACCAATGATTTTAATTGCCCATCCTCTCTGTTTCTAAGTATGTTTAATAGAAGTTTTAATGACATGGGAAAATGCCTACAATACAATTATACAGTAAAACCACAATATGGTGGGTCTTCAAAATTTCTTCAGTGCATACAGAAAACAACTGGAGATGGAAATCCAAAAACATAATGATTCTCTGAGGTAGAGTGATTCTTCTGGCCTCTCTATACATTTTTGTACTTTCTACGTTTCTGTTATTAGCATGCATTAATTTAATTTTTTAAAAAAGCTAAGTTAAAGAAAAATCTCTACTTTCCAAACCATCCACCACAAGAGTCATCCCTAAGACCAGACCCCAAACTCACAGACTCCAAATTCCTATCTCCCTCCTTGGGAGCACTGCAGCTAAGCTGGAATGCCCCACCAAGATTTGCATCCCCCCTTGGTAGTCCTTGAAATAAAATCAAAACGGTACTTACCTCTTCAATTCCTTCACCCTTCCCCTTCCTTCGTGAACTCCCAGAATCCTTCCTTGAGCAATCTGTTTCAACTTATTTCCCCTTCCCTGGTTATTCTCGATAGCCTGATCCCTCATCGATACATAAATGCCCAACTTAGATGAGAGAATACTATCTGGGTCGTCTCTATGAAAACAGAAGGTGGGGGCGGGTGGGGTCAGACATGGGCAGGGAAAGGAAAAAGGAAGTAGGTGAGAAAGAAGACGAGCTTTGCTGTGCAGGTTGCTATCTACTTCCCCGGGGAAGATCAAGGTCACCTAGTGTGAACCGCCTTGACTCCTTCCCTCTGCCTCAGAGACTCTCAGCATCATTATCATCCATCCTTTCAGCCCCCGTCCTGTCTCAAAGGAAGACGTATTTTCTTACTTTGCCAAGGTGCACCCCTCCACCTGGACTATTGATCCCATGCCTTCCCATCTCTTCCAGACCATTACTAGATCAATCATCCCCGGCTCTCCAGAGTCGGTGATCTCCCCTCCCTAGTGGCTCGCCCTCCTTCTGCAGAGTCAGGCTGCATGGATTTGAATCCCTCCCTCACCACTGAGTAGCTAGGTAAGCCACTTTTCCTGTTGGTGCCTCTGTTTGCATGGCTGATAATTGGAATAATAATAGCACCTGCTTCATCCAGCTCTGGAATGAGATGAGACACTCCCTACAAAACACTCAGAGTAGGTGTGTCACGCAGCAAATGTGAGTTGCTCTATTACTGTTATGGTCCTCAAGCATGCTCGGTGGGCCCCGTTTGGGAAAATGCCATTCTCAGCACCTTCTCCATCATTCTAACGCCACGAATCACTCCTTCTCATCAGGGGAAAATCTTTCACTGCCCAGAATTTCTCTGCTTCTATCAGACCTCAGTAGTTTGTCATTTGGATGCTGTCTCCCCCCTCCCCGACCCCCACTCATAAAGATGCTCTCACTGGCATCACCAGTTGCACCCTTAGCCCCCCAGGACTTCCCTCAGCCTTCACTTTCCTCAATCCCCATCCTGATGCAAACACCTCACTTCTCCAAACTTTGACCTCCTTGGCTTCCTACCAGCACCCAGCCTTTGGTTCTGTATCCCCCTCTCCACACCCTTCTAACAGCAACTCCTTGTGTGTTTGCTCCTTAGATGGAAGCTCATCCCCCTAGGATCTGAAGGAGGCCCCTCCTTCTCCCACTCATCTCCTTTTCCCTAGTGACCCTGTGGTCCCTTCTTCCTCTCGTTAGCTCGTCACAGGTAAAAACAGGTAATAATGTCAGTCCTGGAGAGCTGGGGAGTCCTGTGGCCAATTACTACTTTCCTCCTCTTTTCCCTGTCTTGGCCTCAGTTTCTCTATCTGTGAGATGGGGGCAGCAGCAGAGAGGATTTATAAGCTCCTCTGAGCAGCTCCTTTGAAAGGATTTGGCCCCAGTCCTCTGCCTCACTTAGGAAGTGACTCCTGATGAGATTTTACAGGTCAATAAACAATACTCCTCTCCCCAGACAGATGACTCAGGAGCGCTGAGCCCACCAGAGAGGGAATCAGCTGTATCACTGCCAACCAGAAGATATAGCTTTAGATCTGTGGCAATCACAGCTTGCTAACATTTCATTCCAGAAATCCCACTTCTCCTCTTATTTGAGAGACCAATGTTCCCTCCCCAACATGCAGCAGCTCCACTCCCTGCTTCTGTTCTCAGTGACAAGGTTATATGAGCACATGAGAGAGTCTTGAAGTTTTTCAGCTGGGCTAGGGAGATAAAAGAGTTTGGCTTGAAAGAGGCCTCCTGAATCCCTCGCCTAATTTCTGAAAGCCACATGGGTGGTAGCAAGGAACACCTATTGGTCAAGCAACCCCCAAAGGGTGGAGCACACAGAGACTGAAGGTGCCCCATCAGAGCAGATGGTTATGCTGTAGGATCCTGGTCCAGAAGCCCAGGCTAATAGTAGTTCATATTTACAAGGCCCTGTTCTTGATGCTTTGTATGTATGAGTTCATTTAATATTTACAATAGTCTTATAGGTAATTACAGGTAAGGGGTAATAGTCTTAAAGGTAGTTACAATTATTAACCCCATTTTGGGGATGAGGACACTAAGATATGGAGAGGTTACTCATCCCTGATCACACATGAAGCCAGTGCAGATACTGGATACAAAGGCAGGCAGCCCCAGCTCCAGAGCCTCCACCTTGACCACCCTGTGCTCCATCACAGGTTCTGTCCCTCCAACCTAAGTGGCACAGAACACTTGGAGGCCCCACTCAATGCACTGCTGCCCACATATCAGATGCCCACTGTGTTGGTTAATTTTATATAAACCTGGCTGAGCCATCAGGTGCTTAGACATTTGGTCAAACATCACTCTGGGTGCATCTGTGAAGGTGTTTCTGGGTGAGGTCAGCACTGGTATCAGTGGACTGAGTAGAACAGATTGTCCTCCCCAACATAGGTAGACTTCATCCCAACAGTTGAAGACCTGAATGGAACAAAAAGGCTGAGAAACAGGAGACTCCTCCTGGCTTACCGCCTGAGCTAGAACACTGGTATTCTGGTCTTTGAACTCAGAACGAACCACCAGCACTTCTTGGGTCTCAAGCCTGCCAGCTTCCAGACTAGAACTTAAAACACCTTTGGCTCCCCTGGTTCTTAGGCCTTCGGAACTCAGACTGGAACTACATCAAGCACTCTTCGGGGTCTCCAGCTTGCCCACTGCACCTCTTGGGATTTGTCGGCCTCCATGATCATGTGAAACAATTCCTGATGGTAATAAATCTCCTTCTATAATATTTGTACATCCTGTTGGTTCCTTTCTCTGGAGAACTGGAACACATCCATATCAGCTCGAATTTCCCAGTTTAGTTTTATCCACCTAGTGATGCTACGATGAGACTCCCGCCATAGCTGCCCTGGTGCTGAGCATCGGAGCATCAGAGCATTGAAGCACGGGGACAGGTCAGCAAAGGCCACTGACCATGGAAGGGGAGGAGAAGTAGAGAAAGCCACCAAGAAGAGGTGCCTGGGGGATGGGAGGGAAGGAGGCAGTGGGGTCGGCAGTGGAGAACAAGAAAGGGTGCACTAAGCTTGACAAGCTGAAGGAATCCTGGTAGCGAGAGGGGAAGGGTGAATGGGAGGAGCCCCTCACCCCGTATGGCCTCCACAAAGGATGTCACTCCTGCTTGCACGTAATGTGCCCCCCAGCTGTTGTTCCTTGACCCCCCTGCTAGCAGTGAAATCTCTGAGGAGAAGCCCAGCCTGGCACCTGGCATGGGTAGGGGCCCGACAGCAGTGGATTTGGGAGAGGGCCTGTCTATCGTTCTGATACCAGATCAGAAAGTCGCTCTGCTTATTGTGTGACCCAGTTCTGCTTGAAGAAGGAAGGAAAAGCCACAGAGGGAGAATGAGGACAAGAGGTGGGAAATGTTTCTGGAGAGCAGTAGCAAACCAGGGCTCTGGAGCGTCAAGGCCAGATTCAGATTCCAACTGCATCTCTGACTAGCTGTGTGGCGTCAGGCAAATTTCTTAACTTCTCCATTCCTCAGTTTGTTTCCTCCTCTGCAAAATAAGGGTGACAATAGCACACACCTCAGAGAGCTGTCAGGAGAATTAACAAATTAATCCAAGTAAAGTGCCTAGGACCCTGCCTGGCACAGAGCAGGCTGTAAGTATGCTTGATCACCACCACCACCAATCGTCATTTTGCACACATCAAGGTGCCTCCAATTTGTTTTGTAACTAATCTGAACTATAGAAGTCCTTTCTTGAGGTTTGACCATGGGGACTCAGACTCTTGTGGATGTTACAGATCCGTCACCTGATTCTGACCCTCAAAGGACAGAGGAGACCCGAATGAGGACTGTAACACAACATGTTTTCGGAAATCGCTGATGTCCCAAAACAAAGCTTCACAGATCAAGAACTGGAGAAGAGAGATACTAAGTCACCAAAAACATTCAGCTTCATTCAAGGTGGTGGGGGAGGATTATTTGTTTTTGCAAATATTAAACTTTCCAATTTTCTTATAACAGTGGTGGCTTCATCAGAAAGCTGGAATTGGATGCCCAGATTATTATGAGACAGGCTGTGGCTTAATCTTCTCGATGTTTTTATATTTGAGAATAAAGAGGCATTTGGCACTTATCTAAAATTACAACAGCGGAGAAGGGAAAAAGCCCTCGCAGGTACATGGCTGTGATCTGCATATTTACATGCTTTTGAGTTCATTATGGAATCACAGAATCAGGGCATCTCACAACTACAAGGAGCTTCAGTGCCACTCTCTTCCAGCCCCTTCCTTTAACATCTAGGGAAACTGAGGCCCAGAAGGAGGATAGTAATTATCCAGCGTGGCTCTGCTAGTTAGTGACATGCTTTCTGTGTAGAAAGCTCTGAAATGAAACTTCCATCAGGCAGGGAGAAGGTCCACTTCCTATTTTAACAACAAGATGCCTTCCACCTTCCCTGTCTGGTCAAGAAGGGGCCCTGTGCCCTCACTTAGAGCCTCTTCCTAATTTAGCTCAGTCCGATCTTACCATCCCTGCATTGGCCTTTCATGACCAGTCTCCCCTGCAACCTGCATGGCTCCCACACTCCCAACTCCCCCACTATCAGGAATGCCTTCCTTCGTCTACCCAGCTGATTTTTCCCCTGAAACCAAGTGGGAGGCCGCTAAAGTTTTTCTTGCAACCACCAGGGCCACAGGAGCACTATCAACCCCTGAACTCGGAGCAAGTTTAACGTGTGCAACCTCAAAGCTGAGAGGCTTGTGAGGAGAAGCACAGGGCAGCTTGACCACTCGGCCTCCGTCCCTGCTCTGCCTCCTGACCTCAGGCCAGTTCCTTCCTTCTGCAAGCTTCAGGTTCTTCTGCTGTAAAGATACTTAATGGGGCACCTGGGTGGCTCGGCAGTTGAGCATGTGCCATGATCGGCTCAGGCTGTGATCCTGGGATCCTGGAATTGAGTCCTGCATCGAGCTCCTCACGGGGAGCCTGGTTCTCCCTCTGCCTGTGTCTCTGCCTCTCTCTCTGTATCTCTCATGAATAAATAAATAAAATCCTTTTTTTTAAAAAAAAAAAAGATGCTTAGCTTGTACAGTTGTTCTGAAATTCAGTAAAACTATAGCATAGTAGGTACTCAGGTAATGGAAACTTCTATTTTAAGATACATGATTTAGTTCACCCATATATAGATGTATATATAGGACACCCTTTTGTCTGGTAGTTGGTTCTAATGCATGTTGGTGTTGTCCTCCCAATTAGATTGAAAGGAAATACAGTCAAATTCTGTGAAAGCAGAAATTGAGTCCCTTTTGTTCCCTAAACTACGCCCAGAGCTTCACATGATGCCTGGCACAAAGTAGGCACTCAGTATATCTTTGCTGAATGAATGAACAAACTTTCCTTTCATCCGCTGAGGAGTTTAGACCCACAACAATCAAGGTAAGCCTTGTATGTGTGTAGTGATGTACGCTTTTCAAAGCATCTTCAAATTGAAAAGATCTGTTTGATAATCAGACAACCCTGAGCTGGAGGAAGATAGGGTACTACTTGTCCCGGCTTAACAGGTAAGGATTTTGGGGTGCAGGTGACAGGTCTAGAAAGTGCTGGGGCAGAGGCTAGGCCCATTTCACAAATCCAGATGGAGTCGGCTCTCAGTCTGCTGCACCCGATAATTGCTCATGAAAGAATTGATTAATTTGGATTCGGATTTTGATCAACTTGGTGAAGCATTTGATGATGGTGTAGAGCTCCCTGGCTTCCAGAAAAAAGACATCTCTGAGAGTGGTGGACGGATAAAGGGATGCCTAGGCAGGGAAGCTGGGGCATTGGGAGGGAAGTGAATTAGAGAAATTCTTCCTTCAGCAAGACAAATTTGTGCAGGGAAACCATGCTTGGCTGGGGAAGCCAATTGGAAAAGAATGATAGAGGGCTGGCTCCTGAGGTTCATCAAAGTCATTTGTTGCAGGTAAGCTCATTTTTCACAGGCCAAGGGGATATTTACCTGGAGTACACCTTTAAGGAATAGCCGACAGATTGAACGGTACAATGCTTTATTATATTTCACACCCTGGTGATTCAATATGATGGAGGCAGAAGGAGGGGGGGATGGTGCTCAGGAGGGAGAGTAAAGAAGAAAGGCAGAAGAAAGAGATATTAAAATGTCCAGCAATGGGGTGTCCTCCTTTTCTAGTGCCTGGGGCAAACTTCAACTGCAGTGGAAGGCCCCAGGAGGTGCACAGCCTGTCATGCCCTATGGATGATGCTGACCAGGGAGTGGATATCTGACATCAGCTGACCTCATGCCTTCCTCCTAATCACTCCTGTATGTCCCGTGGGGCCAATTCACTCATCCACCACTTTTAGAAGGATTTTCACACAATTCTGGGACACCTGAAGACCTGTATCCCAGCCCTTGTTCCACCGTTCTCTCAGTTGGGTTTGCTGAGGCAACACATTTGATCTCTGGGCTCATTTCATGACCTAGGAAAGAAAGAATTCCCTAATGGCCTAGGTTCCCTTCCAGCCCTGCCATTCTGCCATTCCAAGCCAACCCCAGAGATCTACCTTTATCCAAAAACAGTGGGCTTTTCTGAAGCCCTCCTTCACATCCCTGTGACAACCATCAGCCGATGAGTACAGAAGGACCAGCCTCGGTCTGAAGGCTGCCTCTGCTCTGGGCACCAAAGGAAGGAAGGGTTCTCTTCTTGACAACCAGCATCACTTAAGGACTCTCAAGAATTCTCAGGCTTAATCTCAGCCCTGTGGTAAACTATATTTTTAGCCCTTTCCATCATTTACAAAGTGTCATAAGTTGGGTGCATATACGTGTTCGTGCAGCAACAAGGATTGGGTTTCTGCTGTCCTTGAATTTTCCAAGTCTCTTATGGAGTCCTTCCCATTGGTTTCATCTTCTTACTCAAGATGTCAGCATGAAGTGCCTATTTGTATCTTTGTGCCTTATTCCCCCCAGGAAATCCTCCCTAAGGGCCTTCTCTCTTTACTCATATCAACCTGGTCCATGTGTCAAGTGGCAGGGGCATTCCTTTGGCTTTGTTTGTTGCTCACCTTGCTGCCTGGAGTGAACATCTGATAGCTGGAGCTCTAGTGGCCATCTTGGAATGAGGCCACCTTGAGGAGATAAGTCATGAGCTACAGATGGTGGGCCAGAAATCAGAGAAGTATTGGCTCCTTGATGACTGGGAGGCAGAGTCATCATACCAGTCTGACAATGCCATTTCTCTCATAAATCCCCCCTCATTTATGCCACAGTCTCTTGGGCCTTCCATTGTGTGTAGCTGAGCCAAATTCTCCATGGGTGCCATAGCCTGGCCTAAGGGTCTCTACACTACATTCACCGTTCTATACCACGGGGCTTTGCACATAACAGGGAGCATGTGAATATTTGTGGAGGAAAGTGGGAAGGAGGGAGTGAGGAGTGGTTGATTTCCTTCTCCTGGTTCCTTCTCCCACCTCCTCTGTTCCCTGGCCATGGGTGGAAGCTGGATGCTGGGCACTCACAATGGCATGTTCTTGTTCATCACTCTGGGGGTGGGGTGTCTCTGAAGCTTTGGTGGGGGCACCTGAGGCCATTTTGATACAAAGGATTTACTTTGTCCTTAAAGGCGAATTGGTATGAAATTGAGCGTAGAATGTGGCTAAAGCCTTCTGTGATTATCCCTCAAAGCCTCCCCTTCCCCTGATTTCTCCTCCATCTGTGTTATTTGGGACTGGAACCTTTTACCTTCATGTTAGAGCATTGAGGAGACACACTAAATGCTAACTGTGAGCTTGAAGCTATACTATCAGCAATTTGGCAGTCGTTTAGCAAGGCTAGGAGACGTGAGGCTGGAGTGACATGGAGTTTGGATGAAAAAGAGAAACTCAGAGGCAAAGGGCCAGATGGAGGAAAAGCCAAGGAGAGCCATGCTGCATGGGGTGTGGGGGACCAGGGCAGCATGGGGACATAGACCTGGACAGTGAGGGATATGGCCATTCAGCTCAGCCCAATACGCAGTCACTGAGTGCCTCCTTCTACCAGGGAAACACAGTCAGTGCTGAGGGGACCCTCCTCCCCTGGAGGAGCTCACAGTCTAGAGGAGGTCACGGATGTTTATGCAAATATGTAAAATATAATTCTGAACGTCCAAAAAGGTGAATAAATCAAGGCCGATGAGAAGGAAACGTGAATTCTGCCCAAGAATAAGAAGGCTTCCCAGAGGAAGTGGCTTAGGGTTTGGGCCTGGCAGGTTGAGGAGACCTCTGGCAAAAGCAAGGGCATGCGTGCTGGCAGGAGTGGGCAAAGGGAGCAGTGGGGCCATGCAGGGATGTGCTAAGGGAGGAAGTTGTCTCTACCTTCAAAATTGTGTCAATGAAATGGATGAATGTTTTCTGGACACCGGAGAATACCCACAGCTTTGTTGTCCAGGAAACGGTTATTGCCCCCACACCCACACAGATGGGCTCAGCGCCCTAACTCAGGTACATGACACTTCCTGGGACTGAGTCCAGCAGTGGAAATAGTTCTGCTGGAACTCAGGTGGCCAGGGAGGTCCACAGGCCAAGTGTGCAGTACACTCCAGACTGTCCCTGGGTGCCACACCTGTGGGATCTGGCTTGCCCTGGAACATCCCTGGACATTCTAGAAACATAGGGTAGATACTGAATGGTTTAATGACATTGGCATCTAAGCCAGTCGCTGGTGAAGAACCCCAAGAGTGTCAGAACTCCCACATGCTTTTCTTTCAGCATTGGGGAGCCCTGGGAGCCTTCTAGGACCTGGCTCCTAATGTGACACAGACACACTCACCTCAATTCAGCCTCTTAAAGCTCAGAGCACGCTTACAAAGGCAGGAAGCACATACGGGGACTAGTAAGAGAATGCTCTCAGAAGGTATCAGAGAGGGAGTCAACGGGAGCTAGAGTGCCATGGAATAGAAGAAGAGAGCTGTAGGCATGGCCAATCTGGGAATACTTCCTGAAGGAAGCAACTGGGGTCCTTTCTAAAGTCCTGGGGAAATGGGGACTCCTTCATTGGTGGTTATGCGGGTCACCTATACCATGGTAATGCCGCATAACACACCATCCCAAAAGGCAGTGGCTCAAAGCAATAATCATCCACTCTCACCCATGCTACTTCAGGGCATTGAGCCAGTCTTGGTTTTGCTGGGCTTTGCTCCAAGCTGCAGGTTGGGTTCAACGCGACTTCCTCTGGGCCTTTGCAGTAACAGCTTGGGTTCGGGGGTGTGGGGGCGTGCTCTCCTCAGCAGAAGCACAGGAGGACACGTTGATGTCATATCTGCTAACAACCCATTGGCCAGAGCAGGTCATATGGCTGAACCCTTCACTGAAGAAGTGAAGTACATGCCGTCCACTATGACACAGCCAAGCCCAACTTTCATAGGGCAGGGCAGTGTGTGTGTGTGTGCACGTGCCTGTGTGCATGTAGGATGCAGGCATGGGTAGGAAGGAAGTGAATTGTTTTTAAGGTCTACTAGAGTGATGGAGAGAAGGGGGGAGATATTCCACCTGGAGAGATTGTGTAAACAAAGGCATGGAGGTGAGTGTGAGCCCAACATGCAGGGACAGCCAGGGCAGCACTTGCCACCCAAACCAAAATGACAGATGCACGGGGAGAAACTGGGGATCCACCTGTCTGGAAGCAGAAGGAGCTGGCAAGCCCACTCACAATCTCTTCCTTGGGACCTTGCCTTGGAGGATCCCTCGCAGAATTAAGGAATTATGAACTGGAAAGGAGAGAGCTCACTCCTGTGGGACCTTCTCCCTGGAAAAATATTACAGCTCACCATGCCCAGCCTCCCCCTGAGGCCTCACTCCTGTGTGAGCAGGGCCTGTCCCACCCTCAGACAGTTCGACTCCAAGCCACTGGGCTCCAGGACCGTCTTTTACACTTTTTTTGTTCAATCTCTGAACAGCAGGAGCCCCATCACCACATGCCGAATAAGCGGTGAGTAGTAGACGGGGCAAAGAGAATCAGGCAGTGCCAGTTCTGGAACAAAAACCTGGGGAAATTGGGGCAGCTGAGCCAGCTGCAATCAAGGCAGCCCCCGTTAATAGGAAACGCAGATGTTATTTAGGGACAGGAGCGTGACACTGGGAGGGGAAGGGCACCGGAAGGTGGGTGGAAACTCAGTCTTGTGTGGAAACAAACTTGAGCAGGCACGAAATCACAGGGAGGTTGTGTACTCCTGAGGGGATGCAGTCCCAGGTAATGACCCCAGGGAAAGCACCTGAGACAGATCCGCCCACCAGCGGCCACCTGCATAGCCCAGAAAGGCGGCCCGTGGGGAGCGGGCAGCCTTGTCAGCCACACGATGAGATGAGGGTCGTCTAGCAGCCCACTCGCCCCATGGTCAGATTTGCCTGGCCTTCTCATGGGCACCTCACACTGAAATGAATCCCTTTCTCCTTGCCTCCTCCAGGAAGCCTTCCTGGATAGGGAACACCGTAACACTGACTTCATCCCAAATAGAGCACCCAAATTCCCCTATAACCAACTTATCATATTCTCCTTAGCTCATGATTACAGAGTTTTTAAATTGTCAACTGCATATCAGTTTGGTCCATTAGTTATAGCAGCAGCCACGGCTTTTCTTTCCTGTAAACCTCTCCTCCAGGCTGGGCACTCTCCTAGTTCTTAGAAAATCTTCTCCAACCAAATGTGGGATAAGTATGGGAGGACGCCGATGCAGATCAAAGACGCACAGAAATTCAGGACCCTCAGGCTGAAGCAAGAGATGGGATGTGCGAGAGGCCGTCTTCGTCAGATGGTGTCTCTCAGCACACCCGACGCCCCCCTGCATGGCAGAGCTCCTGGCAACTGGAGGGCAGAGGAACAGGGCTGGCGGTGACCCCCAGGGCCCCGCCACCGCTCCTGAACTCCGCCACTTCGCAGCTTCTTTCTGGCCTGTCCCAAACCCTCGAACCTGCGGCCTCCACCTTCCTCCTCTAGAACAGGGATGAGGACAGCTTGCATCTTCAGAAGCTCTGTACTTTCCTTTGATTCTCAGCGGGTGTTCTCAGAATCTTGGCCTTTCTCACAGCTCAGTCAGGGTAGAGCAGTCCCAGGGAGGGCCCACAGGAAGGACGGTGCAGCCAGGTTAAGGTAGGGCACCCGGAGGCTGGTGTCTCTTACTGGTCCACTGGCTAGCATCATTCGTCCTTCCAAGGCCCTGTTCAGACATCGTGTCCTCCAGGAAGCAGTCCCTGGCCCCTAGTCCCTTGTTGATGTCCCCAGAATACCATGCAGAGTGGGCTTTATGCGCTGGAGGGTTTGGGGGATTGGTTACCAGTGGGCCTCCTCCTGGGGACCGGGCCTGGTCCACAACACAGGTGGCAGTCTCCATGTGAATTGACAGCCCTACCCGCAAAGGGCCCTGGGTATGGCCATCACAGGGTCTGTACCCCCCACAACCCAGATGAGGGAGGCCCTAGGGCTGACCCGAACCTGCCGTTTGAGTGAGGACGGGGATGGGAATGTCACCTGTCTCTAGATGTTGCCAAACACCCCTGGGGCAGAGGGGGCAAAATTGCTCATGTTGTGGCCATTGTTCTACATCAGGCTCTAAAGCATGATGCCCCTGTTGGTTGACTCCTGGTTGGTTGATTGAGTTTTTTGTCAAATGACCCTTTTTGGAGGTTGAGGAAGTCAGAGGCCAATAGAGGCCAATGTATCAGGGGTCCTGTTGGAAAAGAAGCTGCCAGTGGCCATCCTTTATCCCACCTGAGGCTCTGCCTCTCTTTTGAAGGCTGATTCTGAGACCACGACTTGTTCCACCGAGGATTAACAGAGAGGAGGAGGAGGCCGGAACTGAGCCCACCCCAGACCCCCTCACCCCCAGAAATACTCACCTGATGAGCACGGAGCTTCCCACTGTCAATCTGATGAAAGAATGTCTTACTCCTCTGGGAGAAGTGGTTGCACACACTCATGCTCAGACACTCTCACACTCAGACACTCTCACAACTCTCCTACCCACCCACTCTCATTCACTCACACACACCCCCTCCCTGCCCTTTGCCTGGATTGCTGTCAAACAACACCACTGTTACCACCTCCCTGAAGTAGGCAAACCTCTGTTGCCATTGCCAGCTAGAGAAACCAAAGCCCAGAAAGAGGAGAAATCCATCTGAGGCAGAAAACATGCATGGCCAGCCAACAGAAGTGCCCGGATCAAATATCCTATAGTGTGCAGGTCACCACACAGCAGAGGGTGACCCAGGCCCCTGCCCTCCACCCCACCCCCACCCCCACCAATAGTGCCTTGGTTGAGAAACCCCTTGGCAGAGTCCACAAGAGGTCAGGAAGCCAGGCCTTTAGCTTCCTGTCTTCCCTCAAGTTGCTTTGCAGAGATTAAGGCCAAGCTACCTCACTCCTCCGGGGTTTGGACTCCATGCTCTCTGGGCTCTCCAGCAACCTTGGTATAGGGACAACCTTGGCTCCTCCCACTTGTCACAAGAGCTGCTACTGCACCCCACCTCCAGCCCTGCACAGGTTGAATGGTCCGGGGACAGGCATGTGAGCAAGCAGGCCAGAGATCTTCCCAGAGACTTTCCATTTGGAACTAGGGACAAACTACATCCTCTTTTCTGGAGGCCAAACTATGACATGTGATTTTAGGAGCAGTGGCAGCTGAGTTTCAGTTGATCAGAGGAAGGAGGCTGTCCAAGAGACAAAAGCCAATGCTCAGAGAAAGGCAAAGTAGAGCCCTGGAGTGTTGGAGCACCAGCCCTAGCAATCCTTGAGGCCCAGTGACTCTCCGGTCTTCCTGACACTTGGTGATAGGAGACAATTGATTTCCCTGTGGCCTGTCCTAGTCTAAACTAGGTTTCCATCACTTGCAAACAACATGCTACTGCCTGATCTCCAACTGCTTTTCCTTCTCCCGTTCCCACCTCCACCGCCCACACTTCCTCAGCCTCCAGAGGAGCTAGGAATCATGAGACCCGTCTGGACAATGAGACAGAAACAGACACCTGCTGGTGACATCTTTTCCTTCTTACCTCGGATGGCTGGTACTCTGGCCAGAGCCACTGATTGATTTCAGAAGTCACTCTATTTCTTTTTTTGGGGGAAACAAAACAAAACTCTCTTCATTTAAGACACTGTCACGAGGTTTCTGCTTCATTTAGCCACAAGGACCCCAGTTATGCTGGTAAGGGTCTCCTCTAGCAGGAATGGAGGGGCCCAGGGGTTGTTCACACAGGACCCTTCAACCCGGCACTGCCTACCACCTCCGTCAGCCCCTCCCCTGCTTGTCAAAATCCTGACCTCAAAGTTTGGGATGGGAGAATAATATGACTATGGCACCACTCAATGTGGGAAAAAGCCTAGCTGGCCCCAGTCCTCAGGTCAAGTGAGGCAGGTGAAGCGAAGTGTCACAGCACCTGACAAGTGAAACACCCAGTATGAGTAATCCTCATAAGTCAGAGAAGAAAATAAGGAGTTCAAGTAAAGATCCCAGGCTACTTGAGGCTTGGGGCCAGGCCTGAGCCAGGGGGCACATTAGCTATTCCTTACCACCTGGTAAGCCAGGTCCTTGCAGGGTAGGCAGGGCCTTGAGGTCAGGATGCCAGGCCAGAAGTCCCCCCGAAGGGCCCAGTGCCTCTTCTGACTGGTTCTCTAGCTCCACTCAGGGCCAGATGTGTTGATTGGGCCAGTCCCCGTGGGCCTTGCTGGCAACCTGAGGAAGAGGCAGGCAGGAGTCATGCCCAGTCATGAAATTCAGTTCCTGTGGATCTGCAAACCTCGGCCTGTAGCATTTTCACAAAACTTCACCAACTGGTAAAGCTGGAAATCACCTTAGTCTAGTTTAAACCCCTTATCCAAAAATAAAGAGTTTGTAGTCCAGAGAGGGAAAGAGTCTTGACCCAAGGCACCCAGCATGGGACGACAGAACCACAGCAGGAATTTGCACTTCCCGGCTCCCTCCTTCAGCCATTTGTCACCACAAACTCCTCCCTCTTGTTTATGGAACTGTCTCTTGAGCCCAAAAACTTGTGCTAGAATGGTAAAGAGCCTCCTAGTCAAAGGACAATGTGGAAATGTATCTGTTATCTATCGCGGTGGAATAAATTAGCCCACAACCTAGTGGTTTAAAATGACCAGCACTTACTATCTCAAGGGTCCTGTGGATCTGGACTCTGGGACCTGCTGAGGTGGGTGGTCCTGGTGCCGGGTCTCTCCTGAGCCCACAGTCAAGATGAAGGCTAAGGCCAGGGGAGGGGATGACGATAGGGAAGAGAGTGTTTCCTGCACAGAGAGGAGGGGAATAGCAGAGATCCTGGCGACTCCAGGACCACACAGTTGTGCAAGGCTGACATGAGGCTTGGGGGGGTGGGGGTGGTGGCCAGAGAAGCTTTAGTCTCCACACACACTTCTTTCCAGAAGCCTTCCTCAACCCTGCTAGATTCTCACCTGGCTCCCTGGCTCCCTGCACTTCTCTATATTACAAGATTATAATTGTCTCTTAACTTCTCTCTTATTCTGACAATACTATAAGCTCAACAGTATAAAATAATAATAATTAATAATAACAATAAAATAGTAATGGGTAACAATTACTGAGCTCTTACCAAGTAAATGCCAGGCCCTATGCTAAGCAATTGGCATAAGCCGAGGGATAATGTTTTGAGAAAATTTAGTTTTTAGTTTTCCCCATTTGTCTCTCTTGCCCGTGGGTGTCTCTGGTCTTAGAAATCAGGGGAATAGGACCAGCTTAGAATAAAGAAGTCAATAGAGCTGCTGAATGATTTTTTCTTAACTCACTGAAGGAATATTTTCTGAAAAATATTTTAAGGAATTAGAAGCTTGATAAAACATGAGGCTTTTTAGGCCAAAAGCCTGACCTTGGGTTCTAACTGTCCCGGGGGCTGGAGAACTTGGTCCCCAGGAGTCACATGAGGGACTCGGAGGAGGAGAATGCCACACATGGCAATCCTCAGCCACGGGTAGAAAGCTGAGCAGCAGGCCAAAGGAGGAACAGCTGAAGCCCAAGAAGAGGAGCCCAGCACCCAAACAGGCACTGAATGTGGGGAGCAGGCTGGATGGTAGAGGCCACAGAAGGCTGAGCTCCCTGGCACTTGCAGAGTGGGGCAAGAACCTTAGCCTGCTGTACACCTCACCTAGCACCTGTGTGTGCAGGTAGCAAAGGTTGGAAGGGTACCGGGCTGCTGGGCCTGAGGGCACCCCACAGCAATGCGTGTTGGAGGAGGGGTTTTATGCACAGGTGCACCGAGCTCCACCAAACAGATGTGGACGGCTGAGGGAGGACGGGGACCCAGAGTGGTAAGGGAGACACGGCTCAGCCTGCCTGGGCCTTGTGACCACAGGACACAGAGGTTGCGATTCATGTAGGGGGTAAGACTGATATCCAGAGATTCCATGGGACAGACCACACTTCAGCCAACGACGAGGCCAGAGGACCCGTTCCAATCTGCCCCTCTCCCAGTGTCAGAACAAACCCCCCCATACACACACACACACACACACACACACACACACACACACACCTCTGCCACTACTCTCCCACTCAGGAAAAAGGGAAGAAAAAGGAGAAAGGGAAGAATCATGAACTTACTAGTCTCTACCCCAAAGTGACTATACATTAAACACCCAGAGAGACAGCCGTAAGTAGGGCAGAATGAAATTCTTGGTCCGTATTGACAGAGCACTCATGGGTCAGGTTACATTCTGCAAAATGAAGTTAGTTTTGCCTATCTTACCCCCCTCCCATCTCCATCCCCAACAGACCCCCCTCCTCCTCCGCCTCTGCCTCAGGCTACCTCCTCTAGCCGCCCCCCACCCCCCACCGCCCCCCCTTCCCTGGCTGGGCCTGCCTCCTCCCAAGCCTGTGTCCTCCCCTCATACCTCCTGGGCACCTGCAAGCAAGCAGAATAGTGGAGAACATCCTGGGCAAGGAGGGAGCAGCTGGGTCCCAGGTGGTTCCAGCACTGATGGGCCGTGAGACCATAGGCAGGTGAGCACACCTCTCAGCCTTGGTCTCTAGATCCTAAAAATGAATGTATCAGTGACAATAGGTTCTCACGCAGTTGCTCTAGGCTCACACAGAATAAGGGCAGCACTGAACAAAGGACAGGAGCTAACTGGCTCAAAAGTCACCATGTAAGAGCCGGATATTGCTTTGAGTGTCTTCTATAAATTAGTTCTCCACCCTCAATAACCTCATCGGGCAGATAGGACAACTGAGGCCTGGAGAGTGTGCAGTGTGTTGCCTTGGGCCACACAGTGTCAGGGAGCCACCAGGCCAAGGTGGGAGGCCGAGGGCACTGACCCCTTAGGCCCTCTCCATAGAGTCCAGGCCTCCTGTCTTCTCACACTCAGAGACTCTGCTCACCTCTGCCAGTAGCCCCCATCCCTCCCAATGGTTTGGTGGTGGTATATCGGCACCTTGCCCTTTCTACCCCCAGCCAGGGACCCCCAACAGAGCTCAGGGTGTAGATGACTTCCCCTGACTACCCAAATCCTCCTGCCCAGTGCTGTAGACTGACCCATCTGGAGCAAAGCTGGCCTAACACAGGAGTAGAGTACCTGAGCCCCCCCGCCCCCAAGTGAACCAGGGATTAACCCTTTGGCTGTTGGCTTGTGAGGAGGAGGGGAATGAAAAAGCCTCAGGTGGAGAAGGGACTCGAGCTATGGACAGGGCACTCCAGGGGTTTGGGAAACTCCTATGGTCTGAATGCTTGTGTGCCACCCCCTCCGCCCACCACCACCACCAAAATTCACTCCAAGGTGAATGGTATTAGGAAGTCAGACCTTTGGGAGTTGATTAGGCAGAAGCAGAGCCCTTCTGACTGGACAGTGCTCTGATGAAAGATGTTCCAGAGAGACTCCTCACCCCTTCCATGATGTGAGGACACAGCAAAAGGTGCCAGTTATGATCCAGGGAGAAGGCCCTCACCCAACCTCCTTTTACCAATCAGTCCTCCCCAACTTGGCCACTGTGAGAAAATGTGATTAAAATGTAGATAGCATCTCTTCCTTTGCCATCAGCTCTCCTCCGTCCTCTGCCACTCCCCTGTCTCACCCAAGACCTCCCAGACCAAAATGTAATTACCCAGCCATGAGGCCAGCCTCGGAGGGTACAGCCCAGCCCTGGACTCACCCTTCCTTGCCTGGATCCCAGACTTGCAGGACCTCCCCTCCTCCAGGGATGTGCCAGCCAATGACTCCTGGGACCCGACGCAGAGCATTTGCTATATCTGTGACATCAACAGGCCAATTTCAGGTTACCGATGGTTAAGCAACCAGGATACAAAATTCCTGGATATTTAACCATCAGCTCTTGCAAGCTGGTATGAGCAGGTTCCAGGACACTCTCCCACCCGACCTGCTCAGAGGTCTGCATGCCTGGATGATGCAGCGGATGGTTTCTAGGACACAACACCTTTCCTACCATTGGGTCAGGACTCGCAGGATGAGCCCTCCTTGCTCCCTCCACCCACCTTCAGGCCAGGACACCCTGAAGTTAACAGAATTGAGACTCTTTATTCCCTTTTTGCTATATCCAGAGATGCAAAGAATAAGCTACCACCAGTAGTAGATGATATAGATCCAGGTACTTCAACTACACAGGGATAGATATATAGATACACATACACACCTATAGATAGAAATACAGATTTCCTCTGTGTCTCATAATTTGCAACTTAGAGTAAAAAATGGGCCTATAATAATAATTATAATTATTATCATATGAGATGAAAAACTATGCAGTCCTTGTAGAAGCATCTAGACTATACTCCCCAGCTGTGAGCATGCTTATGCTGGTCAGCACCCGCACACAGCGTGCATGGCTTTCTCTCCCTTTAGGGGGGCTCCCTTTCCCCAGACCCATTAGCAGGCAGTGAGCGCTCAAGCAGCCGCTGACATGTACAAACACTTGCCGGTAGGCCCACCGTTTGTTTGCTTTTCAGCAGTGTGAAGGTTGAGTTGAGTCATTTTGCACCCAATTACTTTGCAGTAAATTTGCCGGATGGTTCTTGTCCTGTGGTATTGATCCAGCATCTCACCTTGAGCTTGTTTATTGACACATCAAATTCAGAAGTCAGGTCCGCTCGATTGACCACTTCCCAATTAGGGCATTTATATGATGTCACCGAGGCTCCTTGTCATGTTCCGACGAGAACCATTTGTCCCCCCAACCACCACCACCACCCAATCGCCTGCAACCAAGCTGCCATTTTTCTCTGACCTTTCCGGAGACAGATGGCAGTCCATAAAATACATCATTAGCAATGTGTCATTTTATCTTGCCGCCGTTTCTTCACGTGAAAGGTGCTTCGTTCAACAAAAGATTTTGCAGCCGGGTTCTCCCCAGAGAGAGGCTTACAATTGCTTCTTTGCTGGAATAGTGGATGATGAAAACAAATGCCTCCTTCCTCATTGGAGGGATGCCCTTGGCCCTGTTGGGAAAGGAGGTATTTGGGCAGTGACCCAGAGCAGGTGCCCGGGACGGGGAGAGTTGAAGTGACAGCAGAAGCGTCAAGAACACAACCAGATGTCAACAAGACAGCAAGTGCCCAGCGATGTGGTGATACATTCACACCCAGAGAGTGTCCTCTGTGAGGCTTCCTCTAACGGTTTTGCACCATTGTGTCTTAACCCGCCTGTGTGCAGTGGTGGGAGTGGGGATGACGGGGTCACTCTTAGTCCTGAGCTCAAGATCAGGAGATTCGGGCCCTTCACATAGCAAGGTGGCATTATCCCCCTATTTCATGGGCAAGTTCACAAGTGGAGGGTCAGTGGGGGTGAATGCAGGTCTTCTACTTTAGGATATAAGGCTAGAAAAAGCTAGCCCCTGCACTCCACGAAGGCAAAAGTACCAAGACTGGAGTTTTGCTAACCATTGCATCCCGGGGACTATCATGCCTGTCCCAGAGAAGGCCCTCCCAAAAGTGCTTGCTGAATAGTGGCTGAGAGAGGTGCAACTCAGTATAGAAGTTCATGTTACATATTAAACAGAAATACTAAATATATATTCTGGCCACCAGCATCAGGAATTTGCAAGGATGTTTGGAGGCCATTCACATAATATGGATGAGAAATCTGATGGCCTGAGATATTCTTGCTTGCAGGAAGGGGTGGTGCTGAGCCAGGACTGGGGCCCTGGTCTCTGGATGCCGGTGGAGCATAGTCAGCTACATTATGTTTGGGGTCCCATGAGTGTAGTACAAGACAGAGCCTCTTCAGCTTTTTCAGGTTAAGGCAGACAGAACATGAAATGATCTGGGAAGCACGCTGAGGTAAATGGAGGGGGTGGGCAGTCCCAGAGCCCAGAGGTATGCAATCTGGGGATCCTGGCTACCCAGGGGGCTGAAGTGATCAATAGCTCAGCAACCCGTAACCAATTCAAGGCACTCGGCCCAGGAAGTCTGGTGCATGATTGGAAACGTGGCAATGGGAGAGATTAAATCCATCCCAGTCATTCACAGGGGCCATGCAAGAGTGAACGGTGGCCAGAGCTGTCCCTGGGGTGAGTCCCCTACCCTTCCACTGGCTACTCCCATTCCTCTCTGGGCTCTCACAAGAAACCACCAAATCTTGGGCTAGTACAGGGTCTGAAGAGGCTATTCACACCATTCTAGGTCCCAAAAATCAGTTCCCCCCTCCTTAATCTTAAACACCTACACAATATCCTCCACAGTCAAGCACTCAGACAAATCCCTGAAAGTGGAGTTCCATTGTTTATCTTTCTTTCAACTCTTTTACTAAAATTAGAGTCTGGTGCAATTTGGAACAATTCTTGTCCTTAGCAGGATGGAGAAATGGATGAGCAGAGACTTTACTGACCATAGGCAACCAGGAATTATGAGTAAAAGATAAGATTTTAATCTAAAGTTGCCAGCCCCTCACTAGAAAGACCATTTTGATATGAGACACTTAATATTCAACATCAATTTGTTTTTTTTTTCTTTTAGGATGCTTGTTAAAAGAGGAACATAAAAAAAAAAAAAGGATAAGGCATGGTATCTGCCCACGAGGGGCTTAGATCTACTCAGGAAGATGAGGAACTTCCAAGAAGCAAAGAAAATAATACAGGCAACAAGCAATATAATGTAATGGAGTATTTCAAAAGATGGTACAGATAGTAATTACCACCAGTTGTCAATACAGATGAGTATGAACTGGACTGTGGAGGAGGCATCACAGAGGCCAGACTTAATGGATGGTAAGGATTGGATTAGTTCCATTTCATCTTTGTGCCTGGGAAAGACCTGAAATTGGATGTCCCGAGTCTGCTAAGAATGTAGGCAAGTAGTCATGGTAGTCATGCTCTGGGCACTTATTCAAATGACAGGATGTGACCTATTAGTGATGATGAGATTGGTTTTAATGGGTTATTACCAAAATGTTGTTAAATGAAAGAGAATAGAACAGTAGAATTGAATAGGATGGGATAGGATGGGATGGGATGGGATGGACTAGACTAGACTAGACTATAGCAGAGTGCATCTGCTGCGTAGTGCAGAGGACCATCAGTAACACGACACTTTGGTTTCACATGCATATGGAAGCTAGGGAAGGTGGAGTGTACTGCGTCTCAATGTAAAAGGCATTTCTCTCTATGAATCATAGTCAAAATAATATGAAAAATATAGCTGTGGGACATTATTATTTTCCTTTATCTTTTTTTTAAGATTTTATTTATTTATTCATGAAAGACAGAGAGAGAGAGAGAGAGAGAGAGAGAACAGGCAGAGGGAGAAGCAGACTCCATGCAGGGAGCCCGACGTGGGACTCGATCCTGGGTCTCCAGGATCAGACCCTGGGCCGAAGGCAGCACTAAACCGCTGAGCCACCTGGGCTGCCCCTATCTTTTTCTTTTATCAGAAGAGAGATATCCATCTATCTGAATCCTTGGCCAGTCCAATGCTATTCAACCCAACCAATTTCTCATGGGTCACCTATATGCCAAGCCCAAGGACCATGAAGCAGCCAACACTGTGCTTGCCCAGTGCACAACAGTATGGAATTAGTCCAGATTCAACCCTCAACACTTACTGTGTGCCCTGCACTGTGTTATGTGTTAGGAACATATCCTTAAACAGAAGAGCCACAAGTCAGTGCCCAGGGACTCCAGGGCCTAGTGGGGAGACCAGCAAGTGGGCAGGTATGCTAGCCTATGTGGGTCATGCAGGGAAATGGCTAGTGATGCAGCCTCAGGAAGAAGGGTAGTTAGGACTAACCTTCCTTGGCTATGATCTGAAGGGTGAGAAGGCAGTGACCCAGGCAAAGAAGAGTTCCAGGCAGAGAGAGACCCAGAGGTAAGTAGGGTGAAGGATTTGTGCTCACTTGCCCGAGATTTTCCTGGTTTGGGCACTGAAAGTTCCACATTCCAGGAAGCCCGTCAATTAGGCAATCTGGAATTGTTGGTCATCCTAGCAGTAAGTGAGAGTATGGAATGTTCTGGAAATAGAAGTTGGTTCAAGTTTAGGACAAGTTAATAGGAAACATATCTTACACTTTGTCTAAAATCTCCAAGTTGATCCTAAAATATCATATTTAAATATTGAGTTAATTTATTGCCACATCAGTTCAGTTGTTTTAATTTTTTTAAGCAATGCAATTTTAATGTTCTTTTAAACTAGGTTTATCTCTAACTCTAGAAAGGCCTAAAGCTTAAACCAGGGATTTGGAGAAGCAGACAGGTAATGTAATAAGAGACTGCCAACCAGAAGAGGACAGTACCAATGGAGGCTACATGGTATGCCCATCGCAGACAACCCCTCCCCAACCCCAGCTGGCTGTAGGCCTGAGGAAATGTTGCCAAATGTCTTGATATTTCAAAGGAAGGCCCAAATCAGGATTTTTATGTGCTGTCTCCTAATGTTAAAATTTTGGTGACAATTTCAATATTTAAAAAAATAAATACAATGCCGAAAGAAACATTCTTTTTTTATAAATTTATTTTTTTATTGGTGTTCAATTTGCCAGCATATAGAATAACACCCAGCGCTCATCCCGTCAAGTGCCCACCCCAGTGCCCGTCACCCAGTCACCCCCACCCCCCTGCCCACCTCCCCTTCCACCACCCCTAATTGGTTCTTTTGACTGTTGGTTTTCACCTCTAACGTTACCATTCATGCTACCTGGTCAATGAAACTACCGCCCCTTATGGCAGCATAGCCAAATTGCAGGATATTTTCTTGGACCTCTTCTGTTGGAGCACCCCAGGGTAAAAACAGTCCTGGTAGAAACCAAGGAAGAAAGTTGTCCTGGGGAGCAGGCATGGGGGAAAGAAAGAAAGAAGGAAGAAAGGAAAGAAAGAAAGAAAGAAAGAAAGAAAGAAAGAAAGAAAGAAAGAAAGAAAGAAAGAAAGAAAGAAAGAAAGAAAGAAAGGCTAAGTAGAAAGCATCAAAACCCAAGCTTTGCCAATGTCCCAGATTGGGACAGGCTGCCCCCCAGGCTCCATGACCGAGAACCAAAGTCAGCCAGCAGTTGATCTTGGGGTGGGCCTTGAATAGGACATCTCAGCAAGAAAGTGGTTGTATTTTCTGGCTGATTTATAAAAACCCCAAAGAAAAGCCTGCATCCTATCAGCAGCCATATTGTTCTCTGTACCTGTAGATCTGAGCCCATCCTGATGCCATTGCAGCCAAGGAGAAGCTCAGCAGCCCTGGGTGCTTGTCGTTGCCCAAAGAACTAGGTTTCTATACTAAAGCAGGCAGATCTGTGCCAGGATTCCCACATCTCCTGTCAACAGATTTCCCCAACAGGTTGCCCGGGCTTCACTTGGCTTCATCTCTTCTACATCTTATCTTAAGCTGTTGGTCTGCCTTTTCTTATTGTCAAGAGACAAGTTCAACCCCGATTTCTGATTAGGTAAAGTAGGCATCCACCCATATGCTAAGATTTCAGGACTGTTTCTCATGCCACCAGTTTTTTCCCATGTATTTCTCAAAGTGTCTTCCTTAGCAGGAGAGAAATGCAAACAGCAAATACATGTGCACACACGTGCATATGCAGGCACACACCAGGTACATAGGTGCATACGAATGCACGTGCATACACACATTAGACCAGGGGTCAGCAGTCCTGGCGTCCCAGCCCAATCTGCCACTGACCTCCGTATAAAACTGGGGGATATTCTTCTCAATTTCCTTCTCTACAAAATGAAGGAGTAGGAACAAATCACATGACCTCAGTCGTTCCTCCATGATTCTCTATAAAGTCATGAGAATGCAAGCCAACTGGTATAGGATGTTTTCTTGAATCAGAGTTTCATAAAGCGGAAATGGTACACAGAGCCGTGACCAGCTGAAAGGCATCCACGGAGGGAGGAATGGACCAGGACAGGGGCAGGGGCAGGAGGCTGAAGGCCCCGGAATCCACCCTGCCTTCCACTTGAGACTGATGCTGCCTGTGAAGTATCTGTAATACTCACCTCCTCGTGAAGTTCCATCTCTGCCCCCACCCTTACCTCCTCATGGTCAATGTTTTCTGAGGCCCCTCTATGCACAAACCATTGGCTGGGGGCCAGGCAAGGGTGCCTTTGCCTCAGTTCTTCCTGCTGCTTCAGAATGTCTCCCACCTGCCCCCTCATGGGGAGACAGAGGCCCTAGGAAGCTGTTGTCAAATTCAGAGCAGGAAAGAATATCCTACCAGACACGTAGGATGGCAGAGGGGTCGAGCAAAGTCTTTGATGCCATGCAGTCCCAGGTTTAAGCCTCCACTCGGTTCCTGGAGTGGATTACTTCATCTCCCTAGGCCTCTGTTTTCCCATCTATAAAATGGGAATGATAATGATGTCTGTCCCACAGGATTATGAGAAATAAGTAGAATAATTCAGGCATGGCAAAGACTGTCAGTACCTACCTAATATCTAGTTTCTACTTCCTTTCTAACAGAATCCCCATTTTGTTGGGGGTTCATTAAGCCCCCGTTAAATAAACTACATTTCTCTAGCTAAATAAACAACATTTCCCAGCTTCTCCATAGCCAAGGATGGCTGGAGAATACAGTTCTACCCAATGACATATGAGTGGAAGCCCCATGAGGAATTCTGGGAAATGTCTGCCTGCCTTAGATAAAGGTCTTGCTTCCTTTCTTCTACCTTTGTCCTTCCTTCTGCTGAAAACATGGGTGATGGCTGGAACGGCAACCATGTTGTAGGCATGAGGCAAAGGCCAAAGAGCCAGAAGAGACCTTGGCTCTAACTCACACAACCAACCACCTGCTCCCAAACTTTCTGTGTATAACCACTATTTCATCTCTGTTACCTTATTTGGGCTTTCTGTTTTACACATCTGAGCCTAATGCCTGGTTGGCTCAATATTTAGCTCAGTGCCATGCACACAGTCAGCAGTTAATACTTCTTTTCCACTTTATGGGGAAATCTCTGTTGGTCCCCTGAAGGGTGCCATGTGGCATGAGGGACACCAGATAGGGCTCCAGCATGACATAGTGCACCTGGACTCTGTTACTCTTGAGCTATGAAGGCTTCGGTGAGTCCTCTCCAGCTTTCAGTTTCCTGATTAGGGTTTGGATCAGAGGATGTATGAAGCTCCTTCCAACTCTGACCTTCCAAGGATCCACCACAGTCTCTGAAGAACATCCAGGCCCACCGTCTGGCCCCTCATGCTGTACATCCGCAGGCCTCCTCCAATGCCTACACCTCCCCCCAGCTCCCTGCGAGGTTTCCTGGGATCCTGAGAAATTTCTAGGGAAGGGAACTGTTTAAATAAAAGGCCACACTGCCTTAGTTAACTTTCCTACCTGGTTTAAATAAGAAAAAATACCAAGAGTAACATCAAACCTAACAGAATCAATAAGTCAGTAAATAATTTTGGTAACATTTCACATTAAGATAGCATGAATACTTTATTAAGAGCTGATAAGTAAATTTCCCTTTTTCTTAAATTATACTAGGATGTGCGGAGGCATAAATAATTGCTTGAGCTGCTGCTCTGAGGTGCTTCCTCGCAAGTTGTAATATCATCTATTAACTAGTTTACAATCACTCTGACGGCTCTCTGTGCATCTTGGAATAATTTACTTCGCAAGCAACTTTGGTGAATCATTTACTCATCATTATTAAAGTATTTATAAATCCTGCTTTAATTTAGCCCTCTGTTTCCTTTGCTTCCTTGGAGCATATTGACCAAAAATAAGAATGCTTAGGGCAGTACTTTGTTCCTTGGTGGCATTTTAACCAAAAGAGTGCTGTTGGAATGAACAGCCTCTAAGCTCCATTAAGGCCCCATCCCGCATGCCCCGCAAGCCTCAGCTTCAGGGTGTCTCCACCTGCCTACTTGGCCTGTGTAATTCAGCTAAGAGGAGAGCTCCGCAGTCCACACACCTGGGACAGAGGAAGAGAAGTAATATTTATTGAAGACTCGCCCTGTGTTCCAGCTGCCTTAGCCGACAGTTATCGAAGGATTAGTACGTACCAGACACCTTTCTGGTGATTTCTTCTGTATCATTTCACTGAGTTTCCTCAGCAGTCATTTCTAACACACAGCACTTGCAACATGTCAGGCCATGCTCTATGTGCTTGGTGTATATTAATTCACTTACCCCTCACAGCAGAGATCGACACTACCGTGACTGATTCTACAGGTTGGTACTTAGCATGATTCCCATTTTAAAGATGTCAGAACTGAGGCACAGAGAGGTTGAATGGATTGCCCAAGGTCACACAGGTGGGAAAGAACAGAGCTGAAATTCACCTCCAAGGGGTCTCATTTCAGAGGCCACACCCTTCACCACCAACCTACACACTGATAATCAGCTGAGGTATGCGCTTCTTTCAGCGTGTTTTTCAGAAGAGGCAACTGTGACACACAGAGGGTAAGTGATCCTTCCACAGTCTCTAAGCCAGCGTGTAACAGAACAAGGATTCACACTCGTGTGATACATAATCTCACAACACTCTACAAATTAGCTATTGCCATTCCCATTTAACAGTTGAGGAAACTAAGAGTGACAGCTTGTGCAATCTGCCAAAAGACTGCACGATTATGAAGTGTCAGAGCTGGGATTCAAACCTGGTCTACCTGGCTTTTTTCATCAGAGCATGACAGGAAGAGAAGGAGGAACATGTTTAATCTCAGGAAGTCCTGGCTGGGGCCAGCAGTCCATTTATTCCACTATCCCTCCAGACTCAGACATCAGTTCAAGTACCCAGAGCTCTGCCAGCCTTTAACATCTCTGTTCTGATGGAAGGGAACAAGGTCAGGGAGGCTTCTGAGATACTGTGGGGAGGATAAAACAAGGACCGGGTACACTCCCTCAAGAATTTTTCCCTGTGGCCCTCTTAATGCATGTCCACCTCCCCATTTCCCCCCTAACCAGGTGTCTGTCATACTCACCACATTCTCTGGGGCCTTGGTCAAACACGCTAGGGAAGGAAGAGAAGCAAACCATTTTGATGTAGGGAGAACGCCTTTGAGCTGAATTTTCAGCTGGAAAATAAGTAATTAGAAAATCAAATTAACACTCAGGCCAACAGGGGTCTGAAGTCATGGAGGACAGAAGACTAGAGAATATTCTCAGGGAAATTTAAGGCTTTCAGATGATTTAATAAAGTCCTATACCGAAGCAAGAGAATGCACTGTGAATCTTTTTGAGGTTCTTCTTGCTCTTTATCTTCATGTTTCAAGGAAAGCTAGCTTTAAAGGAATTGTTCCTAAAATATGCTAAAATTCAGTCCCAGAGGAAGCATGTGTTCAAGAGCAAGAGGATGTAACTGATGCTTTCAAGACCAGCTGAGTGGACCTTTGTAGTGTGAGAAGTGTTGTCTGAGAAGTGACTTTGTGGTGCACTTTGATCACACAGGAAGGGGGTGGGGAGGAAAGAGAAAAGCTTGGGAGCTTTTCTTCAGATTTGGGTTCTTCCTTAGAAGAATGTCAATATTGCTAGCAACAAAACATTAGGTCTAATACAAAATCCAGAGCTGATTGACAGTCCTCAGATTCCGAAATAAGATGCTTTTGAGAGTTATGGCAAAATACAAAGGCACCGAGGAAATGGAGACTTTTGATGTGCACAAGGTGTTGGACTAACAGTGGAGGTTCCAAAAGTCAAAGAGGCTGCAAATGAGATGTGTGGATACAGGAAAATCTTGTAGGGCTTCTCAAATAATCAAGTCAGTACTGAATTTAAATGGCTGCTTGATCCAGTACAGACTGAAGACATCTGCCCCCTGGAATGTGCCGGTACAGGCATAGACCTTCCCCCACAATCCAATGTATCCATTTAACAAACCTGACCTAGAAGAATGCCAAGGTCTCATGCTGACTATAAAGCATGAACAAGACCTGGTGCTGCCCCCAAGGAGCTCTGGCCTAGTGAGGAGACAGTTGATTATACATACATGGAAACCAGGGATAATTTTTCTAGTAGCTCAGAAGCACACACACCAATGCCCTATAGAAAAGGTTATTGTGGGATCCAGAGAGATGCCCTGACCCTAAGCCCACATCTTGCAGATGCCATTTGGACAGAGGCGACTTGATGCCCCAAATCAGGTGGTGGTCCCCAACCCTGCATCCCTGCTTCTAGGGTCCCTGGGGCCAGCCCTCGAGTCCCCTAGACCAAATGGCTGGCAGGGCCTGTCACTTTCTCATGGAGCATCATTTCCTGCATCCACACAAATAAAGTGGACAGCAAGCCAGTGCCATCTTGTTTGCTGCTATTGGATTTATGACATGTCAAGTTTAAATAGCATGTGCAAGGCTTACAATGGAGGCGACACAGAAATTCATTTTTCAAGCCCATCAAGGCTCTGAGCCCCCCAGCCCCTCCCTGCTGGGGCTAGGAGAACTATTTCACAACATCCTAATGCTGAGAAAAGACCTCCCTGTATCTCTACATTCAATTCTGCTTCTCTCTTTTCCCTCTCCTTCAAGTCCCCCCAAAATACCAAAATAGCGTAAATGCCACTTACCAGTACCCCATAAATACCAATTAACCTTTATGCAAGTCTGCTGTGCATAAGCCCTAACCTGATTCCTGGGGCTGAATTATTAATCCCTTACAAACAAACCACCAGCCCGCCACACGCTGCCTTCTTGCCACCCAGCTGACGTAGCTGGCTTTAATTTAGACCTGCTCCACCCACCTTTTGTGCTGTTCTTTATTTGGGTTGTGAAAACCACTTTCTCTACCTTCCCTTCCCCCTCATCAGCAAATTAAACTGCTCAGTTGCCCCCAGCTTTTCCCAATAATAGAGGCTGCTTGGACTTGACCCATTAAAGGAGAGAGCCCAGAAAGACTTGCTACAGGACCCAGCAAGTCTCATTTTTATAATTGATTGGTAAGACAAGCATTTGGGTTGCAAAGTAGCTTTGGTCAGGTTTCCATTTTGCAGCAAACCCCCAAATTAAAAATCACCTCCAGGGGATAATTCTTTTGCAAATAATATGAGCCGGGCTATTTCTGTTTTTGTCAGGCTCACTGTCACTCCAGGCTGGTGTCTCATATGTTATTCTGGCTGCATGAGAAAGGCCCACAATAATAGTGTTGGCAACTGAAACAACAGCAAGAATGGGAATGTCAATTTGCAATTGTGAAACAAGGTGAAAACCACACTCCTCAACAAAAAGTTGAGGCCCACTTTAAACAAGGGGAAAAGAACCAAGTAGAGTGCCTGAAGCCAGTTGGTCCAATCTGTGACAAGGCAGGCAGTATTGGGGGTGCTGTGAGAAGCTGTGATCAAACCCGAGTTAGTCCAGAATCACCTGGGAAAGCAAGCGCCTTGAACTCTTAAAAATGAGCAGATGTGATCCAGCCACCTAATTATTTTATGCTTGAGTCACAGTGAATCATGGCCAGAAGCTCTAGATCTCTGTCTTTGCCCATGATGCCACTCTGGAATACCACATCCTTCTCCACCTTTGCCAAATGGACCACTCCTCCTCATCCTTAAAGATGCAGCTCACACATCTCCTCTCCCAGGAAGCCTTCCTGATTTTTTGGCCAGATTTTATCTGCTTCCTGCCTCCCTCATATAATGTTTAAATAGCACAGCCACAAAGTTAGTTAACTTTTCAGTCTCTTCTACTACAATTTAAGTCCTTTGAGAACAGAATATACAACTTAGTATTCTTTTAATCTCCAGTAGCTAGCACGGGGCCTGGCACATAGTAGGGGTTCAGCAAATGTTTGTTGAATGAATAGATATGAAAAAATTTTAAAATACAGGAGATGAAACAGAGAGCTGAATTTAAAAGAACTTATTACGCTGGAATCAGTCTGTAGAATCCAGTGATTTATTTATTTAAAATGATCTTCCTAGTACCTACTGGATACTCAGCCTGTGTTAAATGCACAAAGGTAATAGGAGGAAAGGAGAGAATCCCTCTTTCGAGAAAATTACCTTCAGATTTGTACATGTCTAAATGAGAACAGTGGAAAGCAGTCCATGGCAGGATTGATGTGGCACAGGAGGATGGTCGTGCTGGCCTGCCAGGTGGGGACTTTGGAAAACATATTCCTTGTCCTAATCCTACCCCTGAGTCATTATGTGACCTTGGGCAAATCAACTCACATCTTTGGACCTCCATCTGTCAAACGTAACATTGAATTGTTGAAATGATACTGGGACAATTGCTATCATATGGAAGAAAATAAAGTAAAAATTTCTGCCTCATGTCATATAGAAAAAAATGAATTCCATGCAGATTAATGATCTAAATGGAAAACAGCCAAATTCAAACACTTCCCCCCAAAAAACTGTAGAAGTGTATCTGTATAGCATTAGTTTAAGAAGAATTCTCTTAACAAAATGTGAAAAGCAAAAATCACAAGGAAATCTCTGACAAATGGGACTACTTTAAAACAAATACACATGCTAATCCAAGTGAAAAATGAAGCTACGAGATGGAAGAAGACATCTACAACCATCACGATGAAAAATATGGGAGTAGTTGGAATAGCTAAAGAACTTTTACAAACCTACTAGAAAAAGACAGACAACTTAGAAGAAAGAAGTTCCAAGTATATGAAACGCAATTGACAAAAGAGGAGAATGACTGATAACTTCAGGAGATGCTTGATCTAACTAGAAATCAGAGAAATGTCAATTAAAAATGGCAGCGAGTTACCAGTTCATACTCATCAGACTGAAAAACATTGAAAAGGGACGCCTGGGTGGCTCAGTGGTCGAGTATCTGCCTTGGGCTGAGGGCATGATCCCGGGGTCCTGGGATCGAGTCCCACATTGGACTCCCCACGGGGAGCCTGCTTCTCCCTCTGCCTGTGTCTTTGCCTCTCTTCTCTGTGTCTCTCATGAATAAAAAAATAAAGTCTTAAAAAAAAAAAAAAAGACAAGGTGGTGATGAGTGGGCTGCAGCACCATCTTGGGCTGGGCTCTCAACCTGCTTCCAGCAAGAATCCTTGTACCACCAGCTACCACCTACGCACAGCATCCCATTTGGCAGGTTACTTTAAACTTCTCATGCCTTGATTTATACATTTGAGAATGAAGAATGTTAACGGCATTTCCTTGAAAGGCCATTGTAGAATTACCTATAATGATCCATGTGAATGTGTCCAGTCCAGAGCCTATGGCCATTGTTGGCGCAGGACCTGGCCCAGCTTATGGCCTGGTCAGTCGGAGGCTGTAGGCTGTGTGCGCTGTAGGGTGGGCAGTCTGGGGGAGCTGGGAAGTCTCATCAAGGAGGAGGCCAGAGGGCCACAGCAACATCTGCACAGTGGGGGCCCAACCAGGGCTCTGTGGGGCAGTCTGCTCTGCTCCAGAAGGAAATAAATGAACACAGCTTTCAGAGGCAGAATACAGGATCTGGTTCCCTGGCTAATGTGATCTCTTTACGCAGGATCTCTCACTAAGAGTCAAAGTCATCATCACCTGTTAGGAAAAACAGGGGTCTTTGGGGAATCACGGGTGAGGAGGGATAATGCCCTGGCTGTGTGGCCTTAGGTGAGTCACTGCACCTCTCTGGGCTGCCATTTTCTCATTTATGAAATGAGGAATTTACTATCCTGGAAAGAGTACGAGACTCCTAGGATTAAGGAGACCTTGGTTCTGGCCAGACCTTGGTTCTGCCTCTAACTGTGGGGCCTCAGGAAAGTCTCACCTTCCCAGAAGCCTAGTTTCCTCTTTGTAAAATGACCTGTGCAATGTGAGGTTCTCCGACGGCCCCTCAAGCTCCAGGGGAGGTCACATACACATCCATGCACACACATGGATAGTTGGTGCTGAGTTTAATCCAGAACAGGGCTTGGCCTTGGGCACCCTGAACCACCTGGCATATTAGCATCCCATCTCCAACATTTACACTTTGTTTTTTTTTTAAAAAAAAAGCGGCCACATGTATCTGAGCAGGACCACTCCCCCAGCATGGCTGCCGACAGGGATGATGAGGGAGGCACAGGGCAGGCCCTTCCCCTGGAAAAGCACAGCCGCCCCCTGCCCTGACTGCCACAGCCCAATACATTGCCATTCACACGCTGTTCCATCGGGCCTCAAAGATTTTCCCATCTTTCAGATTTCCATTGAAAAAGCCATGCCCAAAGCAAGGCTAACCCTGGGGCCCTATGCCATCAGCTTGGTCCCCAATTCCACACCTGGCTGTATGCAAAACCCCAGGAGGATAGGTTATGGATGGGGCTAGATTGGGGCAATGGTGGGAAAGGATGAGTGACTAGAAAGCAAACCACCTCCTCACATGGGTGGGTGAGGGACCACTGTCCCTCATCCCCTGCCCAGTCTTTCTGTAGGACCCTCTTTGTGACTGGCCTTGTGGGAAGGACTCACTGTCCCCTTCTACAGTAATGGCCCAGGAGTGGGAGGCTGCTTATTCAGCTTAGTCATTAGGACCTACAGACCTAGAGAGATAAGCTGCCCTTGCCCAAAATCCCAGGACAAATGAAGGGCAAGGCTCCAAGCACAGTAAAAATGGGGACAACAGCTACTCATTGAATCCCTGCAAAGACCAAGTCATTCTACCCTCACCACACCTACCAACCTAGGACTATTAATTTTCTCCTCTTACAGTTGATGAAACGGAGGCAGGTAGGGCAGGGGAGTATCCCAGCTGCAGGGACACTGGGTCTCTGGCTTCCTGGTCCCAAGTGCTGCCCCTATGGAGATCTGCCTAAGTCTGGTCCTGCTGCCGGGTCCCAGACCTGGGCCTTGTCCCCCCTGTACCAAGCAAGCTCTCAGGTCTGGCAAGCTCTGGGAGCTGTCCTTCCCCGCCCCTCACCCCTTCCCACCCTCCCCACTGAGGCGGACCCTGCCACAGAAACAGTGTCAGAGGGAGTGACTAATAGTGGCTGACCCCAGGTCAGCACGAATGCCATCGGACTCCCTGGTCCTGGTGAGGCAGCCCACCTCCCTCATACTGACCTGACAGGACGCGGCCCCGGGGGCGGGGGGAAGCACCCAGGGCCTCTCTCCTGGGGCCACCCCACACACTCCAGGGCAACTGGCCAGAGCCTGCCCTGCCTCACCTCCAAGGCATAGGTCCCACTCCTGCCAGAGCCCCTCAGCTGGCCAAGCCATTCCTCAGGCCAGATGACACATGTTCCCTCCTGCCCGAGAGCTGGTGACAGATGCCCAGCTGGAAAAGTGATGGGCTGCATGGTGGGGGCAAAGTGCAGGTTTTCCTTCATCAGAATTAGCAGCTGAGCTATGGCTAAAGGCAGCAGTGACAGGGCAGCCTCTTGTAGGTGTGCACACACACACACACTTGTGCATACCTGCTCACACGAGCACGCACCCACACATGCACAAATTCTCACACACCCACTGCATCCAGACTGCGCAGGTGGGACCCAGGAAGATGGAGGTAGTACTGGCTTTCAGGGAAAGGTGCCAACCACCACCAGTAGTAGTACCTTTCATAGTACCTATGAAAGCCTTGCTCATCACGGAATTGGGGCAGTTCCACTGCAAGCCCAGAAGGGACCATTCAGTTCTGTTCCCGTCTTCCCCCCCCCACCCGGCCCACACACTTCAACTACCAAGAGCGACAGCTTCCCAACTGGCTGGTACTCTAAGTTTACCACCTAACACAATAGGCACCATTCTGGGCCACCAGGGTGTATTCCTGGGCAAAGTGACCCAGCCTGGGAGGGGGAGACAATGACAAGCCATGTGCCGTATACACATACACCACACAAGCATGGACACCTAGGCTGTGTGTCCAGTGTCCTCTGCCATGGGCTCAGTGCTGGGATCCTCCACAAAGACTCCTGGGGTAAGACTGGGGTAAAAATGAGGCCAAAAAACAAACCCACAGCTCTCTCAAGACAGCCAATGAGAGCATTCAGCACAAAAGACAGCGAGGAGTAGTCCGCGCAGGCTCATTCATCCCAATGTTCATTCAGCAGAGTCAGTGAAGAACCCCTTACAGCTGGGCCCAGCTCTGGGATGGGTAGTACAGGTTGAGCGGGAGCTGTGGAAGACACGGTTCAAGATCCCAGACCTAGATAAAGGAGGCAGAGACGTGCCCCAGCACCTAAATTCCACCATCAGAAAAAGCCATTGTGTCCATGTGTGTCTACAGATGTCTCATGGAGAAGCCTGCTCCTTTTTAGGGAACTGTGCCCTTTTTAATCCATTTGTCTATAGGGACAAAGTCAGCATTGGGTGAGCCTTTGGGGAGCGTCTAGTCTTTCCATCTTCTTTTATTTTTTTTAAGATTTTATTTATTTATGAGAGACATACACACAGAGAGAGAGAGAGAGGCAGAAACAAAGGCAGAGGGAGAAGCAAGCTCCATGCATGATGCCCAACGCAGGACTCGACCTCAGGACCCCAGTTTCACACCCTGAGTCAAAGGCAGATGCTCAACTGCTGAGCCGCCCAGGCATCCCTAGTTCCTTCCATCTTCAAACAAATTCTAAGTCAATGTGGAAAATACACAGAGGTAAAACAGTTGCCCTCGGGCTGGGACAAGAGGGAATAGGAGGGCTAAGTCCAACATCCTTGGACCACTCCCCCAGGCCAGAGTGTCTGATGATTCCTCTGAAGAGTTTGAAAAGCACTTTTTCAGAGGTATCCCTTAGATCAGGTTCGACTGCATGGCACAAAGACTCCAAAAATGGTGGCTTACACAGGATAGTGGCATTCTTTCCTCTGACACAACAGTCAGATGAAGCAGCACATGTGGGGCATCCATAGTCATCTGTTTGTAAACCACTTCCAGGCCTCTACTCCTCATCTTCGCTGTTCAAGATGGTGGTCTTGGATTGCAGGCAGCTCCGGGAAGGAGTTAACAGAGAAGAAAAGCTCCCAGAAGGTGCTGAAGGGGTTCCACTGACATCCCATTGGCCATGATTTAATCACATGGCCACACCTAGCTGCATAGGCTTCTGGGAAATGTAGTTCTACTCTTTGGTGACAGTGGGATCAGTTACAAGGTCTGTCCCTGTGAGATAAGGGGATAATGGATATCAGGATGAGGAGTGAGTGGTTATGGTCCTGCTAGTCCAGTTTCCCACTTGATAGGTGAACAACAGGAAGTGCCAGTGAGACTAAGATTGATTAAGGCCCTAATACCCAAGAAATCTTCCCCCAACATCTACCATAAGGCCTGCATTAGACCTAAATGAAAAGACAAGCCCTGCCTCCCCACTGTGGAGCCAGATATCCAACCAACACTTGTGGCATGATAAATGATGTCACCAAGCTCAGTACAAAACAGAGTGGGAGCAGTCACGCAAAAGCACCCACGCAAAAAAAAAAAAAAAAAAAAAAAAAAAACACCCATGCTTTCTGTGAGGCTCAAGGAAGGGGCCACCAAAAGAGAGAGAATGTCCACACTGAGACTGGACTGGTTAGAAGGTGTCTGCTGAGTGGTTAAGCGTGGGGAAGGGTAAACTTGGCAGAAGGAAAAGAATGCAAAGGCTCAGAGGCAGGACGGGCTATCTACCACATTTAGAAACTACCACCAGAGCATAAAAGGCAAAAGGGGGTGTGATGGCTAACTTCACGTGTCAACTGAGAGGGGGTCTGGGGGTGTGACTGATATTTAAATCACTAAATTATTGGCTAAAACAGCTTGCCCTTATTGTGGTGGGCCTCATCCAATCAGCTGAAGGCCTAAACAGAACAAAAACGCTGACTTCCCTAAGCAAGCAGGAGTTCTCCAATAGCTGCCTTCGTACCCTGGCTCTCCTGGGTCTCTGCCTGCCTGCCTTCAGACTGTGGCTGCACCACTATCTCCAGGCTATGAGCCCACACTACGAATTTTGGACACACCAGCGCCCACAATCATATGAGGCAATTCCATACACACACACACACACACACACACACACTATTGGTTTGGTTTTCTGAAGAACCCTCAATAATTCAGGGGTGAGGTAAGGGGGAATATAGAGATGGGTTTGGGTAGATTGACAGGGATCAAAATCATGAAAAGCCTGGGTGCCATTCAAAGCCATTCTGAGTTTATTCTGTAGAAAATGAGGAGTCATTGGAGACTTCAAGGCAAGAGAGTGATCCTAGCCATATGTTCCATCATATATAGGGGCACGAGGTGGAGGTTGGTAGACCGCCATGTACAGGGGGCCTCCTACGCGTGATAGGGACTATTCTAGGGGCTCTGGATGAGAGAGTCAGGGCAAGCGGCAGGGAGCCAGGACCAGTGACTGAATGTGCTAGAGCTGCAAAGGGAGAAGGGCTGGTAGGGCTCCCAGGTCACAGGCCTGGGAAGCTCTATAAGGCCAGGAACTGACTCTTTCCATCCTCAGCACCTAGCCCTGCACCTGGCCACTGTGGCCGCTGTGTACGCGTATGTTTGTGAAATGAAGAACGAATGGAGAAAGAGAAGTAGCACCTGACAAAATAGGCCTGTGGGCCCAGCACAACATTGAAAGCAGGCCGGCCCTTAATTCAATTAAAATACTTGTTGACTGACAGGCCAATGACCGGCCCCAGGATTTTAGAAGCAGCTACCCTCCTGGCATTGGTCCCCCGAACCCCAGCCCGCATGAAGCTCTGCCAGGGAAAGCGGAAGTGGTCGAGGACACACGTCAAAACTTCAGGACTGCTGCCTTCCCAACCTCCCTCTCTCAGCTGGACGCACGAAACCCCACCGTTCAGAGTTCAACATCCTTAAGCCTTCATTTCAATCCGACTTAAGGCAAAATCCCAGGGACGAGCATCCCCCTGTAAGCTGCTCTGCCATTGACGCCCAGGGCTGCTGGTGGCCCAAGAGCAGGAAGGGGTGAGGAGAGGAGAGGTAGGACCAGAACAGGTCCCAGGGGACGGTAGGGTGCAGGCTGGGAGGCTGAGTGCCCCAGACAGTCCTGCAGAGCTTGGCCTTTTGAGGAGGGAGAGACCGGAGCCGAGAGAGGGAGGCCAGGGGCCCAAACCTCTGTGGCCCTGGTGAGGGGACCCGGAGTCCTAAGAGTGGGAAAGTGAAATCCAGAGACAACTTGGTGGCAGGCCCTTATGACTGACACACGAGGACCTTTTCGTACCACGTTTTAAATATATTTCCGCCCAAGGGAGGCAGTTGACAGGCTCGGCAAGACCTAATGGAAAACAGCAGCTAATACTGCAAGTCAGCAAAGCTTGTCAGCCCGGGCGCCATCATCCCTCACCTCCTCTTTCATTTTTATAGAAACGGCTCAGAAACAGAGAAGAGAAATTTCCAAAGCCAAACAAAAAATCAATACCATGGGAGATAACCCAGCATTAATAGGAAAACCAGAGAGGGTGGCTTTGTCTCTGGGCTCTGTGGCGCTATCAATCACGCGGTGGCCAGATTTGGGAGGCTCCCCAAGCTGGAGACCACCGGGACCCCATGCCGAAGGGGTCCAGGGACAACAGACTTGGGGCCCAAGCGGAGCCTGAGCCAAGGCATGGGGAGACAGCTCTGTCCCCTATGCCTAGGCTGTCCCCCTCCAGGCTTTGGGGCCTCCGTCACCAGGCTGAGGCCCAGCACACAAGGGGGGACAGTGTGGACAGGGACAGACATGCAGATGTCCAGCTAGGCCGCCAGCAGGAGAAGCAAGAGGGCACTTGAGATGGACAGCCCTGCACCCCGCTCTTGCCCAATGTGTGTCCTGACACCCCCAATTCCAAGACCAGGGAGGAGTCAATGCAGGCCTCAAGAGGGCCACAGTGCAGGCCCAGGCGGGTACACCTTCGGTGCCCCTCACCCCGTGTCCTTAAGATGGGACTGAGATGGATGGTGGGGACTCCATAAGGCTCCATATACAGACACCCATGACAGAAAGAGCTGTCCCCGCCACCCACATAAATAAATAAATAAATAAATAAATAAATAAATAAATAAATAAATAGTGAGCTGTCCCTCCATGTTCCTCCTCTTCTCTCACTCTGTGGCCGCTTCTCAAACCCCCAATCTAAATCAGGGCCTCTGGGGGGCTCAGTTGGTTAAGCAGCTGCCTTTGACTCAGTTCATGGTCCCGGGTCATAGTGCCTGTGACCTGGGATGGAGCCCTGCATCGGGCTCCCTGCTTAGCGGGGAGTCTGCTTCATCCTCTCCCTCTGCTGCTCCCCCCATTTGTGCTCTGTCTTTCTCTCAGGTAAATAAATACAATATTGTTTTAAAAAATAAATAAACCGTGGCATCTGCTGGAGTGTTCTCTGCTTTTCCTTCCAAGCCCTCACTGTTGTGCACAGTGATAAATCGGCGGATATGGTTATTTGTTGATCTCTGTCAACAAACAGGAGTTCCAGGGTATGTGCTGGCACCTGCCCATGTAGAAATGTGTCCCAAGAACAACCGCCTTCGAGCTGGGGCTCCCTCTCTGCACCTGGTTCTTGCAGCTTCACTGATGATGGGGCCTCCCCTTCTGATCAAGTTAAACCTACTAACTTTCTCCAGGGAAATCCCTGGTCTTCTCCTTCTGTGTGATGTCTCTTCTCTGGTCTTCTAGAGGTAGGTAACCAGCCAGTCTAGGGGTTCTGTGGGCACAGCCTAAGAGTTTCAGTGCCACAGGACCTTGAGCTGAGAGGGACTTGGAGAGTCATCTCAGGATCCCCTCGGGAGCTTTAGAGAACATGCCAATGCTCAGTCTTGCCCAGTCTCTTCATGGAACTATATGTGACCATCGAGCAGGAGGCTCACAAATTAGTATTTTTTTAAACTCGCTGAATGATCACAACGTGCCAGAGTTGAGAGCCACTGTTGGTAAGCCAACCTGCTCAGGAGCTCTGCATACACGTGGGCAGGTTGTGTGCTGCACCAGTCACCCGGAGTCTCTGCCAGTGGTGCCCCAGGAGGAGTTGGGCATGCAATTTTTAAAAGGGCAAAGTGATTTGGCCAAGTCGGTGACAGCCTTTTGAAACCCACACCCACCAACTCCTCTTTCGGGGCCGTTCTCCCCCTTGGCTACTCAGAGTGTGGTTCTTGCACCAGCTTGTCAGCCACAAAGAGTTTCTGGCTCTACCCCAGATTTCCTGCATCAGAATCTGCACTTTACCAAGGTGTCCAGACAGCCGAGGGCGCATTAAAGGTAGGGAAGCTCTGCTCATCGCACTGCACGCTCAGGAAAGCTTTGTGGAGTCTGGGTCACGCCTCACACCTGCTCCCTCCTTCTGATATGTTTTTGCACGTAGTAGGCAATCAATACATATCTCCTGATTGACTGATTGACAAATCTGTGGTTTGCATTAGACACAGGCCCCCTGAGCATTGCTGTATTGGAAATTACCAACTTTTCAAGTTCCTGTAACGGGCGATTACTGAAACAGGGAATCCCTCCTCACCACACCGGAGGCATCCCTTTGCAACCATAAAAACAGTGACACTGATAACAAAATAATGTCTTGCTCAGCACGCCCAGGGTCCACTGGATGATTTCATCTGCCCCTTGCCCCCTTCTGTAAATAACATCTAATCACCTTACCCGGCCTCATTTGGATAATGGCTCCTTTTTCATCTCCACAAAGAAAAAATTAATCCAAATCAAATAAATAGCGAGAGAGCAGGGGAGTTCTTCAGGGCTTAGGGCGTCTTTTGATTAGAGTTTATTTACTGACTCTTATTAATCAACCTGATTAAAAGCAGCATGGCTCAGGAGGACCGTGCCCTCAGAGCCTCTCTCTCCCTCCCCGCTGGTTCCCGCTCTGGGCCGTGCGCGGAGTCCACAACGGCCAGTGGCCGGGATGGCTGCTCGGTTGTGCGGCCCTAGTGCTTTTTTTTGTTTTGTTTCCTTTTCCTTTTCTCATTTCCTTCTTTTTCTTTTTTATTCAAGTGTAGTTGCCGTACAATATTATGTTAGTTTCAGGTGTACCACATAGTGATTCAACCGTTTATACACATTGCAAAGTGATCACCACGGTAAATCTAGCCACCATCTGTCGCTGGACATTGTTGTTACGTATTATTAACTATATTCCCTGTGTTTGATATTATGTCCTTTGTCCTTTTTTTTTTTTATAACTGGAAGTCTGTAACTTTTCATCCCCTTCCCCTAATATACTTGTCTCCCTACCCTCCCTTGCCCTCTGGCAACCATCAGATTGTCCCCCATCTCTGTGAATTTGTTTCTGTTTGGGGTTTGGTTCTTTTTTATTCATTTGTTTCTAATACTACGGAGGACTTCAGGAATTTGTGTGGCACCTGTCACTGTTAATTGGGTGATGCTCCTTCCAGGTATTTGCTCCACAAAGGCTTGGCTACATACCAGCTCTGGTCTTCAGTTCAAGCGCGCGTGCTCCTTGAGCAGCTCGACTCTCATAGGGACACATAAACTCCTGCCTGGTTCAACTGACCACCTCACCTGCCCCAGCAAATATCTGATTCCAGGTACTACTCATGTAGGATAACCCCAAACTTCTGGCCAAATGATCCAGATCAAAGTATGACGGGTTAAGAAATAATCTACGGAGATACAATCTAGCTGTTTTTCTAATTTAGAGGTTCTGAACCTTTAGGGGAAAACTCATGGACTCTCACCCTAGAAAAATGTGCATAAACACATTGAAAATTGTGCAGACCGTGTTAGGGTTTCAGAGGCCTCCTAAAGGCCAGTGTAAGAATCCTCTATCAATTATTCCATGACATTCCCCTAGACAGAGCAGAATCGTCAGATACCTAGGCACATGGACGACATATTTTGATGTTGTTATGAAAACAGTTTTATGAGAACAAACTGTGGTAATGGACATTAGTTACTATTTGGGGCCATTCAAGATTCATCCCCACAGTTTTTATGGAATAGACATAGCTAAGATGATTACTCATCATGTTACATGCTTTCTCTTGAAGAGAATCCATATGAAAAGTTTCTTTCCAATCCTAGTGCCAGGAAACATTGTTCATCTTCAATGCCACTAACCTGTATTCACTTGATGAACATGGTCGATCCTGGAACCCATCACATTTCCTTCTTTGCATGCTCTCCCAGGTATCTCAGAGCCTAAGTGCAGCTCCAGTGTATGCACCTTTTTTGGAATATTAACCTAATTTAGAGTATTAACCTTATCCAGAAACTGAATTTTCTCATTTACCAATTTTTTGTACTGTATTTCTTTTTCTTAAATCCTCTTTAAAGTACAGTGGAGTATGAATAAAACAATTATAGAACTGTTTCAATTTTTACTGTTCTTGCCTTCAAGGAGTAATGGGAAGGTCAGACATGTAAACAGAGAAATACCCTGCAAAGAAACCAGATCTATATTTGCAGTTGAAGAAGACAGGTTCAGAGTCCTGAAAATGGAGAGGCTAATAATTACACTGAGGAGAGGAGTGGTCAGGGAAAGCTTCCTGGAGGAAAAGACACTGAACTGAGCCCTGTATGCTGAGCAGGAGTGTTTCAATCAAGAACAATTTTGCTATTTCCCCACCATCTGGAGGACACATGCTTTAAGTCACTTTTCCAATAATTAGAGATATATTGAAAGAAGAAGCACCAAGAGGCTGGGATTTTAGGAGACCTTGCTCCTTGTCTTAGGCAAGTCACTTTACTGTCTTGTTCCTTAGTGACCTCAACTGTTAATGCGAGGGTAGCCCAGCTGCCCTGCCTCAAAGAGGCTGAATAACTAACTTTTCATGGTCACATAGCTCAGTGGAAGAGCCAGGACTTAAAATAGGTGGTCTAGGGTGGGTGCCTGGGTGGGTCAGTTGGTTGGGCATGTGCCTTGGGCTCAGGTCATGATCCCAGGGTCCTGGGATTGAGCGCCTCATCGGGCTCCCTGCTTAGGAGGGGGGAGTCTGCGTGTCTCTCTCTCTCTCTCTCTCTCTCTCTCTCTCTCTCCATCTCCCTCTGACTGCTGCTCCCCCTGCTTGTGCGCTCTCACTGTCTATAAAATAAATAAATAAAATCTTAAAAATAAAATAAAATAGGTGGTCTAGATGTCGAGCCCACAAAGCAGTCTTCCATGGGTTGTTTGCTCTCTATCTATGTAGGCATTTTGTCAGGTATGGTGTGAGGATAAGCTGGCTCTCCAAAGACTTAAAAAAATAAAAAAAAAAACCCTCTGATTTATAGTCTGCTGATTTGGGTAGGGTAAATACACAATATTTCTGATTATTGGGCAGCGGTGCCTCACTATCCAGCATGAGGTGGCTCCAGCACACCACTGAATCTGCCTCCCTCTCTCATCTAGGAGATCTTAAAAGAAAGGCCTCTGTCTCCTTTCTCTTTGCATCCCAAGTAAGCAATACTGTGCTTGGTAAACAGGAGGACTCAGTAAGGATTTGTGATTGATTGAATGAATGAATGAAGATAGGGATCAGTTTTATCCCTCTGATTAGCGTGAACCCCTCAGAGTTCTCTCTTAACATCTTCTAGTTCAAGGCCCATCTCTTACCCATCCCCAGCTCTGCAACTGGGACACATCCCCCTTCACCTGTTCCCAATGCCAAAGGTTTCAGGGTGCTGTGTAGACACACAGGCACTAAAGACAGAAGCCAAATCACTCCTGAAATTGCCATTGACGAGAGCAGGATGTAGATCATTCAGGTGGTGCTATAAAGCAAGTGTTCCCATAGTTAAAGCTAGAGGCATCTGCAGGAGCTGTTACCTTACTGCAATGAGCCCCTTCAGGTGGAGGTGCGGAAGTCATTATGCCTGTTAGGGTGGTTTATAGCCTGTGGGCCGTATGTAATGCTCACTACCGGGAGAACCTGAATTACCCAGGGGCTGGCTGGGAGCTCCCTGCCTTGTTAATTTTCTCTTGTTATGGGGAAGCATTCCCCAGGGCCACCACCACGCAAAGGTGATGGTGTGGCTGTTACCCAAGCCCTTAACCTAAGCCCGGTTCCATCTTGAGTCTAAGATACTTACCAGTTAGCACTAGGGTTTTATGCAAAGCCAGCCAGAGTGTAATTTGAAAGTTCTTCAAAGCACAAAGGTTATGGGCAAACCACCCTGTGTGCCACCAACTCTGTGACATCTTTCTCAGCCCTCAAACCCCACCCTCAGGCAGAGCTCATCAGCTGACCTTCACACCTACTGCCCTGGTCCACACAGATATACTGAGCCAGAGTGATTTTAAACATAGCTGGCCTTCTAGAAGAAGGGTCATGCCTTATCCATTGTTATATCCCCTTCCAGAACCTCGCAGAGATTTTAGAATAAAAGTGATACTAAGTAAAAATTGAACAGATAAATAAACGTGTGGATATGTCCTGCCCTTGATTTATTGCATCTCCGAATTCTAAAAGGTCTTGCAAATGTAACTGGAAAATGATCAAGTCTTTAAAGAATCATGGTGAGTGACACTGGAGGAGTCAGAAAACTGAGTGTAGGCAAATGCTCCACTTCTTAGGTATAGGGTAAGATGGATTCTGGAAAATACAAGGCAGGAAAACTTCAGGCTTCCCCTCAGCTAAGTTAGAGAGCAGTGTAAAAGGGACTTGAGCATGGAGACACCTGACTAACATTATTTCGGCCAGGTGATCAAGATCAACCTCACCAGGTAAGTCATGATAACAGTGATCCCTGGTATGATGTGATGGGAACAGCACTCTACTTCTGTGATCTTCCTCCTCAAAATCCATAAAAATCCATGTCAAACCATGAGACAAAATCCAGTCAAACCATGAGACAAACATCAGACAAGTTCAAGTTGAGGGTCGTTCTACAAAATCCCCAACCAGTACTCCTTAACACTGTCAAGGTCACCAGAATAAAGGAAACTCTGAGAAATTGTCACAGCACAGAGGAGCCTATGGGACCTGATGACTACATATAATTGTGATGTGGGACCCAAGGAATTTAACAAAAATCCCCTACCCCTGGACAAGCAGAGCAGGACTAACTCCATTTTGTGCTACACCTGCCATCTCATGTATAACCCCCACATGACCTACTTATTGCTTAAGGCACTCCCCTACCCTAGTCAAGCCACTGAGCACACTTACCAGAAACCAGTTCATATAGGAATGCAGAACCCCTAACTGCCAAAGAATGTAAACCCCGCCTTTTGCCCGCCAAACCTGCCCACCAATTCTGACCAGAGTGATAGGCTAGTTCAAACGGTCATTATAGGGTAAATTGTAATTCAATTGGCCACCTGCGTGTGGACCGACATGACTATGCAACTTTCTGTGTGTGTTACAACAGACCATTGGCCACTGGCCCCTATAAAACTGCTACGCCTCTTAACCTCGGGGTCCACGTCCCTGCTCTGCTGTGTCGGGTATACTTGGACCCAAGCTCCAGCTTGCAAATAAACCCTCATGCGCTTGCATCGGTGGGTGTCGGTGTCGGCTCCTTGGTGGTTTCTCGGATACGCAATCTTGGGTACAACAGTGATGTCCTTGTGATTCAGGAAAGAAAGGAGGGAGGGAGGGAGGAAGAAAAAGAGAAACCTTAGGGGAAAATTCATGAGATCCAGAGAAACTAATATTCGGTTGACTGTAATATAACAATGTCATTTCCTTAGTTGTGACAAATGTGCCATCCTAACGTGAGGTGTTAGCAGGAGAATCCTGATGTGGGGTACATGGGAACTCTCTGTACTATCTCTGCAGTTTCTGTCAAATCAAAAACTATTATCAGATTTAAAAATTTTAAAGTCAGACATTGAGGAGACAAAACTATGATTATAAAAATCTGTCATAGACTCAACGAGAACAAGCCTGAGCAGCTAGACTCATTTTGCTCCTGTGAGGGAGCAGAGCACCTCAGGCATCTCTAGGGAAATGCACTTGTCAACCTGGACAAGTGTGGCCTTGGTGGCCCTATGCTGGTTGGTCCCTTGGCTCAGGGATCAGCTGCCTTGGAAAGGGTGTTTACCTGGTAGGCATCAGCTGGAAGGTGGATCTCTCCACATACGGTGTTAGGTCTCAGGATTCTTCTTTCCTAGACTCTGTCCTTTTGGACTTTCCTGTTAATCTGGAGGTATGAGTACATCAAATAGTGTAATTGGGATTCCAAAAATAGAACCAAAACTAATAAAATGTAAATTAACAGATATAACAAAAATATTAATTTACTATGCAATGAAAGGGTAAGAAACTTGTTTAAATAATCATTTCATGGAAAGAGGGGGGGAACTTTGGGATTTCATTATTTCATTGACACAAAGATAATAAAGATGCCAATAAAATTAATTATAAACTTAGGACCCAGTAAGTATAAACTGTACATTTCGAGAGACATTGACATGTTCCCCAGAGCAGAGTGACCAGGATGGTGACAGATCTGAAAACCATGGAAGAACAGATGAAGAATTCACTGGAAATGGTGGCATGATAGCTTAAATATTTGAAAGGCTGCTGGGCAACTACTCCCATCTCCCCCAAACCCTCAGTTTCTAGAACAGCCTTGCCAAGGCTGGTCCTCCTCCAGTGGGCTCATCTGCCCCAGCTGAGGGTTTCTAGAAGTGTCTTACTGCCCGACGCTGCGTGGTGACAAATCCCACGTGTCAACTTGACTGGGCCACAGGATGCCCCGAGAGTTGACAAAACATTTCTGGATGTATCTGTGAGGGTATTTCTGGAAGAGATTCACATTTAAATTGGTAGAGCAAAGAAGGAATCTTCTCCAGCGCTAGTGGGCATCACCCAATCTGTTGAGGGCTGGATTGGAACAAAAAGGTGGGGGAAGTGTCACTTGCTGTCTCTGAGCTGGGACATCTGCCCTTAGACATTGGTGCTGCTAGTTCTGGGGCCTTCAGACTCAGAATGGGACCTACATCATTGGCTCTCCTGGTTCTCCCAGTTTGGACTGGAACTCCACCACACACTTTCCTGGGTCTCCAGTTCACAGGACCTCTCAGCCTCTATAACCACATGAGCCGGTCTCTCAAAATGAATCTCTTTCTGCATATTGTCTCCTACTGGTTCTGTTTCTCTAGAGAATCCTGACTAATATAGCCTGGACTCTCCTAACCAGTTCTCCAGCTGTGATGTGCATCACTTCAGGGAGCTCTTATTAAAATGCAGGTCCTTTTTCTTTTTAGAAGCTATTTTTTTAGGACTCATTTATTTTTATTTTTTTTATTTGAGTATGTTAACAATAAAATGCAGACTCTGATACAGCAGATCTGGGCTGGGATCTGAATGCTGCATTTCTAACAAGCTTCCAGATGAAGTCAAATCTTCACAAAGTGAGGCCAACCAGGGCTGGGTGCTCTGTAGGACAGTCAATAAATGTTAGATATTATTATTATTATTTACTACTACTAACATCATCATTACTCCAAACTCATTAAAGCCCCCTAAATCCTGATGCCACCTACCTGACTCTGAATGTTGTGACCACCTAGAGTTTCCCGTTGTCATGCTCCACCCGGATCAGAACCACTCCCTTGGAGACCAGCCTATTCAAGGTCAATCTTGATCCTCTGACTGCTGAGGGTGGATTTCTGGGTTGCTGTATATGCTGGCTCTAAAGTGCAGTGAGACCTGTTTTCCATGACCCATGCTGCCCACAGCTTCCTCCCTTCCCCACCAGCCCATGACTTGCTGATGTATTTAGCGAGTTGTGCCAGGCTCAACAGGGCAGAAGGAGGCCCAGCAGAAGTTAAAGGTAAAATATAACAATAATTTCGTAAAAACCTGAGCTGCTCACCAATAAAAAGTGGTTTACTTATGAGGTCATGACCTCCTATCCTTGCAGGATTCCAGTAGAAGCTAAAAGACACCTGTCACTGGTGTCATGCCAATAACTCCTATCCGGCAAGGAAGGGAAGGAAACAGAGATTGACCAAACTTTAATCAAATGACATCTGTGAGGCCTGGAGCCTCATGGGTCCTAAAACCATCAAACTACTTGTAAGTGACAAGCCAGTTCTCTTCCTTCACCCTATCCACATCAATTCTTAACTTCCATTCAGGGATCCATGGATTGACCTCCCCTAACAAGACACTGCTCAAACCGTGGGCCACAAACCTGCATCAGAACCACCTGGAGAGCTTATTAAAATACAGATTCCTGATCCTCTAATCAAACCCCAAGATTGGAATCCCTGAGGGTAGACCCCGGGCATCCTATTTTAATAAGCAGGGAGGTAGGAATTGACTATCATGGGCCAGCTCTGCTGTCGTTCAGGTTCAGGTTGTGATCCTCTGGGCAGGCATCTCTGGCTGGGAGGCCCACATGGGAGCACAATGGGGACACACCGAGCTAGAAGTCTCTTTAAGACAGGAGGGTATCATCTTGAGTGGGCTATTGCCTCAGTGCTTCTGACTCAAGGAAAGCTCATGCCTGGAGAGATAAATCTAGAACTCTGGGTATGAATACCATAGGAAAAAACAAAGGTAAGGAGTGAGAAGACAAAAGAGCCCAAGGTCAAGCCTCTGAGAAGGTTTGATAAGGATGAGCCTCCAAAGGAGGCAGGAAAGGAACAGCCAGGGAAGTCAGAGGAAAACAAGACTCTTACCAGAGAGTATTTTCAGAAAGTATTTCACGGTGTTGAAGGCCAATGAGCACTCAAGGGGGAAGAGGACCTAGACAAGTTGAGATGCGGGTGTGACTTGAAATCCCTGGTGACGTAGAGGAGCATTGTTTTGTGGCACAATATTACTATTACATGTTAAGGAATTTGGGCTTGATCTTGAGGGTTCTAGGCAACAGAGTAAGATGCCCAGTTTTGGTAGATGAACTGGAATAAACAAGACTGAAAGAATAGAGGCCAATAAAGAGGTTTCTGTGAGTGTCAGATGGTGGGAGGAACTGCAGAACCCAAGGAAAGTTCGGGAAGTAAAACATAACAGAAATGCATTATTCACAATGGCCCGAAAGTGGAAACAATCCAGTGTCCATCAACTTGAGAGCAGATAGATAAAACGTTCATCCACACATCCAATTAGGCTGGGAAAAGAAACAAAGAACTGACTCACTCCCACATGGATGAATCTTGAAAACATGATGTGAAGTGGAAGAAGCCAGTCACAGAAGACCACATCTTGTCTGAGTCTAGTTATATAAAGTGTCCACAACAGGCAAGTTTCTGAATACAGAATGTAGATTAGTGGTGGTCTAGGGCTTAGTGAGATGGAGGTGATCAGAGGGGATGGCTGGGGGGATCTAGACTGTTCTTTTTGGAGTGATGAAAATGTTCTAAAATTGATTGTGTCCATGAGTACACAACCCATGAATATGTAAAAAAAACTTTACATTGTACACTTCAAATGGGTAGATTGTATGGTATGCAAACTATACCTCCGTGAAGTTGGTTTTGTTTTGTTGGGGTCTTTTGTTTGTTTGTTTGTTTGTTTGTTTGTTTTTTAGCAGAAGTTGAAGAGGAGAGAGGCAAGGATGGTTGCCTTCAGGTCTGAGTAGTGTCTCGGGTCAGGTTCCCTAGAAAACCGATTCAGGGCAGCTCCAGTGGCCCAGCAGTTTAGTGCTGCCTTCAGCCCAGGGCGTGATCCTGGAGTCCCGTGATTGAGTCCCACGTCGGGATCCCTGCATGGAGCCTGCTCCTCCCTCTGCCTGTGTCTCTGCCTCTCTTTCTTTCTGGGTTTCTCATGAATAAATAGATGGAATCTTAAAAAAAAAAAAGAAAGAAAGAAAGAAAGAAAGAAAGAAAGAAAGAAAGAAAGAAAGAAGAAAGAAAGAAAAGAAAAAGAAAAGAAAAGAAAAAGAAAAGAAAGAAAGAAAAGAAAAGAAAAGAAAAGAAAAGAAGAAAAGAAAGAAAAGAAAAGAAAAGAAAAGAAAAGAAAAGAAAAGAAAAGAAAACCGACTCAGAGGCAGAGATCCGTGGGCAGAGTCCACACCCTCAGAGGAGGGAAGGGAAGGTCTTAACATGCAGAGTGAGGAGCTGAGCAGCACAGCAGTTGTCACAAAGCCCTCGCCCACCACACAGGGATCTCTGAGCCTGGGGAAGCCCTTCGCAGCCCACAGTGACCGGCCTATCACTGGTTGTCTGCAGGAGCGGATGTCACCTTAGACGAGGTGGACAAGGCCTTCCAGATGAGCACAAATTCTGGAGAGGGACTTAGAGAGCCATCAGCCAGCTGCACTCCAAGCCCTGAGGAAGAGGTCCCTGCCCTGAGAGAGCATCCAGGGGCTCAGCGCAGCCTCCACTATGAACCGCCACCCTGGAAGAATGGGAAGGAGAAGCCAGTTGGAAAAGAAACAAGCTCCGTCAGCTGAAGGGGGATGTCGAAAGGAAAGCAAAGCGCATCACGCTGTTAGAAATTGAACATCAGCTCCTTTATACTCTGCAACAACTTTTGCAAAATGGTTTTAATCTTCACATTCAAATTAATATGGTTTTGGCTGCCTGATGTAGATCAATAGTGTACTAAATATGGATTTACACACAAATAGCTCTACAGTCCTATCTGGTCAATAATATGTGTTATTAAAGCTCCCTAAATACATATTTACAGAGCTGGACCAATAAGCCATGCTTTCAAGGGTCCCCTAATGCCTGGTGGGCCTCAGGAGCCCAGCAGCGACCCCACACAGTAGATCAAAAAAGAAATGGGACCTGAAATAATCATGGGACCAAGAGTCATGTTTTTTGGGGCGGCTGGGGAGGACTCAACCCTTGTCTCCTTCATGATAGCAGAGCTTACCATTTAACCCCAGCATGGTGTGCTGAGGGCTCTGAGGAAATCCAGGCACCCACCCAAATTCACAGAGTGGATGGAGGAGCCCAGACCAAAACCCTGGCCTGCCCTCTCATGTTCAGCTCTACAACAGGGTCAGAAGGTAGACTGCTTGAACCTGCCTCTACCTAGTCCTGGTTGAGTGAACTAGGACAGGTTACTTCACCTCACTGTGCCTCTGTTTTCTCTTTGGCGAATTGGAAGTGATGAGTAGAGGCTACTTCGTGAGGTTGTGAAGATTCAGTAAGAGAATTCTCTGAAGGCAGCTAAGCCCGACGCCTGCCTAAATCAGGGAATAAATGGAAGCCACCACATTCCCACACTGCTCCTTCAGCTGTGGGCTTGATTCTGTTTTTCTCACAGGCTGTTATTTCAAACAAGGAGATATCTTCAATATTCCCAGACCTTTAAGGGCATCTGGCGCAACTACACAATAGGAGGTCAGGCTACCTTTATTTCTTCACTTTGCAGACAATGCTTCTTAAAGTTTCTGACCTGAACCTGAACTCTGAACCGGGGCTCTCCTGAGTCAGGGGAGTGGGAATGGAAGTAGGGTTGAGGTCTTCTTGTTCTCTGTGCACAAGCCGTGACATGGTTAGAACCTCGTGGGAGATGTTCCCATCCATGTGCGTTCACATCACATCATTTCAGGGGCCGGAAAATACCCCCAAATATCTCCTGCTACCCTACATCTGAGTGTCCTAAATGCCTGCATTGGAGATTCATATCTTTGGGTATCCTCTGGGTTTTTCTGCCGTTAAAATAGTACTACTTTATGGTCGTACTGCTGTCAGCTCAAAAACAGAGTCCTAAGACTGGGGTTAAGGAAGCCCCTCACAGATTCTGATTTTATTTAGATTAACTTTTTTTTAGAATTTCATCTCACAAAAAGCAGTGAGACTTTAAGATTCGCATAGAGTCCAGTTTCTAAAACTACAGGATAAGATGTTACTGCCTTTTCAAAAGTGGCCAGTGGCTCTGAGAAAGTCATCACCAGTGTCAGTGGCTTGGCAGGGGCAAGCGCGGCATGTCCTTGGCAGAGGTGAGAGCAAGACTTTTTGTTGAAGAAGAACGGGAAGGAAGAAACGCCAGCCAGGCCATCAGACCCTGAACCCCATGGAGCAAGGGAGCAGTAGAAACACAACAGAGGGAACCCATGGAGGGGGCAGACTGGGAAAGAAAGGGGAGAAGGAGCTCCCCAGGCTTGACCCTGGTCTCTCTCAAGTGTCCCACAGGCCACGGGACAACCCACCACAAAGCCACCCTGTGGAAACAACCCACTCAGAGTGTCCTCATTGGCTCCATGGTGGAGCAGAGGAGGTGAACTCTGAACAGACCCTGTCTCCATTAGACAACTCTGCCCAGCCTCACTAATCGGGTGACAAGCAGGACACCGATTTCTGTTTCCAAAAGGTCAATCAATAGAATGTGTGCTGGCATTGAGGTTATCGGGCAGCCAGTCAGTCCTTCACTGCCCACAGCTCTGCACCTTGTCAGCTTTCTAATGGCCTCTCCCACCTTCAGGGCCCCAGATGCAGGGTGACCAAGCATGGCCAGATCATCACAAATGATAAAGAATGTTAGAAGCAATTGGGACACTCAGAGCACACTCAGAGCTGGTCCTTGTCTTCCTCGGGCTCAAGACTCAGTCAAGAACTCAACCACTTTGTCCATGTCATGGAGTGAAACCTTCATTTCTCACTTGTCACACCCATGAGAGCAGCAACTGAGGACAGTAGTCCAGGCCTCCTCACTTCAGCAGAGACAGAGTTGCTCTCCTGACCACAGGAGGAGAGCGAGGGGCAGGAGTTGAGGCAGCTCTAGCCCATCATCCTCCCGGCCTTAGTCTCCCTGTGCGTAACTTCAGAAAGAATCACCCCCCTGGGCCTGTGCCCCTGGGCTGCTATCAGACAGGGGAAACTAAGTGCTTGTAAACATACAGTGTGTCTGAAAAAGAAAAGCCCAGAAGTCGGGATACTACAGCTTTGATCCCAGTGTGGGTATTGACTAGGAAAACAGTTATAAATAAGTTCTTTGGGGCCTCTGGGCCTCAGTTTACTTACCTGTAAAATGAGACCTCTGGTCCAGATCTCACAAGTCCCTTCCAGCTTGAAGTGAGCAAAAGAAGGGTATTTGGTAACTGAGTGTCTAGGTGCTGAGGTCATACTTCAGGAAAGATTTAAATGTTCCACATGGGCCCAGAATGCCACTCTGGAGCCCCACCTCCAACTGATGTCTGCAGAATGTGACCCAGGTCTGGCTTTGCCTACCTCCCAATCCAGCCAGGTCTCTAAAAGCCTGACCCCCTCAGTTACCCTGCTCCTGCACCACGGCCTTCTTCTGGATTCCTCAGACTCTGCTTCCTCCTGGCTTTTGCAGATGCTGTTCCCACCGTCCACCTGAATCTGCCTTTCTCGCTGCCCAGTGGGTCTTACTGTCCTGCATCTGTGCGTTTGAGCCCCTTGAGGACAGATGTCAAGTCTACTCTGTCCACCTTGGCATTTCTAGCTCCTAGCCAACATCTACCACATAATGAACATTTTATGAAGCTTGGCAGGGCAACAAATAAATGGGAGCATGAGTGAACATAAACCTATTCTCAGAGATTTCCAAACTAGAACCTCTGCATATTTATGCCTAAAAAATTGTTGCTCACTTTAAAACAGCTGAGTGCAATATCTACTAAGATGCATTTCCCCACTTTCTGACCAACAGAACCTAGTTTGATTCAATGCTACTCTTCAGACTCCCTTGCAGCTAAGGGTGACCCTGTGACTCACTTTCCAGTCAATGAATTACTAGCAGAAGTCTAATGATTAGGCATCCAGAAAAAATATTATTTTTCTAATAAAAAGAGAAATGCTTTACCAGCAGCACGCAGCACTTTTTGCCATTTGCAAAAGTCCCTGCCTGGAACTTGCACCTGATCCCTTGAGGAAAGCACCCACCTTGGACAAGAGCACATTGCAAAGGATAAAGGAACTCAAAAACGCAGTGAGGTCACTGATGACTTGCTTGAATAGCTACATTAGCTCTGGATAACTTATTCCTGGTCCATTTTTCACGTGGAAAACTAAAATCCCTAATTATTTAAGCCACTGTGGCCACATTCTGTCACAGACAGCCAAGAGGAATCCTGAGTCAGCTGCTAACCAGAAATAAACACTGTAACTATTTAAGCATTCAAAAAAAAATTCAGTGAGCACCTATTATGAATCAGGTACTACGATAAATGCTTTTTATACATTGGAATACAAATCTGGACATGACTCTGCTACTTCCCTCAAACTAAGTAAAAATGTTCTCAATGATAAATGTCTTATGGCAGCTCTCCAATAATTCCTTTGAATTTTTTTTTAATGTTTCTGTTTCTTATCTTCTGGGAGGTCTCTTCACATATGTCTTGCCTCCCCTCAAAGAGCAGGTTGAACTATGTGAAATTACTCTCTCTATAAGTCAAAAATACATGTTCATTTGGTGTGATTTAACCTAAATGTCACATCTGACTCCTTAATGTGATTTATAAATTTTTATCCGTGGTCTCGAATTGAGCCCTACAATCCATGCAACTCATAAGTGAATCCCTTGTCAGAAGGTCACTTTCTGTCCCAGAGCCTCCCTGTCCCAGAGTCCTCATCTATACAATGGAAAGTTTGGGCTAGAATCTCACCAGGTTCTTGCTAACACCGAGTGTAGAACTGAAAACAGTGATCCTTCTCCCAACACACCTGGGGGCCTCCCTGCCCAGGGAAAATGTCAGCCAGGCTCTGAGCAGTCCCATGTAAATCACAGAATCAGGTGTGGTTGGTGACACAGCAATACCTAAAAGGTCTTGTCCTCCTTCTGCCCCTAAACCCCCAACACTGGCCTGGCCTTCAAGTGCCCCAGTAAGAGCAGCCCAGGCCCAAGGAAGGAGGCTCAGCTCTGGACCAGGTTCTGTGGGTAGACAGGCAGCTCCACAGCCCTGCCCCCATTTCCACTTCTTGGAGAAAGTGCGACAAGAGAGTGCAAGAATGAGAGAGCACCTTAATTACCAACTACCAAAAAATTAATAATAAATACGCCTGTGAACTGGAGCTCTATAATAACATGCAAACCTGAAGTTCTTTGTGATGACAGCTTCAAAGGTTATTTAAGAAATTTTTCCTTGTTACATTATCTTCTCAGTAACCATTTTAAAAGGTGCTGTGAAGCAAGTGGAGCTGAGGAGCAAAGTCCCAAACACCCATATTACTGCTTAGCTCCCATGGCTGCCCATCTGGAGTGAGGATGCTCACAGAGTTCCCACAGGCTGCGGCCCAGCACCTCTCACCCCCATCCTGGGGGACAACTGATCCCTCTCCAGTCTGTCAACTGCCCTTCCCCGATTCATCCATTCTCCCCAGTGAGGACAGCCTGGCCAACGGCCCTCCATGCCCCGGCCATGTGGGCCACCTTGCAGCCACGTTTCTGGGCGAGCTCCAGGGTGAGGGGCACTGCGGGGGTTAATTACACTGGTGCCCGGGCCACCCCCAGCCCAGCCCACTGACAGCTTGGCAACTGCACTACCATCCAAGAGCAATATGCCAAGCAGCTGGTGGCAGAGAGCTCTGATTTATTAACAGGAGTCCCCGGGATGGCAGCCAAAGTGCCCTTCTATCCAGAGGAGCAGCAAGGCCCTGCAGTCAGCTGATGTGTGCCCTCCATCAGACCCCGCTCACATGGAGGGGACGAAATTCCACAGGGCACAGGGGCAGCATTCAAACCTTGTCATTTGCACCTCTAGGGGAATGACTGTCAGCTCCTTTCCTTGCTCAGCCAGCTGAGGCATGCATTGGAATGGAAGCCAGCACAGCACATTTGGGTGCCATTTCAAAGCCTGGGGTTGATATCCTGAGAAAAGATGTGGGTCACATGGGGCAATGGGCAAGGCCCCTGGAGTGAGGAGGGAAGGCCCTGGGAGGAGAGGCAGCCAGGCCCCAGCACAACATTGGCATCGCCGTTTTTTCTCGGGCAGCACGAGAGCCCTCTCCACTGCCACCAGCAGTGAGCTGGGGCCCCCTGGCCTCCAGCAGCCAAGGCACTGCTGCGGAGCCTTTGGATGGGAAACCAGGCTGAGGGAACTTACTCGCCATTTGCTTATTCATCCATCCATCCATCCATCCATTCACCTGTCCGTTCATCTCTCCTTCCATTCATACTTCACTGTGTAATTACTGACACAAAGTGCCAGCTCTCACAAAGCTCTCGTCCTGGTGGCTGAGAGTCTCCTCACCTACAAAGTGGCAGTGCTGGGATGCGCCCAGACATCCTACAGCCATCCTGCAGGGTTGTGGAGAGGACAGCTGTGACCACGCATGTGAAAGAGCTTTATGAGCTGCAGTTGTCCATGGGTGTCCTTTCCGTCATCTCCAGGCCAGGCTTCCAGGGGAGGGAAGGGGCCACTCGGCAGCACCCCAGGGGCTTCTGACCCTGGTAGTCCACAGACCGAAGCCACAGGCCAATGCTCCTTCAGAATGAGACCATCTCCTGGCAGGCAAGAGACTGAACACTTACCCAGTGCAAGCATTTTTACCATTTTTTTGCAGCAGTGAAAGGTAGTTGCAATGGAATCATCCATAGTCTAGGAGGCCCCTGGTTTGGCTTTGCCCACCTTCCAGAGGCACGAGGGATGGTGTGAGCTCATGGAAGCTGCAGATGGGCTTGAGAGGGCTGGGACTATAGGTTCACACTCTGCGGTCATCGAGCATCGCAAAAGTCAAAGGCTAAAACTTCAAGCACACAAACACTGTTTGCAAAGGCACCAACCAGAGACTTATCATTCTTACAAGACTAGAAGGAAGCTGGATCCTCAGACGGGGTTTGTGGATGAGTGCTGTTCTCAACACAAAGCTCCTCAAGTCAGAGAACGGGTCTGCGCCCTGGTACCTGGTGTGCATGAGGCAGCACCCCCCTGACGGATGCAGAATGCAATAAACGTCGCTGAGTGTTTGAAGTAAAAGGCACCAGAAGGAGAGAGGAGCAGGAGATCCAACCCCACCCCCCTAAAATGGGAACTGAGACCTCAGGAAGTAGAGCTGAGTGGATTCCAGAACCTGGCCTCCTGACTGGGTGTTTGGGGCTCTTCCCTCTCCTGGGAGGACAGCACAGGGTGTAGTGTGGGGGGTGATATATTTCCAAGCATTTACTCATTCCTGGTAAAATCTACTTACCTCCTGTAGGCTCCCCTAGCCTCACCTTGTAAAACGGACCGTGGCGTTAGCCCATATCATAGGGTCATTGTGAGAACAAAATAGGATCGTACATATTTAGGCGCTGTGTAAACTCAGGCTCGGTACCAAAGGACTGGATCATTGTTACCGTGGTTCCCAGGGATGGTAACCAGGGTAATGCAATCCTGATGGCAGAGAAAACACCTTGAAAACCCCTAAAACTGAGCAGTAAGCCCTAAAAACTTCAGATGACAGCTGTCAGCTGGAGTCAGAGTAGCTGGGTCTTTGTGGCCCTGGGGGAGGTGCTGAGGGGGTTCCTTCACACTCTCAGGTCACCGTGAATGTCTAAAGCAAAAAGTCTCTAGAGACACCTGGGTGGCTCAGGGGTTGAGCATCTGCCTTCGGCTCAGGGCATGATCCCAAGGTCCTGGGATGGAGTTCCGCATCGGGCTCCCTGAAGGGAGCCTGCTTCTCCCTCTGCCTTTGTGTCTTCCTCTCTCTGTGGGTCTCTCATGAATAAATAAATAAAATCATTATACTTAAAATAAAAAGTCTCCTGCAGGTATATGCTTTATGAGTGAGGACTACAACCCCTAAGAAACCCCTAAAATTTTACTGCCCCATTTTTAATCCCTCAAACAGGAACACCTGTGTCCTAGATCCATCTCTGCCGTACAAGTGTGAGTTTACCTGGACCTTGTCATTTCATCCCCCAGGACTCAATTTCTTCCTTTACAAAACAAACACCTGCCCAAGCCACTCTCAGGGCTGTGGTAAGACATTACTATTATCACTGCTGGAAATTTGCATAATTATTGAATTCACCTTGTGTGTATTCCTTGCCCAAATGCCCAGTTTCTATTAGTTGACCACACGTGGAAGCTGCATGCCTGGGACAAGGTATCACATACAAACAACTAGTGGAGAATAAAAGTCAAAGCCACCAAATTAAACTAGAGCATTAGGGCCAATATTTAATGAATCCAAAAGTCAGTGTTTTGGTTGGATTTTTTTTCCATTTCTCATCAAGTTATTCAGATGGGCATTCCCATTTGTTCTAGATCATGATGTGGGCTCCATGCAACCAGTTTGTTGAGATCCCATCAAAGGCAAGGCACAAGGCAAGGGCCCTTCAAAAATCAAAGTGAGCTTTTAGTCCACAGCATTTGTTCATTTTTAATGTAAGTAATTAAACAAGTGATTTAAAAAAAAAAAAGAACTCCAATGCCTTTGGTTAAATACATTAATATAAATGATTAAAAAAGCTAATCTCCTAATGAGTTGAGAATTTTATATTGATTCAGTAATTACAAAGCATATTGCAAAATCAATGATAAATACTCCTGAAATTCCTATTGATTGGCTTACTCTGATAAGATTATATTGAACAGAGATGATAGATTTAAGAGTGTAAATGTGTCTTCATGTTAACACATTCGGTGACAAATGAAAGCACGAGGGTAGACCTCAGGCCAGCTTGGAAGAAGCTCTGCTGGGTACACGTTTGTTCATGCTCTTTCTACACACTTGGTTCTGGCTTTCAAAGCTGCTGGTTAATGAAACATAAGATTATTACTCCCTTGTGCATTTAAGTTTTCAGGTCTTTATACAATAATTAATTAGGATTATGTGACAAGAAGAGAATTTCCACCAGGAAAAGAAAAACTAATAGTACTGCTTTAACAAATGATGCTTAAACTCCTATTGACTCAACTTAATTTATTTAATCTTTCTACCTAGACCACCCTGAAGGTAATTATTCACTTTAAATACTCTTACACTAGTATCTTTTAAGTCTGGGATTTCTCACGTAGCCACTTACTGTCTAATAAAGCAGGCTTCCTGGGAATGCAGTGTTTTAAATTATATAGAAATGGGAAAGTCCATAAAACATATACAGAAGTGGTTCTCAAAGTGTGGTCCCAGGAACCACATGGGAACTTGTTAAAAGTGAGAATTCTCTGGGCCTCTCCTCAAACTTACTGAACCAGAAATTCTGGGGTCGGGCTCAGAAACCTGTGTTTTTACAAGGTGATTTCAGTACCAGGCCAGGTTTGAGAACCATGACTATAGGTCATCAGGGTTTTCCTGAGCATTTACTATATGCTTACCACGATGCCCCACGATGTAAGGATACAGGGGAACATGTGGCACCTGCCCTCAGGGACCTCACACTCTGGTTAGGGTGTTAAGATTTACATAGTCAGTTCTGTCACTAACTAGCTTCAATATCTTGGCAAGACTCAACCCCTCTCTGGACTTGTCTCTTCATGAGGAAGTCAAGGTGGCCTAAATACTCTACTAAAGTTGCTCCCAACTCCAGATATCGTTCTATGAGTCTACAAATTGTAGGAGTTTGAATTTTTCTGCAGAAGCTCTATACCAGCAATAGGATTTGAAACAGAAGAGGAAATCTTGCAGGCTACTGGGGCTGACTCCCTTCTAGAAACAGTATGGCCTTCGAATCCCCTACTAAAGGCACGAAGGAGCTCACACGATGAGAGGAGCACTGAGAGTTATACTATGTGTTGGCAAATTGAATTTAAATAAAATATTTAAATACTAAATAAAAAAATAAAATCACTCCTCTGGTTTTCACAGCATGAGCCCAACCCTCTCTGGAAACAGAGACAGGCATTGTAGGGAGAGGGCGGATGCCTCACCCCTCCCCTGGGACTCCACAGACAGTGTCCCCATCTCCAATGAGAATCACTGCTCCAGCCCTTTACCACCTGGTGGCTCTCAGGCGGCAGGGGGCTAGAAGGTTTCCCTAGGACCAGTGGAAGAGAACCACATAACCAAACCTTGAGTAGCAAGGAATACCATTATTTAGCAATAGCGACAGAGCTCTGAACTGAACTAGGGGAGACAACTTTCACTTAATAAAAGGATCTGGGGACAGAGAGGCCCATCATGTAAAAAGCCCCTATACCTCCACAACGGTGCCCAGGCTGCTCCCAGCTGGCCTTTCCTGCTCCTCCCTCCATTCCACTGCCCACCCCTCCCAGCACACATTGTGCTTACAGGGTTCGAAGGTTTTTGATGAAGTGGATGTTCATTCATGGTTCACAGGCCCTAAAGTCATCCTCAGAAAGAATTTCTTAACATGCTCTGCATTGAGACACCATCATTGAAAAACACAGATGATTTTCCAGTGGGAGAGGAGCACACTCATTTAAAAATAGGGCAGACATGAGAAGACTTAACACCCTGGCACGTTAAATGTAATGAATCCTCTTAGTAGTCATGGCATGTTAGAGCTAGAAGTGTCCTCAGAGATAACTGAACCCCCTTGCGTTAGAGTCTATACTGCAAAATTTAGCACTGAATTGTATACTCTTTATTCAAATAATGAATGATGTGTCCATTAATACTGCACATCTATTAGTTAGGCTTGGAATCAAGACTTGAACCCAGAGCTTTTGCCCTGAGGCCAATTCTGTCTCTACCATGGAAGGAAGTCTCACTTCTCGCAGAAACAGGGGCTGAGACATTTCTTTATGCAGTCAATTGTCCTCTCCATGAAAAGTGTTTTAATGAACAACGGTTTTCATCAGATTTTTTGTTGTTGTTGTTTTGGGAAATTGCTTTCTTTTTTTTTTTTTATTTTATAAATTAATTTTTATTGGTGTTCAATTTACCAACATACAGAATAACACCCAGTGCTCATCCCGTCAAGTGTCCCCCTCCGTGCCCGTCACCCATTCACCCCCACCCCCCGCCCTCCTCCCCTTCCACCACCCCTAGTTCATTTCCCAGAGTTAGAAGTCTTTATGTTCTGTGTCCCTTTCTGATATCTCCCACACATTTCTTCTCCCTTCCCATCAGATTTTTAAGTAACAATGACATTGCAAGACCCGCCATATCATTCCTAAGGCTTTGGGCTCCCCTCTGCAACACCAAGGACCCCCCAAAAGGGCTTGTACCTCTCAGAAGCTGTCTTCTGGATTCCCAAACCCAGCCAACCTGAGGAAAATGGTTAAGATTCCCTTATCTCCATTCTCTTCTTCTCTCTCACATTCCTTGGGAAATATCCTACACAGTTATTTTATATTAAGAGATTATATATTGGTAATAGATTCCTTATCCTGTCTCAAATGTATGGAAATATTAACAAAAGGCATGACTCTTCCCCCACAAAAGTGGTGACATTTCTGGCATCAGTGGCTAACAAGTTAGAGAAATTTCTCAGCCACTGATGACAAAGAGAAGCCACTGGTGCCCCTCCATCAACTCAGCATTGCTGATCTGACTCTGCTGGGTGGCTGTCCCCCTTTTGGCAAGGTTTCTCTTATAAATGGCCCAATCGATATTCATTAGGCATTGCCAGCTCCTTGTCTCTCCCTAACTGATTTATCCGCCATGCTATAAAACCCATTAAAAATTAATTCTCTAATAGACAAGGGCTCAAATTGGCTGCCCGGAGGTTCCGGGTACAAGACAGATGTGCATTGCCTCTAGAAAGGAGACACCCAAAGGCAGGGGCAGCCCAAGAGTGGAGCATCCCCTCTTTAAATCCATGCCCAGGGGAACCCATTAGCAACCCTGATGACATCTGTGCCCCAAGAAAAGGATGTCCCACAGCCTTCCAAACAGGAAGGGGACACTGGTCTTGCCTTCCTGATCAAGGACTAGAAAGTAGAATATCTTGACAATCCCCTGTCCCAAACTGGGACCATGTGGGAGGGAGGAGGATGGGTCATACTCTTTGTTCAAAAGCCCAGCCCTGTTTTTTAGAGAGTTCATTGGTGCTGCAGTGTGGAAACAACAAGAGGGCCAGAAGACTGAGTTTGGGGAACCCAAGAAGACAATATTCAGCTAAGAGTCAGTGGTGGCCTGGCCCAGAGCAGTGACAGCAGCAATGCCCAGAGGGAGCGTACAGAGCATAGCTGATGAGCCAGCAATTGTTCACTGTTAGGCACTCCTGGGGCTGAGAACAGAGCCTGGCAAAAAGAATGAATGGGGGGGGGGGCGTGGTGTGGAATGCCTGGGTGGCTCAGTAGTGGAGCATCTGCCTTCCGCTCAGGGTGTGATCCCGGAGTCCTGGGAACAAGTCCCACATTGGCCTCCCTGCAGGGAGCCTACTTCTCCCTCTGCCTATGTTTCTGTTTCTCTCTGTGTCTCTCATGAATAAATAAATAAAAACTTTAAAAAAATGAATGAAAGAGGGGATGAAGGGCGAGAAGAACCCAGAAAATAAGCTGTGTGTCAACCTAAAAGTGACTAATATCCACTGAAAGATTGAGGAATACAACTGACAGATTTGAACCTAAGAATACATTCTCTCTTTTGAAATGCCCTGCAACGGATCTTGACTTTAAAAACAGCACAGGAGGGATCCCTGGGTGGCGCAGCGGTTTGGCGCCTGCCTTTGGCCCGGGTCGCGATCCTGGGGACCCGGGATCAAATCCCACATCGGGCTCCTGGTGCATGGAGCCTGCTGCTCCCTCTGCCTGTGTCTCTGCCTCTCTCTCTCTCTCTCTCTCTCTCTCTCTCTGACTATCATAAATAAATAAAAAAAAACAGCACAGGATTGCTCATTAATTCATTCTACAAGTACTTATTCAGCACAAGTACTTATTCAGTACTGTGTGCTGGGCACTATGCTGATGCTGGAGACCTAATAATAAAACAGATACAGTCCATCCAAGCACTCAAAGAACTTACTTACCTTTTTCTTTTTTTTTTCTTTTCTTTCTTTTTCTTTTTTTTTTTTTTACTATAATGTTGACATAGTATTGCCTTCTAGAGAAAGTAAATGGGAGGAGGAGAGCACAGGCTGTTCCCATTTCTCTCCATGGGAATTCCTCACCCAGCAGATCATTAATTGGCCCCTCTCTTCCTGGCACAGTATGCCTGGGAGAAATAACCAGGCCGTCAAGCCAAGCAGCAATGCCAAGCCTCCTACGGGATGGTGAAAAGCAACACGTTGAAGATCTATGTCTCCTTTTGCCTAGTTTCCCTGAGCTCTGACCTGCCCAGCAGAGCATGGCAGTCCCTCTGAGTCTGAATAAAGATCTTCTCACACCCAAGAGCACTTTGCCGCACCTCGACTACAAGGCCAGCTTGCTTGGCCTCTGCGAATTAGCCTGTGCACAGCCGGGCAGGATAGGAGGCGATCGAGTGCCCAGGGACGGGGAGGAAGATGGAGAATCCTTCTCAGATGATGGGACTGAGCTCAGGGCTGACAGCAGAGGATTGAAACAGACGCTGTGCTACATCCCAGATAGCAGAATTTGACCACCTCTGCATGTCAGCGTTAAAAGAAATACAAAATCCATTTCAGAATGATAAAAAACCACCTCCAAAAGGCAGGAATTCTGAGATGAAACAGCAAGTCGTAATTCAAATAGTTTTGAGACTGATTTGGAGAAGCTTATGAAAAATTCCTGATGGCAAATTAAAAGAAAGTTTGAGGGTATTGGGGGCAAGTTCAAAGCTGTGTAATGCCTGAAGTGGTATCTGTCAAATGCCCTCCATTGGGGACAGATGCTAAGACTGGATGAACCAATGGATGGCTCATGGTGGCACTTTCGATTCCCATGAGACAGTGATGCCCAGTGCAGGTCTGAGGGGCGCCCAGAGGTCTCTACCCCAGCCTTCTCTAGATAACAAGGGCATGACTGGCTTTCCTCATCACTAATCTGGTGGTCGCGGTCACCAGCCCTATCCGGGAATGCATGGATTTACAGATCTGTGTACCTTGGTGTACTTTCTCCAAGCAACCTTGCCTTTGCTGTGGCGTCTTGTCCCATCATTCCTCAGGACCTGAGGTTAGGCAGGTCCCACCACCCTCAAGAGCAGGGTTGAGACCCACAAGTGGAATTTCTACTTACTCTCCCATTGGGAGGCCAGCGTGAGGAACACCCTGTGGAAACTGATGTTGGCCCCCTCCTTCCTCTCTTACCTGGCTCAGAGGGCTGACACTTTTGCCAAGGGCAGCATTCAGTTCACAGGCTCCCAAAAACAAGGGCTCCCAAGCTTCTGTCAGACTCCAACCATCAGGCCCTAGTCATACCTCCTTGCCCATACAATGGATTGGCTAGTTGGTGTATTTTCTGATTGCCCCACTCTGCACTCCCTTTTCAGTGAGATGGGCAAGTATCTATCAGCCAACAGCTTTGAGGGGACCAGCAGTTTCCCTCCTTGCCATATGGAACAGCCCCTGTGCTGAGCCCATCAGTGAGAGAGGCCCAGAGCCTTCATTCTAGATTTCTTTCCCAGACAGCAGTAGGCTTGGCCCTCACCAGCTTACTGTCCTCTTGCTCCCCCTTGCCTGCTCCTGATACAGAGAACCCACCCCGCTTCCACCGTCACAACTGACCACAAGGTGAAAGCATTCTGACCTCAGAGAGATGGGTTCAGAAACCCCACAGCCACTGGGATGGGGACTCCAATACCCAGGGCTTGGCTGGCTTCAAGAAAAAAGGGGAAGATCGATGACTTGAGCCTTCAACATCCTTCTTTCTCATTGCTTCCCCATACTCTTAAACACTGTCCGCAGTATCGCCTAGTCACTCATGTATTCATTCAAGAAATACTTAAATCTACCCTGTGCTAAGGTCCTGGGAATAGCGGATGACTAGGATGGGCACGACCCCTGCCTTCTTGGTGTTTTACAGGAAAAAAAAAAAAAAGGAATAGCCTTATCCGTATGTTCATGTTCAGAGTATCGACAGAGAGCACAGCGTCTACACTAATGGTGTGGCCACCAGAATTGTGAGTGCCCTCTGCAGAGTGTATTTTGAGTAGAGGGAGCTTTCCAAGACTCAAATCTCACTCCGCGTAGTAACTTTGTCCTCTGGCTCCCCCAATGTTCAGTTCCGCCCGCACCCCTGATGTCTGGCCTCTGCGCCCCTCCTTCCCTGACTATCCCAGCCCCTCCTCACCCTCTGGCCCGCTCTCTGCCTCCTTCGGCGCCCTTTGCCTTCATTCCACCCCTCGCTGGAAGCAAGAGTGGCAAGACTAATTTCATTTCTCTTCTTTTCCTTTGGTGAGTCGATCTGTGACAACCCTTTTTATGCATTTAATTCATTCTCAATTTCTCATAATCAGGGGGATGGTATCCCCTAAGGTTAGGCGAGAGCTTGTCAGGAAGGAAAAAAAAGGCAGCGTAAATTCACAGAGGTAATCATAGTCTATCTGCACTTCCCACTGCCCGTGGAGCTATTAACTAATATCACTCTCTAATCTTTTTTGTACTTATTTATTTTGTAGCGAGAAACTAGTGTTATAAACACCCCTACTGTCAAAACTTGTCATCCCCATTACCTCAAGGCGGGCTTCATCTCTGTTATTCTAATTTCAGAGTTTCTCAAATTCACAGCCGCTGGAAATTGAGTACAAAATCCATTATCATTTGTATATTTTAATTATGCAAATGAGGCAGCTCAGCTGCGATGTCCGGGACCTGCAGGGATGCCTGACTTGATTCTGGGTGATTACAATTTATCCAGTCGAGTCACTTTAATTGTAACAAGCTAATTACATTGTTTCATTTGGCTTTAACAAAAGAAAAAGAGACAGGAAACTGGATGTGGCTCAGGGCCCCCCCGGAACAGACCGTGGCCTCTCACCAGCACTGGCGTGGAGGCTGCCCAGGGCCTGGGTGGAAGCCGTCCCTGGCCAGTGGAGGGCCTGTTGGGCCACCCCAGAGGAAGCGCAGCCAGGGGCGGGGCAGCTGAAAGCAGCTGCCCCCCTGGGCAGGGGCCTGGCCACCGGCGGTCTCTGTCAGGGAAGCAGGAGGAGGTTCATCACAGCCGGGATTCTATCCAGTGCTCAGCCTGACATCTGACCATCCCACAGAAGGGCCTTTCCCACTCAGGACACCCACCAGGCTGATGTCTTTAAGAACGCACCTAATTTCCACTGTTGGTGGATCTGCGCGTGCATCTGATGTTTCTGGATGCATCCAAGGCTTCCTCCTGTCACTGAGCATCGTGACCACTGAGAAGCCAGAGGAAGGGTTTCCCATGGTCAGACAGCAGAGGATGTAGAAGTAGGCAGGGAAGCAGAGGGCAGAGAGGTGAGAGAGGGAACCGGAGGCAAATTCTACAGTATGGGGACGTCACTTTACTCATTTCTTCTTCAAGATCATGTTTTTACGTCTGTGATCAGGGGTGAACACGTGTTCATTTGACCCAAAGCTGTTTTCTCCCCCTTGTCCTTCTATGCCTGCCAGCAAGAGACAAGGTGCTCAGGTTTGCAAGTTCAGTGTTTTAGCAGACAGAGAATCCCCAGGAAGCATGGTGAGGGGGGCTCATGTACGTTAACGCAGGACCATTCCGCATTAACAGTTACAGCAGGGCCACAATTACAGTGTTGCTACAAAGCATCAACTGTCTACAGGCATTAATGCGAGTCTAGAATGTGGCCAAATCCTTTTTTTTTTTTAAGTAATTCTTTAGTTCACCCCCATTCCAGCACAAGGGTCCCTGATCTTTCCACCCGAGTCTGGGCCAGATAAATCCTGGGGCCTCAGCTGCCTAACACAGCAATAGACTGGATACAAATGTCCAGGAATGAGATTCATGCCTACGAATGTCAACAAGTCAATTCATCCACAAATACTTATTGAGGTTTATGGAGATTCTCTTAGAAGCATGGCCTCTACTTTCAAGACCATGATTGCTACTTACTAGGCTCCTCCATTCCTTGTACTACGTACTATACTCCAAGGGCAGAAATGAGGCTTACATGTTGACCAAGGAGGAGTGCTCAAGAAGGTCTAAGGGGGGACACATCTGCAGGGCCAGGGTAGTCAGTATTTCCAACACTCAACTTCATGGTTGGAGGGCCTGGATTCAAGGTGAGGCTGACACTGAGCAGGGTGAGGGCTGTGGTCCTGATGTGGCTCTGTTACAAAGGATGCCCACAGGTAACGTGAGCATAAGGGGTTGCAGGTGTGATAAAAATAACACATCTGAGGGATGGGGCTCTAGTCAGGGCAGCACCAGTACGGAGTGAAAGGGTTTGGTGCCCACCTTAGAGTTGCCAAGCAAGTGAAGCAAAGGGCATGGTCTTCCCTAGTGAGTCTACCATGTAAAGGGCTATACATCTGTCTGCAATGCAATTGTAGGACATCAGTGAGCCCAGAGAGCCTGGGGAATGGAGACAGGGAACAGCTGAACAACGGGGTCCCGTGTCAGCAGGGTTCAGGATGAAATGCTTCTGGATGAGCTTGGGAGGAGGGTGGGTTGTGCCTTGAGAGGGATTTTTTTGAAAGGAGGAGGTTGTGTCTCAGTGGATATGTGGAAGAGGTTTATGGAAAAGGAGGAACCACACGGGCAGAGATGCAGAAGGAAGAGCCACACCAGGCAGGAGCAGAAGCTGGAAGAAGGTGGATGGAGAGAAGGCTGGTGGGCGCAGAGGAGGCGAGCATGACACGACTCTGTGAATGGAACACCTGCTTCTGTGCCACAGAGTTCGAGTTTGGCAGTAGCTTCTCCTTCCCCTGCTGGTGGGACACCCAAAACAGGAGACCTGGTGTCCTGCCCAGGATGGAATTGCATACAAGGTCCCCTAACAAATACATGTGGAAGGGGAGGGAAAAGAGGAGGGGGAGAATGGGAATGGGAGATGGCACACATTGGGAACAAGGAAATGAAGTTTCTCCTCCCAGACCCCCTACCGACCAGCTGAGTGGCCAAGGTTAAGTCACTGAAGGGCTGGGAACCTGTTTCATCAGAGGTTGTGGGGTGGTGGTGGGGGGACAGCAAGCCCACCTAGAATCAAGAATTTGGTGTATTTATCTCTTACTCCACAGCATCAGTCTCTACTCAGAAATGCTGCTCTGCATTGGGGTGAGTGGTTGGGACCAAAAGAAAAACAGCTAAGGCCGCTGCTTCTGCCTGAATTCTCCAGCTCGAAGTAAATTCGAGCCAGATGCCCAGCTCCTCATCGCTCCATCAGATGACTCCACGGAGTAATTATAATACTTTATGGGCATTAACTCACTGATTCTCATCATGCCCTGGGAGGGAAGCACTCAGATCATTATCCTCCCCGTACCCAGGGAGGAGCATCTCATTCTCTCCATGTGTGCATCCCGACAGCACCTGTCCCCCGAATGCACGGGAGCGGGAGCGCCAGGACCAGCAGCACACCAGGAAGATAGATGAGCTGGAGTCAAGGTTCTGGGAAAAGGATGGAGGGGAGGAAGGTCCAACAGCAGAGGGAAGAAAGATGAATCGAGAGGGAGGGAATTGGCTGAGCTCAACTTGGTGGTGTCTGAGGGAAGCTGAGAACCAGTTACAAATACTGAAACAAGCTGGGCTTGAAAGAGGGAAAGAAGGCAGGGGGCAGCCCTGGGCCAACCCCGGGTGGGGTGGAGTAGAACAGGGAGGAGGGGGCCATCCTGAGCCCCCCACCCCTGGGGACAGCCCTGGGTGTGGCTGGACAGGACGTGGCACAAGCATTCCCCTGGTCTCCCAGCCCCCATCAAAGCCTCCCCAAACAGGGGCAGATCCCAAGGTCCCCTCCATCTCAGGAAGTCTTACAATTGTTAAATTTTATTTATTTTTCTAAAGATTTATTTATTTATTTTACAGAGAGAGAGAGAGCATGAGTGGGCAGAGGGGCAGAGGGGAGAGGGAGAGGGAATCCCAAGCAAACTCCCTCACAGATTGTGAACCCCAACCCAGGGCTCAGTCTCATGACCCTGAGACCATAGACCTGAGCCAAAATCATGGGTCAGACACCGAACTGACGCAGCCACCCAGAGTTTAAAACTATCTTATTTTACTGCTCAGTGAACTGACCCCAGAGAGGGTAAGGAGGTGACCCATGGTCACACAGCAAGGGGGTACGGTCTCTGGGATGGTACCACACATCTCCTAACTCCCACTGGCTTTGTTGTGCCTTCATCTCTCCTCTCTCAATTCCTTCTCATACTTACAGAAACTATCACCTTGTGGCACCAGATTTTATGCTCTGGAACCATTCATCCATCTCTCTCCAAGTAAATCAGAGAGCGGATTTGTGCCAGAACCACACCAGAGGCATCCCTTTTGGGGAGAGCCCAACATGGGATGAGGCCCCTGGAACAGGGGAGGGTAGTACCCTGCTTGATGATGGCATGTGCAGAGTGTCCCCCAGAGGTGCCAAACCTCCAGGAAGGAGGATCAGAAATACTGGGGTGGGGGCACTTAGAATCGGCTGGAGAATAAGCCAGGAGGAGGGTGATAAAACCATGAGCGTCTCCACCGCCATCCCTTGGAATACCCACCAAGCAGTCCCCAAAGTGCTAGAGCAGATGAGGATTTGGAGCAAACTGAGTCCATCCGTCTGCACTGGAGGGAATGACACCCCACCTGACAGACGACGCAGGGGTGTGTTCTGACGACATCTTAATCCCCAAATTAGGCTCAATCCTCCGGATCCCTCTCAGTGTCCATTCACCTGCCCCCACTTTCGGACACGTGCTGGAATCTGAGGCCCACGCTCATCTCCCAGTAGTTTGTTGTCTCCTAGTAGAAAACGTGCCGGCCAGACTGCTCCAGGCCTCGGCTCCAGGGTGACCACCTGCTAGCTGTGCTAGCTGTGTGACTTTGGGCCATTATCAGAACCACCCCAGGCCTCCAATTCATCAGTACCATGCAAGCAACAGCAGTATTGGCCTCATAGAGTTATCGCTAGGGTCAAATGTTTTAATACGTCAAAACCATCCAGGAAAATTCCTGACCCTTACTAAGTGCTCCGCGAGTATCAGATGGTTCCCGCCTCACCACAGCCCTCCCACACCCTCCCCAAGCCTGTGAGTTGGTTGAGCTGCAAGGACCTCCCCTTCACCCCTTCTCCAGCGAGCCCTTGTGTGCTGCACTGGCAGCTGAGGACACACAGGCCAGAAGAGCCACATCCCCTCAACACAAGGGCTCCAGCCTAGCAAAGAAGCCTGCTGACCACGCGGCCAGTGCCCACCCCCGCCCAGGATGGGGAGGCCGCCAGGCCAGGGATTCGCTCACATGTGTCCCCATCCCTTCAGCCTGTGAAGGAGGCCACATCAGTACTAGATGCTTCCGTGAAGACCCAGCCACTTGTGGCCTCCACCCCGTGGGCCGCCTGCAGGATGCCCTCAAAGGGTTTCCATTCCAGGACAGAGCCCAGAGACTCCTGGAAACACGGCTGGCATTCTCGGGCAGGATTAAATGTCCACACCCCACATGGCCGAGGCTCCACACATCCATGGGAAGGGGCGTCATGTGTTTCCTTCCCAGCAGTTTGTGAAGGACCCAAGGAGGGGTGCCCTCTCCGCAGGAGGCCTGGAGCCAGGGCTGTGTCTGTTCCCTTGTGTGCCTTTGCACAGTGGTGCCTGTTGGTTCACTTTCCCTGGTGTTCAGATTCCTTCCCCGACCCACATGGTCAGCCCCCGGGCAGACTGCTACTCAGTGGCCCAAGGGAAGGACTCCGAGATGCGCAGGACACCGGCGCCCAGCGCTGACCTGGCCAGGGACCAGTCACCCCGCAGACAGCTGGTTCATGGGCACGTCTTCTGCGGGCTCTCTGTCCAACATTCCTTTATCAGAAGACAGAGTTTTCCCCAAATGAAGCATTGGGTGAGGCTGGCACTTGCCAGTACTTCTGCTTAGAGCCTGTCACCCTGGGGCCACCCAAGCAGGGCACATGGGGTCAGCCGCTGTGGCCACGTGCGGCTTCTGCGCCGGGCACTCCTGCATCACCTCTCTTAGTTCCCACGGCAGTTCCTGGTCTAGGCCCAACGCACAGATGAGAAAACCGAGGCTGGAGGAGGCGGGGCCATTTGCCCAGTGGCACGGCTCTCCAAGGCCAGGCCAGGCCCAGCCCTGGGTAGCTGGCTTAGTGTTAGGGAGACGCTTCCCTTAACCCCGGGCCGTCGAGGCAGACTCCATGAGCAGAACCAGGCCCGAGGACGCTGCCCAGCCTACACAGGCAGAGAATGGTGAGACGCGGCCCGGGGAGACAAGGAGATGGGTCAGAGAAGGGGAAGAGCTGGAGAGGAGGCACCAGACTCCCCCGAGGCTGAGGGAATCCTTTCCCAGACACTTTCTCTCTCTGTTCCCTAACTCCCCTCCTACTGCTCATTTGGCCGATGAGCTGGCCTCGGCTGTGCGCATGTGATCTTGCCTTAGATCTTATTATCGGGGGTGATTTCCCTTTGTCCTCTATCCACGCAGTGCCAAGACCACCGTGGCACTGAATGCCAGAATTATCGAAAGCAGGGAGCCCTGCTGGGCCTGGGTAGGTCCCTCTCCAGAATCACCGTCCAAAGGCCGACCTGCAGCCACCTGGCCTCCATCGGTCTGTGGCTCAGAAAGAACAGATACCCCCTCCCCCATCTACACCTGCCACCCGATAGATGGAGGGCTCTAAATAATTCACAAGAATCATTTTGTAAGGCACTGACCCTGGAACACGGCACATCACTCATTGTGATACCCTTGCTCTCCCCTGCTCCCTCTCCGTCCTTCTCATTCCGACAGCTCAGCCTCCTCTCTTGGGTGCCCACCAACAGGCCCCCTTCCTTTCTTACAAGCTACATGATGCCAGCAAAGGTGTTCAGTCTCCAAGACTCCATTGAAAAGATGAGAGGAGTGGTGCAAGTGGCTGGTTGGGGTCGGGGTCGGGTTTGAGGGGAAGGTATTGATGCCCTGGTTGCCCCGGCACCAGTCAGGGAATGTATCCAGCTCCTGGGACCCACCCAGGAGCTCTGGCCTCATGAGAGGTAACCCAAAAGAACCATCAGCCTGGAAGAGGAATCTGATGACAGTCTGAGTGGCCCTGCCCCCCAGGGACTTGCCTCCAGTGGGGCGAGAAGCCACACACGGGAAATCCTGAGAGATCTGGACAAGTTCTCCCAAAGAATGTTCTCTGTCCCTGAATTTCATGCCAGTCTATCAATACTGTGTGCCCAGGCCTGTGAAGATGAACGTGGAAGGACACATGGGAAAACTAGGTGCCTTTGTCTGAATGTTTGTCACCCAACAGGGAGATGAGGACTCATGCACAAAACCACTAGGGGAAAAAACACGAAGGTGTGGAATGTTTTTGGAAGAGACGTACAAGACACTGGTGCTGCTTCCCCCTGCCCCAGTTACCTCTGGAGAAGGGGAATAGGAGAAGGGAAAAGAAGAACAATGCTTTTTTTCTTCCCCAGCTTTATTGAGGTATAACCAAAAAATGAAATTGTATACATTTAAAGTGTACAATGAGACAATTTGATATATGTATCCTTCCTGGAACGACAACAATCAGGTTAATTGGCACATCCATCACCTCACCTAGTGTCCATTGTGTGTGTGTGTGTGTGTGTGTGTGTGTGTGTGTGTGTGTGTGAGGTGGGAACAATTCAGATCTAGTTTCTTAGATCCATACTCATCAGGGATATTGGCCTGTAATCTTCTTGTCCTACGGTGTCTTTGTCCAACGTTGGTATCAAGGTAACGCTGACTTTGGAAAATGAGTTTGGAAGTGTTCCTTGCCCCACTCTTCATTCATTCATTTATTTATTTATTTATTTATTTATTTAGTTATTAGTTATTAGTTTAGTTATTGGAGAGTTTGAGAAGGGTTGGTATTAATCCTTCTTTAAACATTTCATAAAATTCATCAAAAAAAGCTCTCCTGATCCTGGACATTACTTTGTTGAGGAGTTTTTGATGACTCTTTACTGGTCTCTTCAGGTTTTTCCATTTTTTTCATGATTCAGGCTTGGCAGGTTGCATGTTTCTGGGAGCTCATCCATTTCTTCTCAGGCATCTGACTCGTTGGTGTAGAACTGTTTACTTTGTCTCTTACAATCCTTTGTGTTGCTGTGGCATCGATGATATCTCCTCCTTCGTTTCTGATTCTATTTGAGAGTTTTTTTCCGCTTAGATGCACTAAAGCTCTGTCAATTTTGTTTACCTTTAAAAAGAAGAAATCACCTCTTAGTTTTGCTGATCTTTTCTACTGTCTTTCTGATCTCTATCCCATTTATTTCTGTTCTAATCTTTGTCATTTCCTTCCTTCTGTTCACTCTGGGTCTGGTATATTCTTCTTCTTCTTCTTCTTTTTTAATTTTTATTTATTTATGATAGTCACACACACACAGAGAGAGAGAGAGAGAGAGAGAGGCAGAGACACAGGCAGAGGGAGAAGCAGGCTCCATGCACCAGGAGCCCGACGTGGGACTCGATTCCGGGCCTCCAGGACCGCACCCTGGGCCAAAGACCGGCGCCAAACCGCTGCGCCACCCAGGGATCCCCATATTCTTCTTCTTCTATTGGTTCTTATTAGTTACAGAAGATTTTTCATAAATTCTTTGAGGTTCTCTACATAGATAATCATGTCATTAGATCACCAGTTTATTATATTTTAACAAGGCTGTATCATCTCAGGACCAGCCAGACGGTAGAGACGCACAGGACAAGGTGTGTAGAAAGGGTGGGACTCCCACGGGCCTCCAGGTGCACAGACCCGGCCCCCCTACCGGCTCACCAGCCCTGAAGCTCCTCAGAGCTGTGCTTTCCCTTTTCACTTGTTACACTCTCCCATCAGAATTTTTTTTACAGCAATGTATTACTTGTTAAAATACACTTACAGAAAGAGCCCAAATCCAGACTGGACTGTAAGCCACTCTGAGGTCTGTGTTGTGTGTCTCTTCTGTTTCTGTGTCCTCACCATCTGGAACATTCCCTGGGCAGCAGAGATGCTCAATCAAGAGTTGCCGAGTATGGAATAAAGATGGTGCTGTTGTAAGCTGGAAACTAAGGGTGGAAAATAATCTTAGAGGGAAGGGTGGTAGTGGGAAGGTGACCATAACAGCTTCAACAAGGAACCAGACTGGGGTGGTGAATAACTATGTATGATGACAGATGTTAACTCGACGTATCATGGTGATCATTTTGCAATATATACAAATACTGAATCATTATGTTGTACACCTGAAACTAATATAATTTGGTATGTCAATTATATCTCAATTAAAATAAAATTTGATAGGCTGAAGGAGGATTTTAAAATTCGAAGTCACTTTTGAACTTTTATAAACAGTTTAACCAAACATTCTTAACCTAAAGAAAATTAAAAATTGAGACAAATATACTTTAAAAAAAAGATGAAGAAGAAGCAACTATAAAATATTTAAAGGAGCAGAAAGGCTGGGAGTAAATGGTCAAGGCTCGAGGGAAAATGTTAGCCATCAGCAAGCATTTTTTGAGGAGGGAAAAAAGGAAGGGAGGGAAGGAGGAAGGGAGGGAGAAAGGCAGGGAGAAAGGGAGGGAGCGAAGAAAGAATGACGTGAACCAAGGCAGGAAGGCAGAGAGGGGGAAACAGTGACGGCCAGTGAATGCAAGAGTATAGAGATAAAACGAGGGAGGCAGCATGGAGCCCATTTATGGAGATGTTGACTCTGGCCTAAAGGCTTGAAGGACACACCCCGGCTGTGCTCCAGGCAGGTCTGGGCACTGCAGAGCCAGGCAACCAGTCTGGTGCACCCTGGCCACAGACTCCTTCACCACACTCTCTTGCCCCAAGCCAGCAGCTCCCAACCCCAAATGGTGTGGAGCCCACAGCCTCTGAATCCCCAAAGAGGATGAGAGAAGACAGTGAATGCAGGATCCCAGCCCCTGCTCCCTGAGGTTCTGATCGCACAAGGAGTACCCAGGCCCCAAAGGGCCAGAAGAAAGTTGGGTTTGGGTACCATTGACCTAAACCATCTCATTCTTTACAAGTCCTGAGAAAACAATTTCCACAGAATCTTTCAGACTTAAAATAACTCCCAGCCACTTTGCCCTTGCTAGCTTCCCACTCCAGCATCTACAAAAAAGACATTTACTGGGTCTACGTGTCCATTCAGCTGCTAGAACAAAATACCAGGGGCTCAACCAACAGAGGTTTATTATCTCACAGTTCTGAAAGCTAAACGTCCATGGTCAGGGTGCCAGCACAGCGGGGTTCTGGTGAGAGCCTTCTCTATGGTTTGCTGTGTCCTCAAAAGGCAGTGAGTTCTGGTCTCTCTTCCTCTTCTTGTGAGGGCCCTAATCCCATCATAGGGGCCCCACCCTCATGACCTCATCTAAATTTAATTATCTACAGTAAGTGCCATGGTTTCATACCATCATATTTGGGAGTTAGGGCTTTAACATATGAATTGGGGGAATGGAGGGGCACACAAACATTCAGCCCTTAACACTGGAGGGAAAAATACAAGCTACCTTTCCCAGACTTTATTGCAGTAATGAGTGATAGTGTGACCCACAATGAAATATAAAAAGAAGTCTGAGAGATTTTTGGAAAAGACATTTTTTTTTTTTTTTTGCCATGGAAGGGAAGAAAACACCGCCCTTTTGTCAACCCCATACTCCCAACCACTTCTTGCCCCATATCTTTGAATATTGTTATGATACCTGGAGCTGCTACATCCCACCTGGGACCATAAGGCAACACACCAAAGGACAGAAAGACAAACTTCTAAGGATGGTGTCACTGGAAGGATGGCTTTGATAGCGGTGCTGAGCTCAGATGTGGCCTAGATGACCCACCTCTGGACCTCTACTCAGAACCTTCTACCTCTGGACCTGAAGATGACTGAAGGGGGGTATGTAAGTCCCTGTGGGCCAGAGTCCTTGTTCCTTGCAGCCAGGGGCATCTCACTACCCACTCATAGGGCTTCAGAATGAGGAAGCCTGGACCCAAAGCCCTTCAGATCATCTTGGTGGATGCAGCAGTGTGAGTGGGCATTCTTGCACAAAAGCTGTAGAGAATCACTGCTGAAAGCAATCTATTTTCACCTTTACCCATTAAATAATCCTAGTTCCCTCCTTTACATTTTCCTAAAGGAAAGAGACGAGATGTAACAGACACGCATGCTTGGGTTCCACCTGACGTTCAAGATCCCATCTCACCTGGTTTCACAAAGGAGCTTTGATAGAGGACAGAGCTCAGGGGCGGCCTAACTTTCCAGGCTTGGGGGCAACAACAAAACTCTTTGTCTACTCACTGCTTCCCTTTAGGTCCCGCTGAAACCTAGAGAATATAGGCTTTCTTCTTTCCTGGGATAAGAACAACAACAGTGGGATGGTTGAAAGCCATGAACCTGAGAGGTGAGATGGGTCCAAGTTGGGAGGCTCCTGCTCTGGCTTCCAAGCCATAGATATTTACACTTTCCTCACAGACCCTTACCTTTATGATTTCTAAGGAAAGGACAGTGCCATATTATTAAAGCCAGTGGGTTGTGGTGAGAATTAAGTGAGGTCACACAGTAGAGAAAGTTGCAAGAAGACTTCAAAATGTATATATGATGTTTCTGGAAACTTGTTTTAAAAATAAAGAAAGATCTGAAAACAATATGAGCAAAGGCTAACGTGTTAATTCTGAGCAGGTTTAAAGAGTTTATCCTCTCCATACTTTTCTGTACTTTTGAAATATTCCATAACTTATATATCAAAAAAAAAATATGGCATAGTGAATGACCCGGAGCAGGTAGCTCGTTTGTGGTCACCCCCAAAAGAGATCTGTTTGGAGGTACAGGTGAGTGAAAAGAGGGACCCAGCAATTCCCACTGATGCCAAGATACGCACAGTTGGCCTGCAGCCTGGGTTACCTGCAGGCACAGCCCTCCCAGTCGCCTGGAAACAGGGGACAGACAACCTCAGAGGACATGCTGCAGGCTCTGGACAAGAAATAGTAGCACCGTTTTATCAAAACTGTTTTGTCGTAACACAGATTTGGGGCACTTAACTGGCACCCAGTAAATCCCTGCCATGAGGCAGATGGACCGAGATAGGACCCAGCCCAGCGTAAATTCCCAAGGAACAAGTGGTGCATGTACCATATCTTTGGTGTCACCTTTGGTGTCTGACTCTGCCTGCAAAAGCCTCATTTCTTGGTATGGCTGTGAACTTCATACTCTTTCCCATACTCATAGGAAAAGAACAATTGTGATGCCTGGGTGGCTCAGAGCTGGTCCTGGGATTGAATCCCCCATCGGTCTCCCCGCAGGGAGCCTGTCTCTCCCTCTGCCTCTCTCTCTATGCCTCTCATGAATAAATAAATAAAATTTTAAAAAAAGAAAGAAAAGGAAAGGAAAGTCACTTCCCCAATCCTGCACTCACCCCTTCCTTCACAGAAAGTGGAGTCTATAAAACACGAGGCTCCCTGGGGTGCAGATCCAGTGTGATTCTGAACCCCACTCAGGAGCTTTTGAGCAAAACAAACAGGAAAAACATATTACATTTTCACCAGTTTGATCCCAAATAATGCCAATCCTAGGACTCGAAAGCTCCAGGTCCTGGTGAAAGCCTGGCTTAATGACACCGATGGGCTTCCAGAAGGAGTAAGGAAGCAGTAAACACTGCCAAAGCTTCCTCTCCTCCTGGGCCCTGGTTCGTTTTGGTGAGGTTTCTATGTCCATTTTTGCAGGCTCACCTTTGGCAAAATTGCGGTGCCCCAAAGCTTGGGCTTCAGTATTCACTTTGGCCTTTATGAACCTCTCCTTGTCCCCCAGCCCAGCCCCTGCCCCATGGACCCAACACGTTCCTCCTGCCCCAGGCTCCCCTGCAGTATGGCAGTGATCACACAGCTAATAATTGTGTGGAATTGCCCTGTGTGGAATGTTGGCAAGTTGTGAGGAGTAAAATATTTTTACTTAGTCGGCTAGGCAGTGGGAGAGTAGAGCCAGAAAGGCCTGGGCTTGAGTATAATCCTCTTTCAAGTTCTCTACAAATGAAAAAAGGTAAGGTTATTTGGTGGGAAGAGGAAAATGCTAATCCACTTAAATGTATCACAATTGACAGAATTTCAAAAGTGAAATCCTTGAGGCAGCTCAAGGGAAACTGAGGAAACACAACCCCTTAAATTAGAGCAGTTTTTGAAAATTTGGCTGACATTTGTTTCGTGCCTACAAGTGGCTAGGCTCCGAGGCAGGCATTTCATAGGCTTTGTTTCACAGGCTTTGGATCCTAAAAGATCGGATTCTCTTCCACTGTTTTACAGAAGAATAAACTGAGACTCAAAATGGTTCAAGGTCACAGGGTAGCAAGTGACAGGACAGACCTGGGATTTGTAACCATCGAACTCCAGCAGCTCTGATGTTCCCACTGGTGGCCCTCATTGCTCTGGGGACCTACTGTGTCTGGCACCCATACAACCAGTCTGGGCTTCTACCCCAGGCCCTGGCCAGAGGGCAGCTTTCATGAGGTAGCAAAACCAAGGTTAGTGGGAAGTTGCCGGCCTGGCAACAAGCTTGGCCTGGGGTGGAGGTTGCCTTGAGACTAAACAGCTCTGTGATCGAAGCAAGTTATTCACCTCCCGGTTCTTCCTTTTCCATAAAATTAGGACTAGAGCAGCGACAGCAAGTTATCTGGAGCAGCAGAACGTTTTCTTTTTTTCCAAATGAAATTATACACGAATCACAATAAAACAAGTTCAAATGAGATTGCCCTGGTCAGTACCAGCTTAGAAGGTGGGGAAGGCAAAGATCCAGATGCTGCAGACAGGTTGTTTAATCCATTTTTTTTAAAGATTTTATTTATTTATTCATGAGAGACACAGAGAGAGAGGCAGAGACACAGGCAGAGGGAGAAGCAGGCTCCATGCAGGGAGCCCGATGTGGGACTTGATCCTGGACTCCAAGATCACACCCTGGGCTGAAGGTGGTGCTAAACCACTGAGCCACCTGGGGATCCCTAATCTGTATTTTTAAATTGCATGTTACAGTTGAGGAAACAGGAGTCCGGAGAGCTGAGCACATTGGGAAAGTTTCCATAGCTGCTCAGAGGCGGAACTGGGACTCTCAGGCCAGGCGAGCTCACTCAAAGTCTGTGCCCCACTGTCGCACCCTTCCCTCCTCCTGGCAGGAGCCAGGCTAACACTCGTTTGAGGTGGCACATTGACAACAAGCCATCAGACACAGAAGTTAAGGTTCATAATGGCCATAATCTCCCACATTGGCCCATGCTGAATGGGAGGCTGCTAGGTAGGCAGATATAAATATAGACTTTATTATAACACATCACGAGGCAGGGGAGTTAATGTCATTGGCAGAACATTCATTTCCACATTTCCTTACTTTTGCACGTCTTAATTTGCAACTTAATGTGGCATTATCATAATTTTTTGCATTATGTAATGATCAAAGGGAGGCGTATCATATTTATTGATTTATTTGATTTATTTAAAATGTAACCATGGCCCCAGGGCGGGTGCATGTACAAAATACAAATGCAACAGTTAAATTGAATCCGGCAGATAAATTCCCCATTAAGAGAAGACATTTCAGGACTGTCAAGACCATGAGAAATGTCTTCCCAGAATCGTTAGGAGAGAAGGAATCTTGAGAGGTCATCTGGTCCAACCATCTGCCTCAGGCAGAATTGCTCTTATCCCCCAAAACTGAGCGGCCAACTGAGCTTTCAGACAATCTCCAGGCAGGGCCACAGTCTACCATATTGTCCCACCTCTGTCCTCAACCCCAAAGCCAGAATCTTTCCCCTGGGTCAGTCAACCAGCCATTCTGCCCCTGGAATCCACATCCTCACCTCTGACTCCTTTGGTTTATAATCACGCATTTTTAAAATCCATTCCTCATTCCATTTCTTGCCTATTTATTTCCCATTCCACACCTCTGCCTCCCAAAAGACCCATGTTAGGACGTCAGGTCCCTTTTGTAGAATTTCAGAGTCTCCCAGTGAGAAAGAGAACAGATCCAGCACTCTACCCAGAGCAGAAACTTCTTAGACACAGGCTCGACTGCTGGACATCCAGTTTTTCTATAACTTTCCAAAACTGAGGTGCCCATTATTGACCGAGAGACACTAATCCTGAGTCTGAGCCTATGGGGACACTCACTCTCTGTTACTTTCTTCCAGCCCAGCCCAGCCCAGGATCCCATTCATTTTCTATGTTGTCTTTTTTTTTTTAGGATTTGGAATCTTGGGTTGAATTACACTGAGCTTGTGTTTCAAAGCACTCCCTTCTTTCAAGATGGATAACAAAAATCCCATTCATCCACTTCAGCTCTCCCAGGTCTCACTACTCTTTCCATGTGCTTCTCCAGGAGGCCCCTGAGCATGGTCCTGATCAACACCTATGCTTCAGTTGCTACCCTACAAAGTTGCCGTCCCTTGTTTGAATAGCAGGAAGATCATTCTCATTCATAGTAGGATTAGCGTTCTTTTTTTTTTTAAAAGATTTTATTTATTTATTCATGAGAGACAGACAGAGAGAGGGAGAGAGAGAGAGAAAGGCAGAGACACTGGCAGAAGCAGAAGCAGGCTCCATGTAGGGAACCTGATGTGGGACTTGATCCTGGGACTCCAAGATCATGCCCTGGACCAAAGGCAGGCACTAAACTGCTGAGCCACCCAGGGATCCCCAGGATTAGCGCTCTTAAAGATGACATTTATAGAAGGGGAATCAGTTCTAGTCCTGTCAACTAACAACTTTTCTGGTCTTTCCTAAATCCACTTTGCATTTCCAGAATGGATGGCTTAGACTGCAGCAGAGCATCTCAAGCTTTTACTTTGGGCCATAGAACCCTTCCTTTAAATGAAAGCTGTCTTAGGCTGCTCTAGCTGCCCTAACAAAACTCCAAAGACTGTGGTGCTTACACAACAGACATTTGTTTTCTCATAATTCTGGAGGGCAGAAGGTCCAAGATCAGGGCTCTGACAGTGTTCAGTTTTGGGTGACAGCTCTCTTCTTGGCTTGTAGAAGGCTACTCTGTTCTCATGTGGTCTTTCTTTCAAGCAGGTACAGTGAGAGATAGGTACACACAAAGAGATATACAGAGAGAAAACCCTCTAGTGTCGCTTCTTATGAAGACACTAATCCTACAGAACTGGGACCTCACTCTTATGATCCCATTTAACCTTCATTTCTTCCTTAGAGGCCCCATGTCCTAAAACTGTAATACACTCAGGTTAAAGCTCTAATATATGAATGGGAAGGATGGGGGGAGTGGGCTGTACAAACATTCAGCTTTTGACAGAGGCCACTGATCTTTGGTGTTCCTAGACTTGCAACTGCATCACTCCAATCTCTGTCTCTGTCATGACATGAACTTCTTCTCCCGGTGTATCTCTCTGTTCACAGGGTGTTGAAGACTGGCAGGCATCAGGGCAGCCCTTCTTGCTTAAGGAGGTAGTTTCAGTTTCCATCACAGGACACTTTGCCCACTGGGTCTTTGGCCTGAGTGAAGAGATAAGCTGGAAAGAAGAACTTAATCAATTAGAAAGTACAGCCTGAGGTCAGAATGGAGGTAGTTGACATTCTCTTTCAAAGGGAATGATAGGGGGGCACCTGGGTGGCTCAGTAGTTGAGTGTCTGCCTTCAGCTCAGGTCGTGATCCCGGAGTCCTGGAATCAAGTTCCGCTTTGGGCTCCTTAGATGGAGCCTGCTTCCCCTCCCACTGCCTATGTCTCTGCCTCTTTCTGTGTCTCATGAATAAATAAATAAATAATCTTTAAAAAGGGGGGGGAATGATAGAGACCAAATCAAGGTTATTGCTATAAAACTAGGAGGTAGATTCACAAACAATAGGAGTGATTAGAAGACTGAGAAAGGCCAAAAAAAGGACGTGTGAAGAAGGAGGACTTTTTTAAGGAGGTGCATCCCCAGCCTCACCACCACACACCAGAGACCTAGGTGGGGGTCACACCCCTTCGATGGCATAAAGCATTGCAGCAACTGGACCTGCTACCTACAAACCACCCTGCTTGCTCCAGAAATCCCTCCCCTCCCAAGCCTCTGTAGCCAAGGACTGTCATCCTGGGCCTGGGAAGGCAGGTATGTGGAAAAGCAGGACATGTCATTACAGACTCGTGGTAGACCCCTTGGTGGTGATGAGCACTTTTCTGGCATCTGCAGAGCTAGAGTCAAGATGGCTTCCCAGCCCTCCTTTCCATGCCCAGATGTGCTAGTGGAACAAGCAAGAAAGGAGTTTGACCATTGGGATGAGTACCTAATGCTCTTCTTATGCTGAGCCTATGCTGCTTCTGGTAAGGAAGTGTCACCAAGAACAAAGCCCTGGTTAGCATACTGAAGGAGCTTTAAAAAAAAGCACTAATTTCTTGATTGGAGGTCCCTCGTGCTGCTTACAATCCAGCTGGAAAGTGATCTTGTTAGGCTTTCTCCTGGAGAGTGGGGGGAAGACATAACTGGATAAATAACATAGGTTCCTTTAGGACAGCTTTCCTTCTTTTCATCCTGCCTCCCTCTTTCCCTTCTTCCTCTCTTCTTTCCCTTCCATTTGAATGAGGACACACTAGGAGTCAAGCACTTTGCTAAACCCTGGGGATGAGGCAGTGAAGGAAAGAGATAGTCATGGCACAAGCCCTTGTGGGGCTGAGAGTCTAGGATGAGAATCAGAAACCAAACACATCACTCAATAAATCACAGACAGACAGTTGTGATAAGGAACAAAAGGAGACATACAGAGTGAGATAAAAACATGGAGCAGGGAGCCTTCACCTGATTGGAGGTGCAGGGAAAATCTTCTGGAGGAAGGGACATTTGCACTGAGTTCTAAAGTATAAGCAGGAATTACCTTAGCCTTAAAGGTCAGGCTGGCCTCAGGCCAAAATCTTCAAGATGAAATTAAGCAATGATGAATGTCAAGTATTTCTATTAAGTTAAAAAACAATGACAGGTGCACCCGCAGGCCAACTGGGAAAGATGGCAGCTGTTATGGACTAGAGGTTTGTGTGCCCCCAAAATCCACATGCTAGAAGCGTAATCTGTAATGTGATGGTATTTGGAGGTGAGTCTTTGGGAGATGATCAGGTCATGAGGGCAGAGCCCTCCTGAATGGATTAATGCGTAATGAAAGAGGCCACACCGAGCTCTCTCACCCCTTCCACCATGCAAGGAGATGACAGCAAAACCACAGCCATCTATGAACCAAGAATCCAGTCTCGCCAGACTTCAAAATTGCTGGTGTCTTGATCCTGGACTTCCCAGACTCCAAAGGTGTGAGAAGTAAATAGTTGTGTAAGCCATCCAATCTCTGGTAGTTCATTGTGGCAGCCTGAACAATGACAGCACTTTATATTGAGATGATAAGGGTGTGGGCTGGTTTTTCAGCTCACCATACATTCAATGTGAATTAACAACATAATAGAGTTGCTAGAAAAATCAAGCAAATTAAAATCTTGATGTGGATTTAAATTCCATATCAAAGAAGATGAAGATGCCCCTGTGCTGTCTTAGACAGACAATATCTGCACTTCTGGTTCCTTTTTCTGGCCTCCAGATTTTAAAAGGAGCACGAAATCTGGTACATGTCCTGAGGAGGAGGCTGAGATGCTGGGAGTCTCCTTCTGCCAGCCATGATGCAATTGGAAATCCTCCACAGTTCCTTGCAAGATTTTTAATATTCTTTGATTGAACTGATTGCTTTTCACGGGCTGTCGGCAGCTTCCCTTGGCCCTATCATTTCTCTCTCCTGAGGTATGGGGACTTTGCTGAGGTGCATAACGTTTATGCAGGGAATGCAGGTGCTCGGAGCTGCTTAAGGCAATGGGCCTCCCACCTGTCCACTGCATCTCTCCTTCTCGGGGCTGCCCTCTGATGGAGTAGACCCTCTACAGCTCGACTTTATCAGTCATCCTCTGAATATGGTTCTGAAGCTGATGACTGACTCTTCCTTGCCCCTAACTTCCTTCCGCTTGCTGGATTATTCTGTGGAAATATCTGACAAGAGGGAAGAACCGGGTTTCCGCATTATTGTAATGCCAGGCAACTTCTCCAGACAATTTCCACTGCAAATGCTTAATGAAGTAATCAGGAAACCCAGGTGTTAATGAAGCCACAGCCTCCCCAACCAGGATTTAAACAAAAAAACAGAGGGACTTTTCAATGGCTTCTGAAATAGAAGGTTTCTGAACATTCTGACACCAGATGCTATGATCCTCATTAACTCCTCCTCTTTCATTCACCCAAGTACACCTATGTCTGCCATTGCCTGAACACCAAGAAAATCCTTCTTTCTAACTCATCCAGCAAACATTTCTTGAATACCTTCTATTGACTCCTCCCTATGCCAGGGACATAAAAGAGAATAAAAAATAGCTCTTCTCACACTTGACTGGCAAAAGCACAAAGAAGCTCAATTGCTTTGACAAACTATTCATCAATATCCACTAAAACATACATATGTCCCATGACTGAGCAATTTCCATGCTGAGGCAGAGACCCTGCAGAAATATATGCATACGTTTACCAAAAAACACATACTAGAATATTCATAGCAGCACTATTCGTAAATGGCTAAAACCGGAAACTCCCCAAATGCCCATCAGCTGTAGAGTGGACAAATAAATAAACTGTGGCATATTCCCACGGTGGACAACAGGACAGCAATGAAAATGGATAATCTACAATCACATGCAAGAGTAGGGAAGAATTTTACAAACAAAATGCTGAGAAAAAAAAAAAGCCAACACAAAAGAATGCCTGCGGTGGGATGCTATGTACCTAAAGCACAAAGCCAGGCAAATGACCTATGCATGGAAGTCAGGATGGGGGCTACTCTGGGCAGGAAGGCTGCATGATGGGGCCTGTAGCGGTGCTGGCAATGTGCTGTTTCTTGTCCCAGATACATGCTGGTCACACGGGTGTGCTCACTTTATGAACATCCAGCAAGCTCCATACTTAGGACACATGTGTTGTTCGCTAGAAATATTGAAACTTCAACTTAAAAGTTTATAAAAAAAAGAAAGAAAGAAAGAAAAAAAGAGAGAAAGAAGAAAGAAAGAAAGAAAGAAAGAAAGAAGAAAGAAAGAAAGAAAGAAAGAGAAAGAAAGAAAGAAAGAAAGAAAGAAAGAAAGAAAGAAAGAAAGAGAAAGAAAGAAGAAGAAGAAAGAAAGAAAGAAAGAAAGAAAGAAAGAAAGAAAGAAAGAAAGAAAGAAAGAAAGAAAACAATTCTGGCCTAGGATGGCAGAGTGTATTGGGCAGACAGGACACAGACATGCTAAAAGGTGTCATCTTAGTTGGCTCCAATCACTTGAACAAGACACTGTAGACTGAGGAGCTTAAACAACAGAAATATATTTACTCACCCTTCTGGAGGTAGAAGCCCAAGATAGGGTGTCAGTATGGTCAGGTTGGTGAGGTCACTACGGTGACCAATATGGTCAACACAGTGAGGGCTGTGTTCCCAGCTTGTAGACAGACATGTTCCTATTATGTGTTCACATGGCCTTTCCTCTGTGCAGGTGTGCAAACAGAGTTCTCTCTCTCTTCCTCTTATAAGGCTACCAATCCTTTCAGGTTAGGGCCCCAGCCTCATGGCCTCATTTAACCTTAATTACATCCTAAAAGTCCTACCCCCAAATACAATCACATCATGATTAGGGCTTCAATATATGAATTTTGAGGTGACACATTTCAGTCCGTGGGAAGTGTCGTGCACTAGAAACCTTCAATTAAATACAAAAGTTATCATTAGACAGCATGGGATTCAGGCCAAATAAAAGTCACAGACAGTAAGAGAGTATGTGCAGAGAAAGACAAGCTTACTTAGGGCTGATGTGAATGGAACCATCTTCCTGGAAAAGAAGCCCTTGAGACACCTGTTGGAAGATGAGAGAGAGGGCTGGTCACTTGGGAAGCAAAGACACTGACTGAAGAAGCACAACACATAAAAGACACAGGGAAATGGGCCAGATGATAGCAGGGTGTTCGCAGAATGTGTCATCTCATGCTGGGCTGGCCATGAGAGGGTGAATGCCCCAGAGGTCAGAGAAGAAGCCAGTGGAACCGTCCAGAGCAGACCCAGCTGCCAGGCGGGGAGGAAGTCCTAGTGGATGTGGAGACAGGCGGTCACCAGGTCAGCAGGTCCAGTGCCAGGGGCTGCATGGCTGGCAGGCAGAAAGGCAGCAGCTGGAGTGTCAGGTGGGGAGGATGAGGACAGGTGTGGGAGGAGGCAGCCAGAGCATCATACAGCCAGGGGATCCAGGCCAGACTGAGGTGGGTCTTGAGTGATCTTCATCCCGTGGGCGGTTTTAAGAAAAGGACGCATAGCTGCTCAGCTCACAAACGGAGGCCTTGCCCATGCCTTGGCTGACAGCCATGCTAACACCACTTTGATGATGTAGTGATGACTGATTCTGCTGAGTAAGAACCTCTGTGCCGTGGCTGCATTACAAATGCTTCTCCTGTCATCATTCAATCACTTTAACCAAGAATTTGTCATCAGATCTCAGACTTTTCTAGTTGAAAGGGCCTCAGAGTCACTAATCCAGCGTCCCCCAATGCACTCAGGTCAGCCATTCACTCGGGGGTTAGATGGATTAAATCTGTATTTGAATTTCTGTAGAAATTATTTATAACTATTTGACAGGATTGTCAAAAAGCCCCATTGGTGTGTTGGAGGGTTAGTGGCGGAAACAATGTCCAGATTGTGACATCCCCACCTGACGGGTGCTTGAGACAATGGCAGATGTCCACGCAGAAGCAGCACCGGTGCTATGGAATGATGGGAGACAAACTTCCCAAAACACAGAGTAACTCTCTAAACAACCACATCAGAGGCTGAGTTTAATTTTTAAATGGTTATAAACATGGCCTCTTGAGATCCTCCCTGCCAGTCTTATTCAATCTCCTGACTGAATCTCCAACAGGCCCAGTCTCAGAAAGGTTATCAATTGGTGTCACAAAGACCCAAAGCCATGGCAGGGAAGCCCTCCCTCCAACACTTAGTTAATACTGGAACTCTCGCTTCGGATTTTGATCCCTCTTAAAACCTCCCACCCCGGAGACTTTACAACTCAGAAGGAGTTAATTCATCTGCAGCACTTCTTCCAGGGAGAGAGGACAGGCAAATGTTGACAACTCCCCATTTGAGAAGTGTTCTTCCCTCTTGGTTTTCTTGGTTTTCTTCCTACTTCCCTGGCCTCTCCTTCTCTTCCCTTCGCTGGGCCCTGCTCCTCTACTTGGTCTCTAAATACTGGCCTTCTCAGAGCTGTGTCAGGGCTCCTCTCCTCTCTGGCTCTACTCCTTGGATGAGTTCATTCAGGCCACGTCTTGATTTCCAGCATGCCTAAGGCTGCCATATGTGTGTCTTCAGGTCCCTGAGTTAGTCAGAGCTCTTCAAAGAAAGAGAACCAGGAGGAGGGAGGGAAGGAGGGAGGGACAGAGAGAGAGAGAGAGAAAAGAGAAGAAGAAAGAAGAAGAAGAAGAAGAAGAAGAAGAAGAAGAAGAAGAAGAAGAAGAAAAGAAGAAGAAGAAGAAGGAGGAGGAGGAAGAAGAAGAAGAAAAAGGAGGAGGAGGAGGAGGAAGAGGAGGAAGAGGAGGAGATTTATTATTATCAAACAATCATGGAGACTGAGAAGTCCCAGGATCTGCCATCTGCAAGCCAGAGACCCAGGAAAGCCCAGGGTGAGAGACAGTCCACATCTGAAGGCCTGAGAATCTGAGAGCTGATGGGGTAAGTCCCAGTCTGAATCCAAAGCCCTGAGAACCAGGAGCACCAATGTCTGAGGGCAGAAGAACATAGATGTCTCAGCTCAAGCAGAGAATGAATGTGCCCTTCCTCAACTTTTTGGTTTTATTTATCCCCTCGCTGGTTTGGAAGATGCCCACTCACACTGGTGAGAGTATCTCCTTTACTCGGTCTACTAATTAAATGCTGATCTCTCCCTCAATACACCCCTGCAGACACACCTAGAAACAAGCCTTTAGCAGTTGTCTGGGCATCCTGTAATCCATAAAATTAACCATCACGGCCCCAGAGGGCCACACTCATATATTCATTTGCTCCCTGACGTGCACCTGCAACCAGTACACCTGGCTGAATCAGCTACTAAAACTTCCTGGTCCCTTTGGGTTAGAAGCTGCAGGCCTGAAGCTCTTTTCAGTGCCCTATGTGAGCTGGCCTCTTCCTGTGTCTCCAAAGCCATCCTCTCCCCTGTTCCCCTGTCCCTCTCCTGTTTTGCTAACTCACTTGCTCTTCCCTTGATAGAACCTCGGCTGCAACTCTCCCCACGGCTTGAATGCTCAACTCCAAGACTGCAAGTGCCACCTTGTTGAGATGTTTTCTCCTGCCCTCCCCATCTAATCTCACCTTTCCTATCCCACTACCCCCAGATCACTTTTGCAGCCCTCCTTTCTGTCTGAAACCCTCTTGTTCATGTGCCTGTTCACATGTTTATTATCCACTCCCTCCGCCCCCTAAAAAATAAGCTCAAGGAGAGAGTGGACCTTGCCTGCCTCGTTCAGCACTCTGTCTCCAGTCCCTGGAGCAGGACCTGCACAGAGATGCAGCTGAGTAAATGTTCATTGAATAAGTGAATGAAATCCCCCAAAGATAACAGAAGAGAAAGCATCACTGAGACCAACCTCTCTCATCTCACAGTTTTCCTAAGGGACCAGATCTGTCCCACACATGGTAGGGGGTGAGAGTTTGGAGGTCAGAAGCACAGATTGAAAGGCCAGGGACTGGAGACCTTCCACCCATCTGGGTAGGTCCACATCCTGAGTGGGAATAGCCTTATAAGAATCAGCCCAGACAGGGGCACCTGGCTGGCTCAGTCAGTGGAGGATGCAACTCTTGATATCAGCATTGTGAATTTGAGCCCCATGTTGGATGTAAAGGTGACTTTTAAAAAATGAAATCTTAAAAAGAAAAAAGAAAAGAATAGGAAATGAAAGAAAAGAATCAGCAAAGACGCTAAGGAAGCCCAGCCTGGACAAGTGAATATTCAGAAGGAACATGCCCTTTGTCTTCACTTCACCAAAGGCTGAGGCTTGAAAGGGATTTTGCAGGTTTCCCACTGTTTCCTCCACACTTTTGCACATGCTGATCCTTCACTGGAATACTTTCCTCTCCTTCACCCTTCCAGTCCACTCCCTGGCTGCAGGCTGAACGGTGGCTTCCCAAAGATATCAGGACCGAATCTCCAGAACCCATAAATGTCACTTTATAAGGACAAAGGTTCTTGTAGATGTGATCGAGTTAAGGATCTTGAGATGGGAGGGTATCCTGGATTACCCAGGTGGACCTAAATGAGATCCTAGGGATGCTTGTAAGAGGGAGGCAGAGGGAGACCTGACACAGAAGAGGAGGAGGAGGAGGCCTGAGAAGGTGGAGGCAGACCCTGGGCAGCTGTGGTCACCAGCCACAGAACAGCAGCCACCAGAAGCTAGAAGAAGCAAGCATGGGATTTCTCCCCTAAAGCCTCTGAAAGGAGCGTGACCTTGTCAACATCCTGATTTCAGCCCAGAGAAATTGAGTTCAGACCCCAGAACTGTGAGTGAATGGATTTCAAGCCACCAAGGTAGTGATAATTTGTGCTGCAGTCTAGTGAAACTAATACAGAGATAGAGGCATCGGGAGCCTTGGATTCTCCTGCAGCCTCTCCTCTCAGCTTGCCAACGGCCACTTCTCACCCTGTCCTCACAAGGCCATCCCTCAGTCCCCGTGTGCCTCCATTCTAATCTCCTCTTCTTATGAGGACATCCATCCTACTGGCTTAGGACCCACCCTCTAGAACCTGATCTTACCTTAATCACCTCTTTAGAGGCTCTACCTCCAAATACAGTCACATTTTGAGGTGCTGGGAGTTAGGACTCCATGAATTTGGGAGAATGTGATCCAGCCCGTAACACTTTCTAACTTGAGTATTTTCTGATTCTAAAAACGAAAGAAACCAACTTTGCATGGCAGGATGGGGAGGGAGAGGGGAAGGAGGAAGAGGAGTAAATATAATCAGGTCACCAATGGGTCCCAATCCCTGTGTGAGTAGTACCCCACCACCCAGCCTTTAGAACAACAAGAAATGGTCCCTGTCCCAAGCAGCTGACAGTGCCCGTGGGGAGCCCAGACACACACAGGAGGTTAACTGAAAATATGGGATAATTTGTAGGACAGACCCTCCAGGAGGCTGGAGATGGGCTGTCTGGAGGAAGCAGGAGTTTGGTTGGCTTTACAGGAAGAGCACCAACAGGCAGAGAGAAGGAGCAAGGGGACTCTGGGTGAGGGCACAGCCCAGGCAAAGGCTTCCCAGCCACAGAAACGTGTGTGTGGATGGCTGTGTTCATTTCCTGAGGATGCTGGACCCAATTATCACAAACCTGATGGTTCAAAACAACAGATATTTTTCCTCCTACTGCTCTGGAGGCCAGAGGTATGAAATCAGTACCACGGCACCAAAATCAAGGTGTCGGGAGGGACACGCTTCCTTCAGAGGCTCCAACGGAAAGTTCTTCTTAACTTTCAGCTTCCGGTGCCTGCTGTTCCCTGGCTGGTGGCCACATCTGCCTAGGGGCTGCCTCCACCTTCTCAGGCCTTCTCCTCCTCCTCTTCTGTGTCAGGTCTCCCTTTGCCTCCCTCTTACAAGCACCCCTAGGATCTCATATTGGATGCCCTATATGGTAATATTCATAAGTCCCAGGGATTGGGACTTGACTGTATCTGGGGATGGGGTGTAGGGGTGCATTTCTCAGCCTTCTATACTTTTAGGGAAAGTCAGAGGGAGGACATCATTCAGTCTGACCAAAATAATCTATGTAGGTGAGACAATGAGTTAAGAATTACACGAACATTCTAATCACCTGGAGAGTTTTCTGAAAATGACAGTCTCTAAGAAATTCAGAGGCAACCAGCCTAGGGTGGAGTCTGAGAATCTGCGTCTCTTGAATCCCCCCCATCCATCTACAGCACACAACTGGAAAGGGAATGTGAAAGTCTCCGTACCGATGCAAAAGCATACATGAAGTAGATTAAGTAAGAAAAGTAAAATGTGGAACAATGTGTATAATAAGCCATATTTTGTACAAAAACTATAGAAAAACCCATATGAATATTTGCTTGTAGGAGAATCTCTGAGAGAGTAGAACAGAACCATTAAAAGACACAGTGGGGAGAAGTGCCCTGATGGGGGAGACACATGATTTTTCACTGTATTGCTTTTTAACATTTTTTTATATTAAATAAAATTAATTTTTTAAAGCCCCCATAATGAGCCCTGTTAGAAACACTGCTTGGAGCAAACAAGTGATAGGCTCTCTGTTGTATCCATTCTGGTGGGTGGATGGAAATGGGGAGCAGACCCTTGTGTCTTTGTGCAATCTCAAAGCCCCATGATGAAGTTCACATTAGACATAGAAGAACTTACCTGTGGACGTATGTTCCAACCAGCTAGCCAGGGGAAGTGCTTCCTGAAGCTCATGCCACAACTACCAGAACCCGGGGAAGCCCACCTACAAAACCACAAGAAGGAATCCTAGGTCTCGGGGACTGCCTGGTGTGATCTTTTTAATATTCAAGCGGGAATTCCTTCTCCTTTCTAGTGTCATGAGTATTTCTCCTAAGTGATGGTTGAGTGTCCGTTTCTACCTTCAGACACAGAAAGACCCTTCGGCATGCCATTCCTCCTGCCAACTGCCTTGCGTGAGCAATCCTCTCCTGCCCACCCCACCCACCACCCATCATATCCCATCCCTGCTCCAAGCTACAAAGAGATGCCCAGACAGGGAGCTGGTCAGCTGGGAATTAGATGGAGAGAATTACATGCAAAAAAAAAAAAAAAAAGGTCATCAGCACAATGCCCTAAGGGTTCAATCTTTCCTGTCTGTGATGAGAGCAGATGCAGGAAAGCCTGCTTCATGAAAGCCAGATCAGCGGGGACCAGGGGTCAGTGGGGCCAGGCTTGCAGGGAGCTTCTGGAAGGTGCCAGCAGGCACCAGTAGGCTGGCTGTGGGAAGAGGCATGGGCCGAGAGGCAGCAACCCCTACTGCCGTTAGCTGCCCCAGCCAGGTCTCCCCGCTTCCCACATGGACCCAAGGATGCACATAGGCACATGCACACAAGCTGGCAGGTGCATCAAACACACGGGAAGCCTGGTTCGGGTGCAGAGGTCAGGTGCTTCATCCAGGTGATTCTGGTCCAGCTGCCACTTAACTGCACAGTTTCAGGCAGGGCTCACCTGTGGGGTCCAAAGTGCTCTCTGGACCAGTTTTCTTATCTGTCATCAGCTTGCCATCACCTGCAGAATGCTTCCAGAACCCAAACACTTCTCACCACCTCTAATGCTACTAGCATGGTCCAGGCTACCCACACACACACACACACACACTTACCTTGATTACTCCATCACACTCCTCACTGACCTCCCTGCTTCCATCTTCTCCCGCCTACTGTCTACTCACTCATCAGCCAGAGGGAGCCTCTTAAGGTCCAGCTATATTTTGTCACTGCTCAGCACAGAAACCTGCAGTGACTCCTCACCTCACTCAGAGCAAAGCCAGGGTACCTGCAAAGGCCTGCAAGGTCCTTTCTGTCTGGTGTGCACCATCCTACCCCCATCACACCACCTCTCTTATCATCTCCTACCTAACATTGTTCCTTATCACTACCCTGCCATACCTCAAAACTGCCAGTAAGAGCCCACCTCAGGGCCTTTGCACATGCTGTTCATCCCCCACCCAGGAATGAATGTTCTTTCACTCTTCCTTCATATACTCACATGGCCACTCCTTCACCTATTTCATATTTTATTCAAATGTCACTTTCCCAGAAGAGCCCTCTCTGGCTACCTTGTTTAACATAGCACCCCCTTCCTCCACTCCATCTCTGGCACTATCTATTTTCCTTACCTGCTTGATAATTTTGCATATTCATCACTCTCTGATACAATAGATATTTTATGCCTGGTTTGTTTGTTGTGTGCTCCCAACCCCCACCCAGCACGTAGTTCCACCGGACCAAGGATTTTACACCATTGTGCTCAATACTATTATCTCCTGCCACCCCTAAAACAGGGTCTGGCATGTTTCAGGTACTCCAAAAACATGTGCTAACTATTGGATGGGTGGAAGAGAGGAGGAAAGTGTCTCAGTCTCTCCCAGGCTGAGAGCCTATTAGCTTGCAAGCCCCTGACCTGCTGAAGAGCAGCTTCAACCCCGTGCCCAGCAGTCAGCCCTCTCTGGGCACCCACCAGGCACTGCCCCCGCCACCTCTCAACTGCGGGCTGCAGTCAAAGAATTTAGCTTTCCAAAGCCCATGTGTCCAACCTGGGTTAGATAGAACCTAGACAGGACAGAGAAGAAGGAGCTGATGCTTTCACCAGGTTCACCCGCAACTCATGACTTCCAGAAGATCACGTTAATAAGTGTGCCAAGGAGCAAACACAGGCAAACAGGTCAGAGCCTCACCCCTGAGCCTCAGGGAAGTGAGAGGGCAGCGGCCTTCTAGGGAAGAAAGCATAAGGTCCTTCAGGGGATTGGTGCGCAGCACAAGTCATTCCCCTGAGTCAAATGCGCTGCATTTCACATTTGTCTTTTTTGGATAGGGCCGCGGGCTGGGGGGCATGGCCCTCGTACAGCCTAATGAGAAACATGACAGAGGCACTATCCACAAATCTGTAGGTTCTCAGTTGGTCTCCTATGTGTTACTATATTTGCTTTCACGATAGTCTTACACAAGGAGCAAAAAAGGAGAGATCACCTGAGTCTACAGATGAGGAAAAAGAGGCAAAGTCAGGCTTTGCAACAGACATCGCAGCCTGGGGCTGGTCAACACTCGCTCTGCCCATCCATCCTGAAAGGGCCAGAGCTGCTTCCCCATCGACTGCGCCTCATTCTGAAGCTGCAAGGTGGCCCCCCAGCCCTCCAGGTCTGGCTGTTAGCTCCTGAGTGTCTCCGCCAGCAGCTGGGCTCGCAGCGGGCATGCATGTATTCTGAGATTTTACCCTGTTCAAACAGCTCCTTCCTCTGTGGCATCAGAGTCACAGTCTCCGGAGAAGAATCCAAGGATGAGAGAGTCTCAGCGGTTGGTTAGTCCCCACTAACCAGGTGTGATAGACACCCAGATACACCACCCAGGGCTTTCTTCAAGGACTCGGGTGGCCCCTCTGCCCAGGAGTGTGATCAGTGGTCAGCCCTCAGCTGTCCACCCCTTCGGGACTGCCTCACCTGCAGGGAGCTGCCTTGCTCGAAATCATGCTCTTCCAGGGACATCCTACTTCCAGTGACTAATGAAGGCAAAACTCTAAAGGCCGGACTATGAAATGCCCAATGTAGGACAGCCCCACGGAGCCGTCTTCAGCTCCCTGCGGAGTCATCCAGGCTATGGCTAGGCTTGCATCACATACCAACCTCTCTGCACCAGGGAATCTACCAGCCAGGTTCTATGTGGAGTTGACGGAATGTCACAGGGGGGAGGACTGTGGCCTCTCAGGACAGGACCTAGCAGTAGCTCTAGGGCCCGTGTCTCTGCGAGCCTGACCTTTCCCCAGGACCAACCTTAGAGGCACTGTTGCCCTGGCTCAGGAGTCTATTCCCCTTCTTCATCAAGCCCCTCTTTCTTGGTGGGGGTGTGTTCACCCTTTGTCTTGTAATTTTCCCCCAGGAAGCAAAAGATATTGTTTACCAGCACAATTCATGGGAACCCATTGTTCCGGCTACAGAGCCAGTTAAACAAAGAAAGGGCAGGGTAATAATTATCTCATCCAGATGGCAGCCAGCAGCCAACCCAGGGGGAATTAGATTTCTCAGCCCAACCCTACTGGGGCTCCTAGGAAACATTTCATTCTTCCCCTTGGCCTCCCCAGATCGGTTCAAGATACTTGTGATCACTGGGAAATAGTCCCTCATTACAGGAGGGAATTAGGTGGAAAGAAAAAAGCTACCTCAGGGTCAGAAAACTGGGCTTCTATCCTTCTATCACTTGCTTGACTGTGGAACCTAAGACAGCTCACTTACTTTCACTTATTCAATTTCTTCACTTGTGGGACACCTGGGTGGCTCAGCGGTTGAGCATCTACCTTTGGCTCAGGATGCGATCTCAGGGTCCTGGGATTGAGCCCCACATCAGGCTCCCCACAGGAAGCCTGCTTCTCCCTCTGCCTGTGTCTCTGCCGCTGTGTGTTTCTCATGAATAAATAAATAAAATCTTTAAAAAAAATGTCTTGGGGATCCCTGGGTGGCTCAGCGGTTTGGCGCCTGCCTTTGGCCCAGGGCGTGATCCTGGAGTCCCGGAATCAAGTCCCATGTCGGGCTCCCTGAATGGAGCCTGCTTCTCTCTCTCTCTCTCTCTCTCTGTCTCTATGAATAAATAAATAAATAAAATCTTTTAAAAAATTTTCTTCACTTGTAAAACAAAATAAAAATGGACACCTGGTTCAATGAGGAGGGTGCTTTCACCTGTAAATAACCAAAAACTTCAACTCCCATTGGCTTAAGTCAAAAGGAAAGTTGTGGACCTCCTTAGTCGTTCAGAGGCATAGCTACAGGTTTGGCTCAGTGATGTCTTAAGGCTTGTGCTTCCTTCTCTCTCCCAGCTCTGTCCTATTCGGTCTAACACTTGCTCTCCTCATGTTCCCAAGATGGCTGCAGTGGCAATGAGGCTGTGAGCTTCTATATTCATCCCCCGTAACTCCTGCCAGGAGGTTGCCGGGCCCCAATTGGCTCAGAGGCATGAAGATCCTCCATGTTCATGGAGCTGGGGATGGCATCCACCAGGGTTCAGTTTGAAAGAAGGAGTAAGGAGAATGGAGGCTGAATAGGCTACTAACAGTGTCCTCCCCACATTTCATGGTCTCTTAAATAGATTAGCTGTTCGACACCTCCAGGTGATGCGCAGAATAAAACTCTGAGAGCCATCTATAACTGCAAGGCATTATTATGAAAAGCAAAATGAGAACTAACTAAAAACCAACTCATAGGGAAAGATATGACTTATTTTTTATATTTTTCTTCTGAGTTACTCGAATCTTCATTCCTACGAATCCGATATAAGATATCCATGCTTCCTGCATTTCAGTGCTTCCTGTGATTTTCCCAGAACAGACACTGTTGGCTACCAACTCAATAAACAATGATTGCCCCTAATTGTACACACACACACACACTCCCATGTACTCTTACATCTTAGTGGCTGATAGACCTTCCGTATCAATTTTGTTCAAGTGTCACTGTCAGGTAAGACCATCCTCTACCAGGCCATATATTTAGGAAATGTGGCTCTCCTCTTGAGACCACTAGGGAGTTAATCATGATTGGTCTAGAACAATCACAGTTGTATGTCAGTCCCTTTGACAATGATTGATTTAGAGTGGACTCGGGAGCAAATCTTGGCCAACAGGACTTGGGAAAAAATTAGCTAGGGAACTTCAGCTAATAAAGTAAATGGGAGGAGCGCCTGCTGTAGCTCATTGGTCAAGGAGAGAGGTCAGCTGATGGTCTTCTCTAGCTAACAACCCCCTGGGAGACTGTGTCATCAGAGTATAGGATACTCATCAGCTTTTCTGCCATTCTTCCTCTGCCCATTATTTCTCAGCAGGCAAGGAACTTGGAATGAAGCCTCAACCCTCTTCCTTAAAACTAGGGTCCATGCCTGGATTATCAGATTCCCCCTCTTTCCTCTTTACATGTCTTACCCCATGTTGCCTCATCTTTACCTTTAGCCTCAGGTGTAAGTGGAAGGAGGGGCGAGGACATTGGAAGCAGGCTACATTCCAATTACATTATATTCTCGAAAGCTGAAAATTAATAATTACACATCCCAGGCAAGTTGCCTTGAAGACACCACAAAGGGCTGTTGTTGCTAGAGAAAAACTGTAAGGTACATCTGGCCCTTTGACCCAGATGTCAAACTTGCAAAGAAACAGAAAGACAGAATTACCTAATAGGGAACTGTTCTATAGATGCTGATAGAGCCCCCCATTCCTCATTCTCTGGATTCCTGCTCTCCAGGCCAAATCCAACCTTGGGAACTTTCGGAGCCCAGCAGGCTATAATGAGCCCAACTAAACTTAATGAGCTTGTCATTATTCGTCTCTGCCAACAGCCAAAAAGCAAAGCATGGCATGGCAAAAATTTTACACACACATATACTAACTAAATAATAATAAATATTTCTTGACTCAGAAATTGCCAATCAATAGGACAAACTGGACTGGAGGTGTCTGATGGGAACAAGTCAGGGAAGGAAAAATGGCTTTCCCACCTCCTCCCAAAAGTGGGATGCAATTGGAAATGTTCCATGTTCCTGGGCTCAATATCACCAGCCCTAATTTATCATCATCTTTATATATTCTTATATAAGTAGTAATACAGATCACCCCAGCCAATTAATCAATCTGTAATTAGGAACTGACATGAACATTTACTACCATCAGGCATAATTTATATGATTACAGATGATTAAATAAAATGTAATTGAGTGAACAAGCAATTTGTTAAGCACATCTAGACACAGCCATATCACCTAGGGCTGCAAGCTCCCTGACTCCCCTCCTACAGCGGGTCAGGAAGCATGGTCTTGGGAGCTCGGCCCTTGGGGTACCCGGAAAACTGAGAGGAAATGACACATTTCCAAGAAGATCCAGATGGGAGCCAGGGTGAGGAACCAAGCCATAATGTTCTTGAGGGACTTCAGGGCCAAATTTTTTCTAAAAGAGGTCACCGGATTTTCAGAAATCCTCAGACTACAAAGAAAACAAAGAAGGGAAAAATGGTTAAATTAAATGCCCTAGAGCAAAACTGTGCCTCCTATTTCCATTCTGGTCCACTGACCCTAAAACTGTGCTCACTGGTCACCTCAAAGGACCCCCACTACCCAGAAGCCCATCAGCATTGTTCCAGGAGCATTTGTAACCATGAAGGAGAACTTAGTTTGTTTTTTTTTTTTTAAAGATTGTATTCATTTATTTGACAGAGAGAGATATTGAGCACAAATACGGAGAGGAACAGAAAGAGGGAGAAGCAGACTTCTCACTGAGCAGGGAGCCAATGTGGGGATCGATCCCAGGACCCCGGGATCATGACCTGAGCTGAAGGTAGATGCTTCACTGACTGAGCCACCCAGGCACCCCAAGGAGAACCTAATTAAACGCAAAGTTTGCACGTGGCAGGAAATGCCCTTACTCCTGAAAGAGAAATTTTCAATGACATCAAGAACCAAATTCTTTGTTATACCTTATTAGTCCTTCTACTTTTAGGTTTTATTCCTCCTCCATTCCAGTTAAATAGCTTAAAGTTAAATTTAATGTATATTTAGTGGGTGGTATGGTGTTATCACATTAAGATTGTCAGATTTAGCGAATAAAAATGCAAGATGCCCAGTTAAATTTGAGTTTCAGATAAAAAAATGAATATTTTCTTTTTAGTATAAGTGTATCCCATTCAACACAACCTTTTGTTCCATTTGTTATCTCATAAAGTTCTCAAGACAATGCAATGAACTATAATCTCCATGCTTCAGTTGAGGAAACTCATCTGACTTTGCTCTCCCTTCACTAGGAAGTCTATGCCCCAACCACCTTTGCCAAGCTAATCCTTACTTGTCCACTGAAGTTTAGGGCAAGTTTTACCTCGATCAGGAAACCATTCTCCACCCTCTCTGATCTCACAATCACTTGTCCCTATTTCTATCATAGCACTTAGCTTGTTGGTTAAGTAATAGCTTTTTATTACCCACCCCCTTCAAATGAGTGGAGCCCCTCAAGACTTGCTTAATTTGCAATTATCTCTGTGACCTCACCACCTAGCCCCATGCCTGGTACACGGTGGACTCTAAATGCTTCCAGATAAGAGATGTTAATATTTGCATGCTGAAATGGTTAAGTGTGAAGTATGCTGACATCTGCACTGACTTTGAGATGCACCATGATGCATCCTGAGAGAGAAAAAGAGATGTTCTAGATTTTCAGGAGAATAGCAAGAAACAAGGCCAGAGGGGTAAAGGTAGGTGCGAGGCAGATGATTAAGGGCTTTAGAACCAGGTAAAGGAATTTAAATTCATTACAAAGAATTAAAGGTGGACTGAATGGTTTTGAGCATGGTCGTGGCAGGACATGGACATGATAGGTTTGAGATTCTGTTTGTCGTAGTAATACTGGCCTCAGGGTAGAGAGACAACCCGTAGAAACACAAAAGGAGGGAAGATTGTAGTCCAGATGACAGCATTGAGGATGCATTCAAGCCATATGTGGGAGCCACTATTTGACAAAGAAAGAATATCTATGATAAAAGGACAAGAAATTATTAAATAAACAAAAAGCCATAGCTACAACTCATCTACAACCCAATTTCAAAATGAGCAAAGGATCTGCACTGGCATTTCTCCAAGAAAAGTATACAAAGGCTAAGTACATGAAAAGATGTTCCACATCATCAGTTGTTAGGGAAATGCAAACTATGTTAGTCTGCTCATAGTGCTATCATAAAAGACTACAGTCTGGTCCCATAGGGGGACCCAAGCAACAGAAATGTATTTCCTTGGTTCTAGAGGCTGGAGGTCCAAGACCAGAATGCCAGTGTGGTAGGTTTTCTGAGGAGTCTTTCTTCCTGCCTTGTAAATGGCTGGTTTCTGGCTGTGTCCTCTCATGGCTTTTCTCCTGTGCACATGTGGAGATAGAGAAATTGAGCTCTCTGGTATCTTTTCTCTTAAGGACCTGAATCCTATCAGATCAGGGTCCCACTCTTATGATTTTATTTAACCTTTATGTAACTTTAATTACTTCCTTAGAGGCCCTTCGAGTTGTAAAATGCAGTCATATTTCCCACTCTGATAAAATTAGGTGCAGAGAAAGACAGGACAGCAGAAGGAGGAGACAAAGAGAACCTCATGGATTTTTACTCTTTGTTTGCAACAGTTCCTGAAGACCAGCATCTTCACTGCAGTGTGCTTGTTCAACCATTCCTTGGATTCCATGGGTCAATACATCTTTTTGCTAAAGCTAACCAGAGTTGTGCTATTGCTACCAACAAAATACTCCTAGTATAGATGAAGCAATTGAGTGAGGCTCACAGGGATCCATAATTACACAGCTAGGGTTTATTCCCAACACTAATTCTAAAACATATATATCTACATACACACACACTCACATGCACATACACCCCATATGTATACCTTATACATATATACATATTCATCACCGGCATAGATTTAATTGGCCTGGGGAAGACTTCAAGAGAATATGATATATTCTATGCCATTCAAGTTACAAACTGTTAACCACCTGAGGACAGGAAGAGACTGGCATGTGTGTCTTTGTGCTCTAACACAGCTTGACCCCCAGGAGGCACTTGACAAATGTTTGTTGGGAAATAAAAATGAAGTCAGCTGCCAGGAAGCAGTAAGATCCCCAACCTCAGAAGTATTTGAGCAAGGACAGGTCATTGTGTGTCTGAGATGCTGTAGAAGTGACTTCTGCTCAAGAAAATAGAAGATAGCCAAATCTCTCCTCCTCCTCAGAACATGAGTTACAAGAAAACAGTGGCTTTTTCTTCCCCTTAGTCCTGGGGCATATTAGACAATATCCAAAGAGTTCATCTGGGCAGTGTTGACTCTAGGATGAAAGACAGGAAGAAACAAAGGGAGCAGTAAACTTCAAGTCTTCCCGCACAAGCTCTCCTCTTCCAGGCTTCCTTTCATTCCAGGCCAACCACAGACACCTAGAAAGCCTCATCTGTACCAGAGGTCATCTGACCACTTACCTGCACCAATGTGTTTTGTGGGTTCATTAGAGCACTGCTTCTCAAATTTAAAAAGTCACCCCAGGTGTTTTGTTAAAGTACAGCTTCTGAAGGGCACCTGGGTGGCTCAGTTGGTTAGGCCTCCAACTCTTGATTTCAGCTCATGTCATGATCTCAAGGTTGTGAAATTGAGCCCCACATCTGGTCCATGCTGAGTGTGGAGCCTGCGTAAGATTCTCTCTCTCCCTCTTCCTCTGCCTCTCTCCCCACCACTCTCTCCTGCTCAAAAACAAACAAAAAAAACCTTAAAATTTATTTATTTATTCATGAGAGACACAGAGAGAGAGGCAGAGACATAGGCAGAGGGAGAAGCAGGCGCCCCGCAAGGACCCTGATGCAGGACTCAATCCCAGGACCCCAGGATCACGCCCTGAGCTGAAGGCAGATGTTCAACTGCTGAGCCACCCAGGCATCCCCCCCTGGGTAGTTTGCATTAAATGCAGAGTTTGGAGGAATTTTTTTGAAAGATGAAATTAAAAAAAAAGAAAGATGAAATTATGAAGATATTTATAAATACTCTTAGAAAAACACGAAGAAGCCACTTCAAAAAAATTTATTCTATTATATGATTTATATGATTAGAAGTTAAGTTTTAAAAAATTGTTTTTTTTTTTAAAGGTTTTTTATTTATTTATTTACGATAGTCACAGAGAGAGAGAGAGAGAGGCAGAGACACAGGCAGAGGGAGAAGCAGGCTCCATGCACCCGGAGCCCGACGTGGGATTTGATCCCGGGTCTCCAGGATCGCGCCCTGGGCCAAAGGCAGGCGCCAAACCGCTGCGCCACCCAGGGATCCCTAGCTTAATACTTAATTAGAGTTGCCCAACTCCCGGACACCTTCTCCTATATGGCTTCTGGACCCTGGATATGACCACAACAAAGCATTATAGTATAATTTATGGGCCCCCTAAAAGAACCAGGCCAACAGCCCAACAGATTGGATTGCCTTGAAGGAAGTCCCACCTTCCTTCTCTCTGGATTGGCAGGAAACCGTGCAGAAGACAGAAATCTTATTGCCATCAGCATAAATTTTAAGTCATGTGGCCAAAAGTTAAGATCCTGACTCTGACATTTATCTAAGTATCTTAGATTCTTGCCTATAACATGATAAAATAATAATACTCATCTGTCTCCCCAGTGCTATTAACATCATCAGCATTTGTAGGAGTGATTAATTAGTTGATACTCTCATGATTAAGATAATAGTTTGCATTAAATGCAGAGTTTGGAGGAAATTTTTTGAAAGATTAAATTATGAAAATATTTATACTCTTAGAAAAACATGCAGTAGAAGCCACTTCAAAAAAATTCTTCTATTATATGATTAGAAGTTAAGAGAAAATTTCTTAGAACAAACATTTCTGAATATTAAATGAGTGTTCATCCTCCAGGATAACCCTTCGACAGTTTAGACTAGTGATTCACAACTGGATTTGGGGGGCTGTTGATGGTCAGAGCCTTTTCAATTCAAACACACCCCTCCCTCCACCAAATCCTGGTCCCTTCTGCCCCATACAAATCTTTGCATCTGTTGATGATGCTATTATGCTGAGCATTGGGGGGCTTCTTTTCTTGCTATCCTCCACCTCCAGCTGGCCCTGCAAGAAAGTTAGTCACATTACCTCCTCTTAGGCAAGCATAACCTTCTCCAGCCTCTCAAACTCATCTTATTCACCAGATTTGGTTCCAAATAAATAGTGTTGACTATTTCCAAACAAGTTCTTCCCCTTTGAGGATATGCAAAAGAATATCCTACCAGCCTTGAGTACACTTGCTAAGAAAAACACACTTTGCTTTAAAGCAAAATTCATACGTGACTTCCTTTTCAACTTTCTAACACAGTGCTCTATGGTCCATCACCTCCAATTAATACATGGAAGCATGATCCTCAACATCACAGTTTTGGCATGGGGTCTTTGGGAAGTGGTAAGGGTTAAATTAGATCATAAGGGTAGGGCCATCATGATGACATTAATGCTTTTATAAAAAGAGAAAGGGCCACGAGATCTCTCTCTCTTTCTCCCCCATCTCACCATTTACACTCACTAAGGAAAGGCTATGTGAGGACATAAACAGAAGATCGTAATCTGAAAACTAGGAAGTGGGTCCTCACCAGACACAGAATCTGGCAATACCTTGGTCTTGGACTTTCCAACCTCGAGAACTACACGAAATAAACATTTGTTGTTCAAGTCACCAAGTTTGTGGTACTTTGTTATAGCGACCTGAACTAAGACATAGAGTTTTCAATTATTTAATCATTCAATGAATAAAGAGTAACTCTGACTTGACAGGGAGGCTGAGTTTGGTTCATGTATTCTCTGGATCACAGCTGTGTGTTCCTGTGGAGATGGTTTAAGTTTATTAATTAACAGCCGTCCTCTTTTTCCCTCCTACATACAGGGTATAGGGTTTCTAAGAGCTTTTGAGAGATTTATTTTTATCCTTCGAGTGGATAAAAGACATTAATGAAACCATTTGAGACTTCAGGGACTGGGCTCCACCCACAGAAGCCAAGAGGAGGCAAGCATGAGTGACTGTTGATTATTAAATGTCCTCTTAGCAAAGGAGCATCACCAGACTGGGCTGATGGGCATTTAAGTGTGTGGAAAGTAGGGAAAGTACCATATATGCATTATGCATAAAGAGTCACCCCAGTTTTCTTACACAAAACAATTAATGAAATCACTTTGTGAAAATGTAGACCTTCCCCTCCCCCACTCAACTACCAGCTGGTCCAGCCCTTGAACATATAGCACCACGTTATGATGGCTCTAACAATTTGGGTCAGCACAATGTTTAAACTCTTAAGTGGAACCACTAATCTCCATTAATCTGACTGTAAAGATGAGACATAATGCTTAATACAAAAGCATAAGAGTTGGTAATGCATGTTCCTCTGATAGGCTGCCTTAATACATATCAACTCCTGCCCAAAGGGCAGGGTCTTTGGGATTGTATCTGACCATTCAAAATCTATTCCTGAACCTCCCTGGAAATCTCTTCATGCAAGAGGACAAGGATCTAAGGGGAGCTTCCACAATGATGCTCATAAAGACATTCATTCTGTGGAACTTCTGACACTCCAGACCTCCACCCACTACCATCCCCTCTTCCAAATGGTCAGCTCAACAGTGAATGGGTGCTGAATTTGGGGCTTGACAGAGTTGTGACCCTGTTACTAGTTCAGATGGCTATAGGCTGAATGGAGTCGTGGACAGAGTAGATGATTCACATGTGTGTGACACTCACCATGGCTAACACATGAGGGAAACACAATGGAGTTCTCTTCCTGGTAAGCAGTACTTTGGGACTTTAGGAAACCCCAACTTATAGAATAAGCGCTTTCCCCATCTTTCCTTATTCCTACTTCCCCCATCTTTCCTTATCCCTACTGCATCTTCTGCTAGGTCTATTTCTCAAACTATAGTCCTGAACCACCTGCAGAAAAATCACTGAAGCCGTGGTTAAAAAGTGACATTCCTGAACCCCTCCCCCAGACCTACCTAATCAGAATCTCTCAGAAGGAGACTCAAGAAAACCACGTTTTAAACAAACTCTACCAGTGAGCCTTAAACACAAAACGTTAGAAACACTAAGTTTTGTAAAGCTATCGTAGGAACCCAGCTGAAGAATGGCTGTGTATGAGATAATCTAACCCTGGCACAGTTATTGTGGTCCAGAAATTTCCATGGTGTGATTCCCGGGTAAATTATTTTTTTTCTTTTTAAAGATTTTATTTATTTATTCATGAGAGTCACAGAGAGAGAAAGGCAGAGACACAGGCAGAGAGAGAAGCAGGCTCCATGCAGGGAGCCTGATGTGGAACTCCAGGATCACACCCTGAGTCGAAGGCAGACGCTCAACCTCTGAGCCACCCACGCGTCCCTCCCAGGCAAATTCTTAAAGCAAAAGTTACACATATCAAGTGAAAAAATACATACAGAATTAGGACACAGAAAGGTGATGACATCAGTTTTTGGTAAGCCACCGTGACTGTGTTTTCCCTTTTGTTATTTTGCAATAATCATAGCTAAAATTCATTGAGTGCTTCAGATGTGCCCAGTGCTCCATATATATTAACTCATTAAATTCTCATAACAATCCTGTAAATAGAACTTTAACTATTAGTACTCATGGGAGGACAGTGAAAGCTTTAGAGAGGGGTGACATTTAATTAGGCTATGGAAGATTGGTGGGATTATATCATTTTCTACATCTTACTTATTAATACAGCTACCACCAGGCAGGATCAGCATGGCCTTTCTATGCCAAAGTTTCCACCACTAACTCCGTAAAAAGGAGGGAGAACAATAGCTAGGTTAATGTTGGTGGCTACTGACACCATGAATTCTAAGGCTGACTCTTTATATAAGTTCCTAAATTTGTAATTAACTACTGAGAACTCTTATCCTAATCCAAAGAATAACTCTTTTCATGGAATTTCAAGATGCTGGCTGCCCACTCTATGCATCGCTAAAGCCACATCTGTTCTGTTTTCTGACGAACTTAAGCAGTGCCAGGAGCCAGAAAAATCAAGGCTTAAATCATTAACATGAGAATCCAGATCATTCCTACAAGATTCTCTTCTATGGTAGCTATTGTCTTTAACTGCCAATCCCAGTACCTACCCCCCCCATGTCAGATGACAGTCCCACCCTTCTGGTAACAGCCCCCAAACCCAGGAGCTCTGAGATAGATTAGTGATGGCTCCATCCTCTTGGCCACGTTGGGGACAGCAGCCACAGTGACCAGGGATAGGTTTATGGCCCAACACAGAGTCAATCAGAACCCCCTCCTGGAGTTTTCCTGGTTAGGAAATAGTAAAAAGTTGTGAATCTAGGGCTTCTGGTGGCCATGTTCCCTATCCTATAGAGAAATCTGTCTGCATTGAAGAGTGAAATCAAACAGGAATGAGATAGACAAAGATGAAGGAAAAAGAGGAATTGACTGCCATCTTTTGAGTACCTGAGGCCATCTCCAGTACTGCCCTGTGTTCAGTTATGTGACAGAGGCCAATAAACTTCCCCTTGGATATTCAAACTAGCTCAAGATGCATTTCTTGACGTGGTTAACTTATCACCAAAAAATTTCCAACTCATGAGTTGGAGATATGTCTCACTCATCTTTTAATTCAAGATCCCATGGACACAAGAATAGAAAATAACTTGCATTAGCATTGATGTTTGGTGTTCAGCCATTTGTTCACATGTGCATTCATCCTGTGAATGTTCCATATGTGCCGTGTGATGAGCACTTTGACAAGACACTGAGGACACAGGGGCAAACCAAATGGTCCTTGTGAAACTCATAGTCCAAACAATCACAAAAATAAATGTTTAAGTTGCAAGTAAGTTAAATGCTACAAAAGATAATGATAACAGGAATCCAATATACTGGGGAATAGGAGTGGGAGCAGAGAAGTCTCCTCTACAAGAGTGGCTTTTGATATTACTACTGAAATCTAAAGGATGAGTAGGAACCATCTGGGGAACGACTGGCTTTCTAGCAGAGGAAACTGTACTGTGAAACCCTCAAGGCTTGAAAGAAACACAAAAGGAGCAGAAGAGGATAGTGTTTGAAGTGGAATGAGATCAAAATAAGACTGAAGGGACAAGTAAGGGGACAAGACTCATGGATGATAGGATATGTGGATGATCTTTGGCAGCCTTTGGAAGGTTCTAGATAGGAGGATGATGTAAGTGGGTTACATTTTAAGAGGATGGCTCTGGCAGCTTTAGGAGGTACAAAGAGGCAATAGTGGGCACAGCAGGAGAGTAAAAAGGTGATACCAGCCACCCAGGCAGGAGACGAATATGGCTTGGACCAAACTGGTCACTGGGGTAAGTAGATTTAAGACTTATTTAAAAGACAGAACAGAATGTGATATTGATCTGCTACAATGAGGGGAGAAGATGACTCCAGTTTCTGGCATGAGCAACTGAGTAATTTGTGATACCACTGATTGATCTGAGAATGCCGGAAAAGGAGTAGGTTTTGAGGGGAGGAGAATCTAAGTTCAACGTAAGAAAGTTTCATCTTAAGATGACTGTGAGACATCAAATGGAAACAGCCAATAGGCAAATGTATGCATTATCTCACTTGAAACAACAGATTGATGTGACAGGTTTTCCTGTACTCATTTTTCAGGTAAGGAAAGTAAATTTGCCTAATCTACACATTAACTGAGGTGAATTATTGGGAGTAGAACCTAGATTCCCTACAACTTAATCCAAGTATTTTCAGTGAGCCATGCTGAGTCCTTCTACATCTGACTGATTAAACAAACCAAAAATAACTAAATAGGATAGGAGACTTTGGCAGACGAGGCATCACGCCAATCCAAAGTTCTGTGATACCAGTATTGTGCTGTCCAACATGTGGTGTCAGCTTGACCACCTAGCAAGGCATATAGAATCCATCCTTGTACTTCATATTGCCGACAATCAGTCTTCCGCTGAGAAGTGAGTGCCCAGCTCCACTGGGGTTTAAAGCTTCATCCGGGCTTCACATTTATACCAAACACTGTAACCATTATTGGTAAAAACTGTCAAAATACATTCATTCTAATCATGAGAAGGAAACTATTTCTCAAATCAGTTGTTTTACCAACAGCACCTACCAGCTATATATCCAGATGAAAGAGACAAGTGGAGTTTTGTTTAAAAAAAAAATCAATAGATTGGCTCTTATGGAAGTCATTAATGCAAACTGTTTAGCAAGAGAGCCTGATTTTTCATTCCTGGTTGGCATTCCATAAAAAAAAAAAAAACAACTGTTGCACTGAGTCTCTAAACAAATCTATGATTAATAATCATATTCACATTGCCTGTCAATGTTCCTTGGTCCACTGACTGGAAAGGAAGGGACATGTGTGGTTCAGAGGAGAAGCTAAAACTGGCTGCGCAGGGGAGGGCCAACCTGGGCTGGACCCGTATGTGGAAGGAGCCACTTCAGATTCTTCATCAGGGGTACAAGATACTAAAAGCAATATTTGCAAAAAGCTCAGCATGGTGCTACATTCAGTCTTTTGACACGACCCTAGTGTAAAGTTCCTAACAAAAGGAACAGTACCTTGGGGATGGGGCCACTTGTTTTACATCTTTGTGGCAACTCTTCCTACCCCAGCCCCCCAATTCAGTAGCTTGTGCATGGGAAGGAAGCATTTGAGCAGCAAGGGTGAGAGGCCCTGGGAAGGGTTTTATGGCAGATGCTGATGTTTTTGCCCTATCTACTATTATATAGTACAGTGGGCTTTTTCTAGCCCTTAAATCGATTTTTATGGATTTCTGACTTTTTGCATGGGAAGTAACCTTGATTTCACTCCTAAACAGAACTTGCCAACCAAAAACCCCAACTGGCACTTAAAGTGAGAAAATAGTTTTGAATTTCTTAGTTGGTCTCAGATAATGAAGCTGGAGTTTCCCACCACACAGAAAATGTAGGAAGCTTTCCAGAACTTTCTGTGCTTAACCTGGTTTTGGTTCTAGTAGCACCAGTCTTGCCATACTTGAGACTGATCTGGCCTTTGAGCTTGCAGCACTTCTGGAGGAACCAGATGGGTGTTCTCTGGCTCTCCCTGGGGAAGTCACATCATGCCCATGTGGGGGCAAACCAGGAATCAGGATACCTGGAGTCCAATACCCTCTGTCACTTCCTCAGTATGGGGCCTTGGACAAGCTGTTCCATCTCTCTGTACCTCAGTCTCTTTATCTAGCAGGAGTGAGGATGGACCTAGAGACAGTCTCTGAAAACCATTCCAGAGGTAAAACACTATGGATCATTTATTAGTTAAAAAGCTCTCTTCTCATACATTTCCAATGGGAATTCTATATCACATGCTACAGAGAGAAGTAAGAGAAAGATGTCACTTCAGGAATTAAAATGCACATGCAGGGATCCCTGGGTGGCGCAGCGGTTTAGCGCCTGCCTTTGGCCCAGGGCGCAATCCTGGAGACCCAGGATTGAATTCCACGTCGGGCTCCCGGTGCATGGAGCCTGCTTCTCCCTCTGCCTGTGTCTCTGCCTCTCTCTCTCTCTCTGTGTGACTATCATAAATAAATAAAAATTTAAAAAAAAGTTTTAAAAAAATGCACATGCAGACAAGTGGGGCAGCTCACAGCAGCCCCTAAGCCACGGTCAACCATCTTTGTTTGCGTTTAACTCCATTCTGTGAATGTGTGAGCTCAGGTATTAAAGAGGCAGCTGGTAAGGACCCTCTAGGGAACTCCCACAGTGAGGTCCCAGGTGCTTCCCTCATGGCCCTGCCAAGGTTGAGTTAAGAATTCTCCAGGTAGGAACTCTTCTGAGATTATTTTCTGCTTAAGTTTTTGGAAAGTTTCCCCTGAGAAACCATACTCTGGGAAATGGACAGCCATACTGGGGGGGGGGGGGTTTCTACTGAACTATTTCTGATGGGGTAAAATTTGTTCTGATGGGGGCACCTCTGCAGCTTCAATCTCCCCCTGAATTCCACTCCCAGCTCCACAGGAACACTCTCCCCACCCCACCCCTTAGAACAGGAGTCCCCAAAGGAGAGGGGCTCTGTTTGTTTAAAAAAAAAAAAAAAAGCCGTTCTCTTGGCCATTAATCATGCCTCTAAGAGCGTTTATTAATGCCCTGTCAATTGTTCAGAGTGAAGGCAGCCTGTCAGCTGTCCTCCCTCCCCGTTAGCTGTGTGCAAACACTGGTGATTAAGCGCCAGATTTAACATCCTCATGAATATTTAAGAGGCTGTTTTTGAAAGTTTCCTGTCCTTTTACACTAATAGCCCCATTAAAACCTGTTTACAAGCCAGTCAAGAGAGTAACTGCATGCACTTAAAACATGAGAGTACTCCCCCAAGAGGGGCACATGACCATGTGAGGATCAATACACGGCTTAAAGTAAGACTGTCTGCCCACCCCCAGTGGAGCCCAGCCCCACCAGAGCCACAGAAAGGAGTTGGAAAAATCCCAACTTGTTAATTAGGCCAATGAGAGGGTTGTGGGGGAGCAAGCCCTGCTCCTGGGCTACCTGATGCCCTATGTGGAGTGACCCCAGCTCCAGAGACTTTCCAGAAGTTGCCCAAAAAATGTCAACAGCAGCAGGAAGTTTGTCTTTGGGCCTGCTCATGTCCTAGATGTGGCCTTCCTGACTCTACTCCCAGCCCTGGACCCTTCCTCTGTTCCATGACCCATCAGATGAATCTCCTGTGATGAGTTAATCAAATCTTAAGGAAAGGAAGATAATGAGACTCCAAAGGGATGAGAGGCAAATTTGTGAGGAAGATATTGGGAATGGCACAGTGTCTCTTTTCTGCACAGCAGAGGCTGACTCCTCCATCAGCACCTGAAGATGACTTTCCTGTAGTTGGGGAAGACAGAAGTATGGAAAACCACTTCCTCTCATAATAACCTGATGTTTTCTCCTTCTGAGGAGAAGAATGAATGTACTAGTGAAACTAGGACAGCCCGAGGGCACCAGGTACACCTCTGTTCCCAGCCCTAGCAAGTAACACTCCCCAAGATGGCAGGTGCATGGAGGGACCTCTCTTACTCCAGATGGGGGAAACTCTCCAACACTAGGTCTGCTTCCCCAACCATTGCCTGGGTCTGTGCTGAAAAAGTCTAAGAATCCCCTGAGAGCAAGGAGACAAGCCCCAAAAGTCACCATCTGAATTCTTAGTGTTCTTTGCAAAGTTCACATATGGAGCATCTCATGTTCCAACCACATCATGGAGTCCCCTCCACATACAGATGAGGACTGCTCTGCTTTCTGACACAGTACCTGGCCCAGAGATGAATTTTCCTTTCTTTTATAATGGAACACTATGCATACAAGGAAAACTTTTCAGCAGCAGATGAAAAATTTTTGTTTTTACATTCTACAAACACTTGTTCTTGTCAGACCCTAATTTTTGTTAATTTGGTGAATACAAATTGGATCTAATTTTTTTAATGTCCATTTTACTGATTACATATAATATTAAAATATTATCATACATATAAGCTTTAGTATATTCTTATAGAAGATAATAAGTTTGTAGCAGTACTCACTGATCTGGAACATAGTCATCTGGAAATATCCTGTCTCTGGAGATTCTACAAGAAGCAAAATTTAAGCCAAAAGGCTTTTGAGCAGCTAAAATAAATACTGCAAGATCTGTGCACTAAAATTTTAACATTTACTCATCAAGCCTGCACTTCAGCAGATTAATGAAATTTTTAATATAATTCTAATAAATCTAACTCTTTGTTTCTGTAGTCAATTAGAAAGAAGAAGGAGGGAAAAAAAAAGAAAGAAGGATTGCTAGAGACAGACACGTTGACGGTGGGAAGAAATCACAGCTCCAGACACTGAGTGAGAACAAACATCCTCAGAAAGCAAGTCAAGATCCCCAACAGCACAGCACCCCAGGTCACTTATTATTCCAGGGCAAAGAGCTTTCCACACTCCACAGGTCCCTAGTTGTCAATAAGAAAGTAATAAGCTATAACGCCATGTGCATAATGAAGTAGGGAAGCGTGTGACACTATTCTTTTAAAAGTCCATCTATCAGAGTTAAAATTTCTTTAGGTTGGAGCTTAAAGAGCTAAGCCTTCAGCTATCCAGAAATGCATCTCCAGAATGACTCATTTATCCTCTGCTTTTTTGTCTTTTATCTATTCGTATTTCGTGTTTCCATCAAAGAGCATTCAAAAAACTGGAGGGGTGCCTGAGTGGCTCAGTCGGTTAAGCATTAGACTCTTGATTTTGGCTCAGGCCACGATCTTGAGTGGGAGGGGGCGGGGGTCATGGGACGGAGCCCTGAGCCAGGCTCCATGCTCAGCAAAGGGTCTGCTTGAGATTCTCTCTCTCTCTCCCTCTGCTTATCCTGCTGCTCTCTCTCTCTCTCTCTCTCTCTCTCTCTCTCTTCAAAATAAATAAATAAACCTTTTAAAAAAGGAAGACTTGAGACAAATTTGTAAACTAGGAAGCCAGGTTGCCACACTAAGAAGCTGATTTCACTGCTTTACAAGCAATGATGTGCTGGGCTGGGCCACTGGGGCACCCAGGACCCAAGGGTTACATTTTCAGGAATTTTGTGAGCTGATGTTCAACACAGCCATTATTAGACAATGAGTTATATAAACTTGGAATCAAATAAATTATACTGAAAACAGAGGTAATAAGTCATCAAAACTCATCACTTCTTGATCAGTTTCCTAGACTTTACTCTGTCTATACCTTGGCAGCTGTTTGTGTCTATTGTCTCTGTGTGGAAACAATGCCTCATTGTGGTGGACCACTGCCCATCTGGCTAAACCCCACATTTAGTGACGTTACCTTGGCAGCTTAAAATGGCCATGGTGGGAGCATTTACACCACAGAAATTGGCAAACACTACAAATAGAGTTTGTTCATTTCCCCCCTCAAGAGGTGGTTGTTAAGCATTTGCCAATACATCACTGTTTATAGGCTATTGAGCATTTAAGTACGAGTGGGGGAAAGTTGCTGTGCAGCGAAGAAGAGTGATGGATTGGTTTTCGGTGACCTACATGCCTGTCCTGTCTCTGTTTCTAACTATATGATCTCAGGCAAGTGACCTGCTCCCTCGGATCCTCCCTTCCCCCATCTGTAAAAGGGGAAGATTCAACTAGCCAATCTCAAGGGCCCCTTCTGGTTATAGCACTATCTGATCTATGACACCCCATTTACTTTTATTTCATTCTTTTAAGTTTTCATTTTAATTCTGGTTAGTTAACATACAGTGTTATATTAGTTTCAGGTGAATAACATAGTAAGTTAACACTTTCACACATCACCCTGTGCCTCATTTACTGTTAGGTTCAGCTAGCTTGGAGGTAACATATGTTGGCCTTTGGCCAATGGGAGGCAAGGAGTTTAGATATCCAGCAACTCCTCTCTTTTTTTCAAATGTTTCCCAGAAGAACGTGACGGTAACCATGGTAAAGCAGCCAAAAGGACCCAGACCAGGTGAAATCAGATCACAGAACATGAGGGACCTGTTTACTTTCACTGCAACTTGCCATTAACACCAGCAGTGCCATTTCTGAGAATCCATGCATTCTCTAAATAATATAAGCCTCAAGAAATCCCATAACTGTTCAGTGCTATGATCCAGAGACAGTCAGAGTGATGCCCTGGAAAATGAAAAGGCTTTGGAGTCAGAAGATCTGGCTTTTGGTTCATGACTCCCAATTTGCTTCTACTGCTTATATAAGCCCAAACTAGTGAAGCCTCCTCCACACCACAGTTTTCAATTAAATGTGAACAATTGCTGGTCATACAGATTGAGCGCAACCTTTCTGGAGAGACATTTGGGTGGTACTTATTCAAAGCAAGTTGTTTATCATATGGCTCAGCAACAGTTCTCTGGAGTTTGTATCCCAGAGAAATTCTCATTCAGGCCCATCACCAGTGGTGAAGATGTTTGTGTGTACAGAGTTGGAGGCCATCAAGTTTTCCACTAGGGGACGTGGATGATTAAAACATGATGGACCTATACCATGGAGTATTATACAGCATTTAGAGGTAGGGGGGTAGATATATATAGCAACTTGGATCACTCTTGAAAACATAGTGTAGAGTGAAAAAAAAACAAAGCAGAGTGAGATCTACAGAATATTACCACTTATGTAAATGAAAACTGCATGCACACTAAACAATATACACATTTTACACGTGCACATATAAATAACAAGGTAAACATGAGACACATTTAGAATGATTGCTTGTGTGGAAGAAGGGAAATGTGAGTGGCAGAGAGTAATAAGAGGGAATGGATTGATTAATTAATTATTAAGACAAGAGAAAGGCAGGGTATAAACTGTAGATGCTAGTGTGCCATGTGCCATGTGCTGAGAAATATGATTAACTCAGCTCTCTGAACCTAAGCCCAATAAAAAATAATGTAAATTGTAATAATCCTTTCCCTACCCCACACAGCTTTTGTGAGGGTCATATGGATAATATACATGAAAATTATTTACAAACCATGAAATGCTACTCAGATATGTAATTAGTATCATCATCTTTACAGAGCAGCTGAGAAATAGTCAAGGGGAACTAAAGAAAAAAATCAAGATATATGCAAAGGGTCTGATCTTTCTGTCTTAAGTTTGACTCTTAAGGTTAAAAATCCCTTAATTAAATGTGCCTCTGTAAATTACACATGTTTAGATAAAAATTATGGTCAGTCTTAATTCTTCTTCTGGGTAACATATTTGTGTAGACACTGCTGATTGCTTGTTTCCTTAGGGATATGGTACCCTACTATTGTTCCCTTAGCCTTTATTCCCAAAGATCAACAGTGATTAGTCCAAGATGAGCCCAGTAGTGCCACTTCCAATGCAAATGAGTGCCTTAGTTAGGGGCACGGCACTCAGTTTTGGTAAAAGATATGAAAGGGGAGTTTTGCTTAGAGAGATCTCCTGGAAGAATTTTTTTCCCTGTTAGAAAATGAGAGAGAGACAGAGAGATACGGTTGAGGGCTTCCATTTCCTCTTCCCTTGAAGCATGAGTTCTTGAAGATTTGCTCTCTGCCGCTCAGGCAGCCACTTGTGATCTTGTGGCAAGAAGTCTAAGAACCAAAAGCTAACAATCTGGGGTTGAGTGACATTAAAAAAAGAACCTGGATCCTAGATGACACCAGATGGTCAAGCTACCATACCAAATCTAAAACTGTCCAGACTTCTAGCCATTTGAGTTCATTAAATGTCTTTTTTATATTAGCAATGGCTATACATTAGACACTGTTAGCCAGATGTTATTGGCCGCCAAACACTTCCTGACTGGCATATTTAACCTGGCCCATCCCAAAGAAGAGATCTCCATTTCCTATGCATGTTCTAGATAAAACATCTTCCTCTTCCCAGCTTCCCAACATTATCCGACTTGTTATATTTGGCAACCTCTACAGAAGGGGAGAGCTAACATAAGTGGAAAAAAACCTGGGCCTCTGTTTGGAATGTCAGGAATTCTGAAAAGGTACCACATACCCAATTTTAACTCTAAAGCCCGTGATGAGAAGTGCCCGGTAAGAAGTGATCATGGGCAAATGTGTGGGCTGGAGAGGAAAAGACTTGAAGCTGCATGAGAATTGCTTTGAATTTTTCTAAGACCTGGGTGTAGAAGAGGACCTAGGCTATTGTGTGTTGTCCCACTGGACCCCTGGGGGAAAGTTAAGGGAGATGAGTTTTAGCTTAATACTTCTTTTTTTTTTAATTTATTTATGATAGCTACAGAGAGAGAGAGAGAGGCAGAGACACAGGCAGAGGGAGAAGCAGGCTCCATGCACCGGGAGCCCGACGTGGGATTTGATCCCGGGTCTCCAGGATCGCGCCCTGGGCCAAAGGCAGGCGCCAAACCGCTGCGCCACCCAGGGATCCCTAGCTTAATACTTAATTAGAGTTGCCCAACTCCCGGACACCTTCTCCTATATGGCTTCTGGACCCTGGATATGACCACAACAAAGCATTATAGTATAATTTATGTTATATAGCAAGTCTTTAAGGTCCAATCCAAGTCCAAGAGTCTAAAATTACATAATCTTCTTTAAAAATGCAAATTATCTTCAAGGTCAAAATTTAGTGAATACAAGTGAAGGCAGAGGCCCTTGATGGAGGTAACCATGCAGAGTAGAGAATCTAAGGCTATCGAAGTTTATATTCCAACTCTGCATCTTTGGAGAAAAGAAGATATGATCATTTCCTTTAAAAGTTAAAATCAGAATTATTATATGATCCAGCAATTCCACTTCTGCATGTATACCCAAAATGATAAAGACAGAAACTCAAAGAGATAGTCACACAACCCTGTCCATAGCAGCATTATTTATAATATCCAATAGATGGAAGCCACCCAAAGCCACCTATAAGCAAAATATGGTCTATACCTACAATGGAATATTATTCAGTCTCAAAAAGGATAAAAATTCTGACACATGCTACAACATGAACAAACCTTGAGAGTGTTATAAGCCAGTCACAAAAAAGACAAATGCTATGTGATCGCACTTACATGAGGTAGCAAGAAGAGTCAAGTTCACAAAGCTGGAAAGTAGAATGATGGTTGTCACTGTTGTTTAATGGGTACAGACTTTCAGTTTCACAGGATGAAAAGAGTTCTGGAGATTGGTTGCACAATAACGTGAGTATACTTAACACTATTGAACTGTGTATTTAAAAAGGTTAAGATGATAATTTTATGTTATGTGTACGTTGCCACAATTTTAAAAAGAAAGAGAAAAAAGAAGTGGTTGTTAGGCATTTGTAGAGCCCTCAGACCCAGGAGCTCTTTTCTCCACAGTCTTGGATGCGAGGATTCTACTCTCTCTATACCCAGAACAAAGGCAGCAAGGAGGATGTGGAGGTAGATACAGTCACTGCTCAGAATCTCTGCCCAGAAACTAGCCCTGCTTTGAGGGAGTCATCATCTCCCTCCTACAAATTGCATTGCCCTGATTCCTGCTGTAGCCCAGTTGGGGAAAATGATTTTACCTGTGATCATTAGTGACATTAATGACATTCACATTAGTGACAGCCAAGACCAGAACCGTCAGAGTTTCAAGAACTGACCCCTCACTCACAGGTAGTTTGGTGGAAGTATTATTTAGCACTGCTAAAGAACTTCATTTTTGCAAAGTGCTTTATGCCCATCTATTATTCATGCAGTAATGAGAATACTTAGATTGCGCCTTTTCTCCAAGGAGCTCAAAGCACTTTGTAAATGTTAACTCATTCACCCCCTATGTCCCAGTGGGACAGACAGAAATCCTCACCCCTTGGCTCTGCACTTGGTAAAGAGTAAGCCCAGCAAAGACAACAGTTGTGATGGAAAGCAGGCTCAGAACCAGGAACCTCCAAGTTCCTGTCCCCTCATTGTCTTCTATCTATCTAAACAGTATTCCTGCTATTGAAACAAAAGCCCTAGAATCCAATGGGATAGTTCTCTGAGGCTGAACAGCATGTATGATGGCAGAGGAAAAGAACTTAATTCGTTAGGAAGGGGAAGAGAAAGGTAATCAGGCTTTCTAGCCATGTAACAGCCAACATTTGCTGAGTGTTCATGATGCACCAGATTCACAACCCCTAAGTCACCCTCTTAAATCTTCATCTTACTCCTGTGGTTGGGTAATGATCATCCCCCTTCTTCATAGAAGGAAACTGGTCTGGGAAAGGTTATGAAGGCTTTCTGAAGGCCACCCTGGACAGTGGCAGGCAGCACTGTGACTAGAATCCAGGTCGAACTCCAGGACTTGTGCTCTAAAGCCACATGTGAAACTCCTTTTTCCCAGTGTGAAGGGATAATCATGCCAGAATCTATTATTCAGTAATGTTACAAAATCCCATCCTTGGAAAAGCTACCTACTGAAGTCAATAAGGAGGGAGAGAGATGAAGGAAGACCTTCCAAAAGGACGTTCTCACCCTTTTCTCTGACATCCCATCACCTGGGACTTGCATCTAGCATAGCATGAGCCATGTCACAAGATAGCTACTCACAAGGTTGTAAGCTCTGTATCTCTGTCATCTTTACATCTCTAGCACTAAGCCCAGTATGCATTTGTGGCAGCAGAGGGAAGACAAGACTTTGAGACAGGCCTTAATGCATATCTGAACCAATTGTTGATGATTTAATGATTTTACATTTTAAGCTATTGATGTGGATCATAAGTTTCATTTTGAAATTTCACTCTCTACCCCCTCATCTTCCACAAATACGGAACAACTGATCAACAGAGAGTACTGAGTACCTGCAGCATGACCGGGATGTGGGGTGTACTAAAGACATCGACGAGGTGGTCTGTCTTTAATCTCCCAGAGTTTATATTCTAGTTAAAGTCATGAAGGTAGCTTTGTGCAGTGGCAGCATCATAGCCAATGAGGTTTATCCGAGGCACGATTATTGCTAATTAAAGTCATGATGGTAACACACAAGAGGCAATTAATGAATGACACAAGTTAAATGTACGTGCTAAACTGTGGTTTAGACCTGAGAGCCTTGGGCAGTTGAGACCAGGGAAGACTTCATGGAGAAAGTGGTACTTGAGCAAGCTATAAGAAGATGGGCAAGCATGGCAGGGAGAATAGAAGACTTTCCCACTGAGAGGACATTTGGAGCTGAGATAGGGCAATGAACGTGAGCTGTGCGCTGGAGGAGGAAGAGCCCATAAGGACCAGGGGCGGTGGGAGGAGGTGGAGGTGGGCATTACAAAGGTTTTTCTCTACCAGTCACAGATGTTTCCAGAATTCCTTGAAAACCAGCCATTGGCATGGAATGTGCAAAAAGCTGTCCAACATTAACCCTGGTTCCAAGGAATCATTTCTCTACCATCTTTGTTCACCTAACAAAAAAAGGAGTAGGGCTTTAAACTGGAGTGTCCTCTTTTAATGAATACCAACTCACGGGGGTTCGTGACTTGAGTCAGAAAACCTGGCAATCCATGAAGGAGCAATGCATTCTGAACAATATTAGAACTTCCTAGTACTGCAGTAATATGAACTTCAACCACTGACTAAAGACTGCTCCATGAATTAGCAGTAGTCATAGAAGTCTAAGAACAAATATCCCAGGTATTTTTAAAAATATTTTATTTATTTATTCATGAGAGACACAGAGAGAGAGAGAGGCAGAGACACAGGCAGAGGGAGAAGCAGGCCCGATGCAGAACTCGATCCCAGGACTCCAGGATCATGCCCTGGGCCAGAGGCAGGCGCTAAACCGTTGAGCCACCCAGGGATCCCCTATCCCAGGTATTAAACGTAACAACTAATGTAATTGTCAAATACAGATGGAAAAACTAAAAAGGGACCCGGGTAGAAAGTGAAAATGCCTGCCATAGTAAAGTCAGCTCGGAAATGAAAACACATTTCCCTTGTTCCTTGTGGCTCCAGCTCCTTATTATGGTGATATTATTATTATTGTACAATCCTCGCTGTTGGCATCAGGATGTCTTCTCTTCACTAAGCTCCATTTCCTTGAGAAGACTGAAAATTTAGCATTCCCTGGTTAAGCTGCAATCTAAACTCCCATATTTTTCTCATTCTGGAGAGCAAATCCATACATAAAGACACATACACACACACACATACACACATGCACCCAAATAGTAGCTGGTTTCATGCATCAGTGCAATCAGTAGATGCCTAGAAGTTGAAGACCTTAGAAACATCTCTGCCCACATCACCTGAAGCAATCTCCCTCACTAGCCTCACGACACCATCTTCAGGGCAGCTTGATGAAAAGGCTCCTGGAGACACACTGAACACCCCCTTGAAGTATTTTTACCTAAAAAAAAAAAAAATCAAATTTGAATCTGATAATACTACTAGATTTTACAACCAATTTATAGAAAATAAATCAGATAAAGAAAACACATAGACAAGATCACAGGGATGCAGCCAAAAAAAATCAAACTGAGAAAAATTCTATAAGAACAAACAACTCGGTTTCTTCAAAAATAAATTATAAGGATAAGAAGAGATGGAAGGGGGATTTATAGATTAAAAGTTAAAAGACAAGCAGTAATTGTGCTCCTTGGTATTTACCCAAAGGAGCTAAAAATTTATGTCCACACAAAAACCTGCATAGAGATGTTTGTAGCTCTGTTCATAACTGCTCAAACTTGGAAGCAATCAAGGTGTCCCTCAATAGGTAAATGGGTGAATAAATTGTGATCCATCCAGACTATGGAATGTTATTCAAGTGCTAAAAAGAAATGAGCTACCAATCCACAAAAAGACATGAAGGGAACTTAAATGCATATTACCAATTGGAAGAAGTGATTCTGAAAAGGCTACATACTGTGACAATGGAATTCAACTCTAGGACATTCCATAAAGTGCAGACCACGGAAACAGTAAAAATAGTGGTTGCCAGGGATTGGGCGAAGGGAATCATGAATAAGAAAGCACAGAGGATGTTTAGAAGAGTGAAACTAGTCTGTTGGATATTATAATGGTGGGTACATGTTGTGATATATTTGTCCAAACCCACAAAACGTACAGCACCAAGAATGAACCTTAATGTAAGCTGTGGTCTTTGGGTGATTATGATGTGTCAGTGTCGGCTCACAGATTGTAACAAATGTCCCACTCTGGTGGGGGGTGTTGATAATGGGGGCAGCTGTGCAGGAGGCAGGGGTCAGGAACGGGCCATATTGGAGATCTCTACATCTTCCTCTCAGTTTTGCTGTGAACTTAAAACTGTTTTAAAAAATAAAGTCTACTTTTCTTAAAAATTATTTTATTTATTTATTCATAGAGACACAGAGAGAGAGAGAGAGGCAGAGACACAGGCAGAGGGAGATGCAGGCTCCATGCAGGGAGCCTGATGTGGGACTCGATCCCGGGTCTCCAGGATCACGCCCGGGACTGAAGGTGGTGCTAAACCCGCTGAGCCACCAGGGCTGCCCTAAAAGTCTACTTTTTTTAAGTTACATCCAGTGCAACATTTAGACTTTATTTGGACATTGATTCAGACCAAAACACACACACACACACACACACACACACACACACACAAACATATATAAAATGTTTGTAAAAATATGGATATACCAAGAAAATTTAAACACTGGATATTTGATGTTATGTTTTCGGTGCAATAAAGGTATTGTGGTTATGTTTTTTTTTTTTTTCTAAAGACTACTTTTGTTTCAGAAATATTTCCTGAACCACAATAGCCAAACTGTGGAAGGAGCCTCAGGGTCCATCGAAAGTTGAATGGATAAAGAAGATGTGGTTTATGTATACACTGGAATATTACTCAGCCATTAGAAACGACAAATACCCACCATTTGCTTCAACGTGGATGGAACTGGAGGGTATTATGCTGAGTGAAGTAAGTCAATCGGAGAAGGACAAACAGTGTATGTTCTCACTCATTTGGGGAATATGAATAATAGTGAAGGGGAATATAAGGGAAGGGAGAAGAAATGTGTGGGAAATATCAGAAAGGGAGACAGAACATAAAGACTCCTAACTCTGGGAAATGAACTAGGGGTGGTGGAGGGGGAGGAGGGCGGGGGGTGGAGGTGAATGGGTGACGGGCACTGAGGGGGACACTTGACGGGATGAGCACTGGGTGTTATTCTGTATGTTGGTAAATTGAACACCAATAAAAATTAATTTATAAAAAAAAGAAAAAAAAAGAAATATTTCCTGAAATAATTACAGACAAAATGCTACCGTGTATTTACTTCAAAAAGCCAGTGGGGCTGGGGGATGAGGAGTAGAGATGAACTAAGACTGGCCTTGAGCCTGGGCAAACGGTACGCCGGGATCCAGTACACTGTATCCTTCACTTTAGTATGTATTGGAAACTTCACATCATAAAGCATATGTTCCTCTCTTCTCTGCTCTCCTATTGCTTTGGTGTTTTACATTTTCATGCTTGATTTTTCTCCCTGCTGTGTGTTCCATGTGTCAGTCCTCTCTCCAGACTACACTGGAAGACAGCAGACTTCCCGCTCTTTCCTCCCACAGGATCCCAGCAGATCTGAGCTCTCCGTTGATCATAGGACTGGCACATGGGCAACAACGCCACTTACCCAGTTGCTGAAGCTGGCCGTGGGATTGACCCCTCACCCAACCTCCTGGTGCCCCTCCAGTTCCCTCCTAATTAGCTCTGCTGTCATCGCCCCACCCCCCCAACCCCCCACCCCCAGCTCAGGCCACTGTTGATCTGGCCAAACCAGCCTCCTGGCTTGCACCCTTCCAATCTGTTCTACACAGACCATCAAGGCATCAATTCTAGGATGTAATTGCGGTCATGTCACTCCTCTGTTTCAGGTAATCTGGGTGGCTGTTCGTTGTCCTCCAGATGATACCCAGTCTCACTCCCTGCCTCAGAGGCCCCTGGTGATGTGGTCCTTCCTTCCTCCCAGGCCTCACCTGCTCCCACTCAATCTAAGCTTTAGCCAGACTGAATATTTTTCAGTCCTTCTCAAGGAACTATGCTGTCTCTCCTACAGCCTTCCAGAGGCCTTTTTGGGGGAGCCTGAAACACTTCCACCACCCACCTCTCCTAACTCAATTGCTGGTCTCAGCTGACACACCACTTTTTCCTGGAAGACTTTCTGGAAAACCCTGCACTGGGTTACATGCGCCTCCACTGTGTTTTCAGAGCACTCTGCATTATAATTTGCTTCCCCTCTGTTTCCTCTTCCCCACAGCCTTTTCACAACCTTTTTAACAACCAAGATCTGATTTCAACTCAGGTCATGATTTCAGGGTCCTGGGATCAAGCCCCATGTTGGGTACCCCCTCAGCAGAGAATCTGAGATTTTTCTCTCCCTCTCCCTCTGCCCTTCCTCCTTCTCATGCTCTCTCTTTCTGTCTCTCTCTCTCTCTCTCTCTCTCAAACAAATATTTTAATAATAATAATAATAATAATAATAATAGGGATGTTGACTTCTCTAAAGTCCTGCCTGGTAGAGAAAGGGAGATAATCAGTGATTTCTCAAGCTGCAACCCTGCCATGAGGATTCTTGGTTAAACAAGACTCTTAAAGGGTGCCTAGGGCAGTGAGTTGTAGGGACCAGGGAAGGCTAGCTGGGGGCGGGGGGCAGAGCCACTGGCTTTTAGTATTTGTTCTGTAACCACTTGGCTGTGTGTCCTATGAGCTTCCATTTCCTTTTACATAAAATACACCACTGGGGCAGTGATTTCTGCACTCTCAGCTTCAACATGCTTTGAATCCATGGACAAATCAGTAGGACAAAGAATCAGATGTCACAAAAAACTTTTAGTGAATGGAAAAAGTTCCCCCATGTCTTGGTTGGATTTCCCCAGAAACAGCCTGGAAGACAAGAATTTGAGTGCAAATACTTTATTTGGGAGATGATTCCAACAAGCACCAGAAGGGAAGTAAGAAAGTAACACAGGGAAGAAAAGGCAGGTAACGGCATGTGAGCCAGCAATCAGGTGACCACTGAGGGGAAGCTCAGTCATGCCAACAGACAGTGTAGAACAGGCCAGAGTTGTCCAGTTTGAGAGACAAGTACTCAGGTACTCAGGACGTTTATATACCTGCTTCCATCAATCGTTGCCTCAAAGCCATACCCAAGGGCATGAAGTCCCCAACACTCCCAGCCTGCAAGGAGAGTCCGTTTTACTGGGAAGTCACTCAGGCTTTCTCTTGGAAGCCTGGACATCCACTAGAACAGTTAGTGTCAAAAGGATATGGGGCAGGACACCAACAGCGACAACCTGGTGACTTAACCGGGTGCATCCTTACCTCTTGCTCTTTGTCCTGCTCTTTCTAAGACAGTCAGAAGCAAATGAAATCAGGTCTCAAGATCTGGCAATAGCTGAAATTATTCATTGTGATTTTTATCGTTCCACCTATGTTTATTTGTGCATTTTTTATTTATATAAGACAAGGGAAACGTGCCGATTCCGCAGCTCCTGGGTGGTGTGGCCTTGAAGGCTATGCCGGAATCTCTTGGAAGTGCCCAGAGCAGCAGTTTCAAATCTTTCTCACCTGAAGAACACTTTGTCATGTTTCTGGGCCCCACTTGTTTGGTTTTTTGTTTTGTTTTGTTTTGTTTTACAGCTTCAGGGAAGGACTCGAATTCCATTCTAATTAGATGTATATAACTTCACCTGTTTTGAATCTACCTACATGCAAATGAGCCCCTGGGAAGGTTCCTTAGGATGGAGAAAGGGGTTTGGATATTGCCTTGGATTTTTTTTTAATCCTACATAGGCATCCTTTTTAACAACAAAGATCAGATTTCCCCCTGAAATATTTTAAAAAATCAGAAATAAAAATCAAATTTCCGTTACATTTCTTTTACTCTCTCTCTTTTTTTTTTAAACTATTGAATTCAGTCCAACAGCTGGTGTTTTGGTTGTGATTTTTTCTGCTGTTGTGATTGTCTCCATGACTCAGATGACCATCCTGGCTGCTTTTTTTCACTCATCAGTGCATCATTTTGGCACTGTGCAGACACAGCTTGAGGCGATTTGGAGGCAGTGACTGGTAACTGCACCAGAAGCAAATCTGCAGATTCTGTCTGGGGCTTGTCTTCGTTTCAAACACAGGTGACTAAATGACACCTGCCTGCCTGTCCCTCCTCCACCGACAACACACACGTTCACTGTCATGGGCTTCAGCCAACTCCATACAGTGCAGTGCTCAAAAGGAACTCATCAGAAGACTTGGAAATGACAGAGCAAACACCAGGAGCTTGTTTCTAATGATATTTTCAATCACCAAGGATTTCTCTCTAAGCCATGTTTGTCTGTTTTTTTCAAATTAATAATAACACTATCCTTCCCCCAAAACGGGGCAAAAAACTCATTGAAAAGGGGTCGATGGTCTGGGATTGAAACTCTGGGAACCTCCCTCCCTCTCTTCCAGTTAATGGGTCAGGCCAGCCAGCCAGTGAACAACATGCTGAGAAGCTAGAAATTTCCCTCTAAAATGATTCGTATGGTTTAAAAATAGAAAGAACAGCAGCGGCTTTTTGTTTGCTTGTTTGTTTGTCTTTCTCAACTGCTGCTCTCACATAACAAGAGGCAGTGGGGACTGAGAAATCAAAGAGAAGGAAAATCCAGAGACTCTCCAAAAGCTTTACTTCTCAAATCAATGGATAAACCAAGACCACATTCTCTTGCTCCATTTCCCTTAGTCACCAACATGGGGCAGAACGGGTGGTGGGAAGAGCATTGTCCCAGTGAGTCTGTGATGGGTTTGGGCTCCAGTTCTGGTTCTCTGTGAAATTGGGCAGGTCTCCTCACTTCCCTGGGCCTCAGTCCCTCACTTCTGATTCCTGCCCTTGCCACCTCAACTACAAATACTGACATGCATTAAGTTGGTCAGAGACTTTAGCAATTCCCAATGCATTCTAAGAAATGGTTGTTTTTAACAACCCACTGTAAGTGCAAAGGGATGAGCAAAGCTGTATAAGAGAAGTATATACAGGTGTATAGGAGGGAAGCACATGCTAAACAAAGTGTCCCCATAGGTAAGACTCCCAATGAGACTATGCAGGTAAGGGAGGATAGGAGGTAGCAGGCAAGGCTGGGATGGCCTTCTGCTCAGAATGCGAATAATTTCCCCTCATTATCTGAGAGCTGAACAGGTGAGCATGTGACTTTGGTCAGAGGCATTTGTCAGCCTTCTATTTCAGGTATATGAAATATCTGAAGATCTCTTTTCATGAAAACATCTAAAATACTGGGTAAATGTAAAAATTACATTTCTAAATGCACTGGTGAACTGGCACAATCATACAAAACACACAAACATCAAAAATAAAGTAAAAGCAAGAATTCCAAGGGGAAATCAGTGGCAGGGCTGCCATGGGGATCACTTCTGAAACCTGAACACCCTGAGTTTCCACTTTGTTTTCATTTGTCTTCTTGTGTGTGTGTGTGTTTTTTTAAGATTTTTATTTTTTTTTATTTTTTTTTTAATTTTTATTTATTTATGATAGTCACACAGTGAGAGAGAGAGAGGCAGAGACACAGGCAGAGGGAGAAGCAGGTTCCATGCACCGGGAGCCTGACGTGGGATTTGATCCCGGGTCTCCAGGATCGCGCCCTGGGCCAAAGGCAGGCGCCAAACCGCTGCGCCACCCAGGGATCCCAAGATTTTTATTTTTAAGTAATCTCCCCACCAAAGTGGGGCTTGAATTTACAACTCCGAGATCAAGTCACACTCTGCCAAATGAGCCAGCCAGGCACCCTCCAAGTTTCCACTTTGTTGGCTGCATTAGAGATAAGGTCGGAGACCCTGACATAAAACTAGAATCACAAAGAACTACACCCTTTATAAACGGCAAATGATAAATAATTCTGCTGCTGAGACATGTGTCTATTTCAGCCACCATTGGGTGGGGAAAAAAAAAATTCTTCCATCAGAATCTGTATTTTATAAGCTGGACCTCACACAGGATTTTGGTCTGAATTTGTGCTACTTATGTGGTCCAATTAATCTCAAGATTAGGCTTCAGTTGAAAATGATCTTGGGAACAGGAATGAACCTCAAAAACATTATGCACATTATGTGAAAGAAGCCAGATATTATATGATTTCATGTATAGGAAATGCCAGAAAAGGCAAAATTACAGAAGATGGAAGTAGACTAGTGATTGCCTGGGGCTGAGGGGTGGGAATGCCAGATAACTTTAAATGGTCAAAGGGATCTCTGAAGAATTACAGAAAAGTTTTAAAATTTGCACATCTTTGCAAACGTACTATAGCTCACTGCTATATATGCTTAAAATGGGAGAAATTTACAATATGTACATGATAGCTCAACAAAGTTGTTTTTAAAATTGCCCTGGGCTGATAGTGTCTGGGTGGCTAGCTAAAGGAATGCAAGTCCTCTCTGAAGGACTATAACTTCATAAAGAATTCCCACAGATTAAAGTTCTGAATAAGGGATGCCTGGATGGCTCAGCGGTTAAGCTCTGCTTTCGGCTCAGGGCACGATCCTGGAGTTCAGAGATTGAGTCCTACATCGGGCTCCCTGAGGAGAGTCTGGTTCTCCCTCTGCCTATGTCTCTGCCTCTCCCTGTGTGTCTCTCATGAATAAATAAATAAAATCTTTAAATAAATAAAGTTCCAAATAAAATTAGCAACTCATAGTTAAAAATCATAAAACACACAAGAAGCCAAGACATTATGAGTTAGTTAGATCTAACAAAAACACAGATAACAGATCCAGCCAACAAAGACTTCATGTAATGGAATTAAATAACACAAAATAAACAATAACTATAATTTTACTCATTAAAACTATGCAGTAAAAGGGACACTTGGAAATAAGTGCAAGCAACAAGGCTCTACCTACAACCAAATAGAATCAGAGAGATATTCCAGAAATTTTATATGCATATTTGAAATGGAAACTTTAATAAACTGCTTAAATGGTAGAATAATAGTAGCTAAAGAAAGAATTATCAAACTGCAAGGTAGATCTAAAGAAATTAATCAGAAGTCAGAGTAAAAAGCAAAAGTTTACAAGACATGTAGGATAGGTGAAGAAGGTGATCTACATGATGAACCAGAATGCCTAAAAGAGACCATAGAGAACATGGAAGAGGTAGTAACTGAAGAGATTGTGGCTAAGAATTTTTCAGAACTGTTAAAAAAAATCAGTCCTCAAAATCAGGAGTCCCCAAATAATCCTAATCAAGGAAAACAAATCTAGTTATCATAGCATAATTGAAACACATCAAGGATAAAAAGAAAACATTCAAAATAGGAGTCCTAGGTGGCTTGGTCATTGAGTGTCCAACTCTTGGTTTCAGCTCAGCTCTGACCTCAGGGTTGTGGGATTGAGCACCGAGTGGGACTCCACGTTCAGCAGGGAGTCTGCTTGAGATTCTTTCTCCCTCTGCCCTTCCCCTACTCTAAAATAGATAAATAAATCTTTAAAAAAAAGAAAAGAAACATTGAAAATAGGCAGGAGGGAGTGAGTGATCACCAGTAAAGGAATGGCAGTTAGAAGGATGGCTAATTTCTCAGGGCAGCCATGAAAGCCAGGACACAATGAGCTAATATCGCCAATGTGCTGAGAGAAAGTAACAGTCAACTTAGAATTCTATAGCCACAAAAACTATCTTTCATGCAGTAACTGAAAATATTTTTTAGACAAAATAAGAGAAAGAAAGCAAAGGGGAGAACACACCCCCAACAAATCCTCATTAAAGAAAATTCTAAAGAATATACTACAGGCAGGCAGAAAATAATTCATACAGGCAAAGAAAAAGGAACAATAAATGAAAAATCCTGCTAAATGAGTGAATAAACAATAGACAAAAATGGTGACATATGTGAAAGTCAATGACTATACAGCTACATGTGTACGTAAATATAAATAAATCACTGGCTCTATGCAACAATATTAATAATGTCCAACTTGCATAACTAAATAACAAGAATAAAATGCAACAGAACTGAGTAGAAAGCAACAGTAGCTGGTAAATTGGGCAAGAGATAATTTGAGTTAAAGTATTATAGTCTTTGTATTGCTCAGGAGGATGATAAAGATATTTAGACTTTGTTAAGTTACTTAGGCAATTTAAAATAACCATAATGGGGCACCTGGCTGACTCAGTTGGAAGAGCATATGACTCTTTTATTTTTTTAATATTTTATTTATTTACTCATGGGAGACACAGAGAGAGAGAGAGAGGCAGAGACACAGGCAGAGGGAGAAGCAGGCTCCATGCAGGGAGCCTGACACAGGACTTGATCCCTGGACTCCATGATCACATCCTGGGCCAAAGGCAGGCTTCCAACCACTGAGCCACCTGAGGACCCCCGAGCATGTGACTCTTGATCTCAACCTCAGGTCATGAGTTCAAGTGCCATTTTGGGCATAGAGATTACTTAAATAAATAAATAAGCTTTTTAAAAATAAAATAACCATAATAATTGTAAAGTAGCATATAAATGATAAAACAAATGTAAAATAAGATGAGAACATTAATTTCAAAAAATTAACTAAACCCAAAAGAAAGGAAGAATGAAGAAAACAGAAAAGCAGGGCAGATAATATATCAAGATGAAATGTTAGATATAAATTCAAATGTATCACTAATCAAAATAAATCCATTTCAATACATCAAATTACCTGGTTAAGGGCAGCTCGGGAGGCTCAGCCATTTAACACCACCTTCGGCCCAGGGCATGATCCTGGAGACCCAGGACCGAGTCCCTCGTCAGGTTCCCTGCATGAAGCCTGCTTCTCCCTCTGCCTGTGTCTTTGCCTCTCTCTCTCTCTCTGTGTGTGTGTCTCTCATGAATAAAAAAATGAAATCTTAATAAAAAAAAAAGAATTACTTGGTTAAAACACACTGTTGGCTATACTAATCAATATAGGCCAAGATGCACTGAGGTTAAAAGTAAGTGACTCCAGGGGCACCTGGGTAGTTCAATCAGTTAAGTGTTCAACTCTTGATTTCAGCTCAGGTCGTGATCTCAGGGTCCTGAGATCGAGTCCCATGTTGGACTTCGTACTCAGTGGGGAGTCTGCTTGAGATTCTCTCTCTCCCTCTGCCCCTCTCCCCGACCTCTCAAAATAAATAAATCCTTTTTAAAAAATGTGACCCCAAAATCTTAGTAGTTTACAACAGAGATCTTTGCTTCCATTATTTATTGCTTCAAAAAAAAAAATACCCTAAATCTTAGTGTCTTAAAACGACAACCATTTATTACTTCTCATGATACTGTGGTTTGGTTGGGCAATTCTGTGCTCACTCACAGAGCTGCATTCTGCTGCTGGGTCATGGGAGATGCAAGGTCTAAAACAGCCTCATCTTGGTAGGAACAACGAGAAGGCTGAAACCTGTCAGAGTCCCCTGGTACTTAAGGGTAAGGGTAACTTACCCTTTATAAGGGTAACTTTAAAAAAAAAAAAGATTATTAGTTAGAAATGCTACTGAAGTGTGAACTAGTTAGGTGGGGAGAGAGGTGGAAACCACAAAATACCTGGATGATACACAATCCTAAGAATCAACCCCAATAGAATTTCAGAGAATATTATATGTTATGCTAACAGGGCTAACTGACATTGATAGTTATGGATTATTATGGAGCCTGTGCCCAAGAGGTCAAGCTATTGGGAAGAATCTCGAGAGGTTTAGGTCACTGCTGTATTCACTACCCACACCAAGCACCCCACTGCCATTTAAAGACCTCTACTCTGGTTAGAAACTGAGTACTGGTATTCCCCCAAATTTCATCAAGTCCAGCCCACTCCACCATGGGTCACGGATATGGGAAAATGTTAGGACATGCATCTTGGATAAATCAAACCATCAGCAAGCATTACTGACCACCCTTTATGTGTTCACCTCTCCGCTATGAGCTAGCAAATGCCAGGCTAGGAGATAACCTTGAAGGTCAGGAAGACAATATCTAAACATCTAAATAATCAAAGACCAGTACAAAGGCTTATATAGAACAGATAGCTATGGCCTGTCCTCTGATCTTCAAAAGGCAGTGATGAGCCACAAGGATATCTGTGCTTTGGTTGGCCATTTAAGATACACTTAATGGATAGCAAATTCTGGCAAACCATAAGGTGGTATGTAAGTGATAAGGCAGGTGGTGGAGAGTCCAGGTGCTAGAAAAGATCAGAGGAGGGAAAAACTGCCAAGGACTGAAATAGTAGTATTGAAGGAGGGGAATTAAAGCCGAACCTCAACTGATAACCCAAAATTATCCCTGGAGAAGAGATAGAAAACTTTTACAAATGGTAGGGACTTGAACAAAACCACCCTCCCTAGAAGGTTCCCAAGGAATGTGAGAGAGGGAGGAACAGAAGAAAATATCCCACCAAGTGACACATTATCACTACCTCAGTTTGGACCCCAAATCCCAACACAAAAATACTCTAGTGAGAAGTTAGGCCTGACAGCCCACTCTTTCTCCTAAGCTGGTCAAGCCTCCAACTAAAGCTGGGCCAGGAAGCCTCCTATTCGGCTCCGCTTTTGTCAATGCCCATTCTCAAGTGCATATCTTACCATCGTCTTAGTTATGAAAAACAGAGCAATGCCAACACAACCACGCACTGACCGATGAACATGGCCCTATCTGCTTCATAAAAGCTGACTGATTCAATTATCATTCCTCCTCCTTAGGAAGGGAGAATGGAGATGAATGCCTGAGCACTATGTACCAACTGGACCATACATTGCCAAGTGCAACCAGAGTCATAAGAGGTTTCTACCAATATATTAAGAGGCAGGCCCGGCAGCCAGAAGGAATAGAGAGGAGTGTCTGCCTTCACTGGTTCTGGATGGCAGGTGCAGGGATTGCTAATGCTGACCCTTGGCTGTGTTTAACTTTTCTCCAGGTCTCTTTCTTGTTTCTTTCTTTCTCTACCACAGTAGGAAGATTCATTTCTTCAGGTATCTCTGTAACAAGAAATGCAGAATCCAGAAAGTATTTATTTGGTTTGGAGTTCTGGTGTTTTTAGAATCATGTGTGTTCTCTTGGCACCACAAAAGTCTACCAAATCTCTGCCCTAGAACTTCAATGCACAGAAAGGGTTTATCTTCTCTGTACCCCTATATTGTTTTTATTCTGAATCACACAGCCTTGAGTGCATGCTGGCCCGTCTTGCTCTCTGTAATGTCAATGTTAACCCTGTCTTGCCAAGTAGAATATGAGGGCCTTCTGGGCACCATGCTTGAACCCCCACATGGAGCCTCACAGGTTCCAGGCAGGGCGAACATTTGGCAAAGTTGTAAAGTGTTTCTTCCTCGAGGGCCCTTTATGTTTGCTCACATGTCCCTTTATGAACTGTGCCATTTCCTCCCTGATCCCAGGTAGCTGGCAGCTTCAGACTTCTTATACCTTCAAGCTAATCAAAATAAAATCTTGGGAAATATCCAATAAACTAATTCATTCTAATATAGAAATGGTTGCTTGAGTTTAAGGAAATGCCCCCACAAATATATCACCGTTAGAATTTCAAGTACTACCAGGTTGGCAAGGACATGATTTTCAGGGGCCGAGGGCTTTGCAGAAGCCTCTGAAATTCTAGAATTTCCACTTGAGTCCTGCATCTAACTCTTTGGGTCTATACAAAAGCCTATCTATCAATTATTTTCCTACCTCCTACTTCCTGCTAGAGCCAGCCTTTTAAATTATATATAAAAAAAAAATCTGTGGGATATTTATTGTCTTCCTGGGCAAGAAAAAAAAGATGGAAACATCATCAGCCCCTCTTCCAAGTGCCTTATTGCAGTGGAATAGCTTGACTATCAAATAAGTTCACATCATATAATGATAAATCTGGATTATATTAAATATTATATTATTATGTAATTATGTTATATTAAATAGATGTCAGTTGCTTGACTAGCAGATGAATACAGAATGTATGTCACGCAAAAGGCAGGGCAGAGCGGGGGGTGGGGGTGAATGGGTGACGGCACTGAGGGGACACTTGACGGGATGAGCACTGGGTATTATTCTGTATGTTGGTAAATTGAGCACCAATAAAAATTAATTTATTAAAAAAAAGGCAGGGCAGATAAGTTCTCCGTTTGGAGCTAATAAAGTGCTATTAAAACTGTATTGTCGGGGATCCCTGGGTGGCGCAGCGGTTTGGCTCCTGCCTTTGGCCCAGGGCGCGATCCTGGAGACCCGGGATCGAATCCCACATCGGGCTCCCGGTGCATGGAGCCTGCTTCTCCCTCTGCCTGTGTCTCTGCCTCTCTCTCTCTCTCTGTGACTATCGTAAATAAATAAATAAAAAACCTTTAAAAAAAAAACTGTATTGTCAAATTATTTCATTCATAATGCAAACATATGATACATCACAGTTAAGACACTGCTATGGTCTAAACATTTGTGTTCTGCCAAATTCACATGTTCAAATACTAATTCCCTAAAGGGATGGTATTAGTAGCTGGGGCCCTTAGGAGGTGTTTTAAGTCCTGAAGGTGAGAGCCTCATGAATGGGATTCGTGCCTCATAAAAAAGGCCTCAGAAAGATCTGTAGATCCTGCCACCATGTAAGTGAAAAGGTGCCAGCTATGAGCCCAGAAGAGGGCCCTCACCTGACCTTGATGGCACCTCGATCCTAGTATTCCCAGCCCCCTGGGAACTGTAAAAAAGAAAATTTTGTTATTTGTAAGGCACCTAGTCTGTGGTATTTTGTTACAGCAGCCTGAACAGATGAATACAGACAATCCTGAGCTGTCTAAAGGCCAGCTTAGATTATGGGCCTGCAGTATTTGGGTTTCTGCCACTACCTTGCAGGCATGACTTAGCAGGTAAGAATCTCCTGCTGTCTACTCTCACAGATCCCACTTTTCAAGGGTTAAGAGAGTGATTTGGTTTAATCTGGATGATAAAGATTTGCATTGACCTAAAACCAGGTATCAACAAGGGAATGGCTCCTGGGAGGCCCCTGTGACAGTGTGCAGAGTTTAGTGGGACAAAAGAACACAAGGGCCATCAACCAGCAGGTTTACTGGTGCTCAGTGGGGCCAGAACCTGTCTGCTTCCCTAAATAGAACTCTGGATATATTTCAGGCTCCACACACACGTAGAGATAAAGTCCAAACCTTTTAGGATGGAGCAGATCACATGCACTTTCCTACAGCCCTTGATATAAGGTTAAAATGCGTGTGTCAGTTGGGTCCAGATATTTGTCTTCTTTGACAATGCTTCCCACCTCTTTCCAGCCACACCCTGTGGAGAAAGACAAGTTCATGCCTGTGGTTCATTCTTCTCCATTCAATATTTCTTTTTTCAAAATATTTTATTTAACTTCAATCTGCCAACATATAGTATAACACCCAGTCCTCATCCCATCAAGTGCCCTCCTCAGTGTCTGTCACCCAGTTACCCCACACCTTCACTCTCCTCTCCTTCTGCAACTCTTTGTTTGTTTCCCAGAGTTAGGAATCTCTCTTGGTTTGTCTTCCTCTCTCTAATTTTCCCCCACTCAGTTTTCTTTTGGAGTGTGTTGCTGAGTCCCAGCTATAAGGTAGCCCTGGCTTTGTGGAGTGCCTGAGTCTGCCTCTCTAGGCAGGCAGGTAGGCAGGATGTGTGTGATAGTAAGGTACTTCAGGTTACTGATATCCGTGAAGAAGCTTAAGCTGGTGGCTGCTGGGAAGCGACAGAGAGGTACAACCTACTTCTGTAGCCACCGTCTACTTGCCCCACCTTCATTCACTCAGCCCCTGGGTTCTGACTATGTGGATGTCAAAAAAGAAGTCATCATCTTCCACTGAGACTTTGATGGAGAGGAAAGGAGAACAGTCTGGCACCAGTTTGGCCCAAGCCTTATGCCCTTGAGCAAGTTACTGACATGGCAGTGTTCCTCAAAATACACTCCAGAATTCCAGATTCAGAATCACCTGCTATAGATCTGGGCTCCATTCCAGGCTGAGTGACAGAGTCAGTCTCTAGGAGGAGTACCGAATTTCCATTTGAGAACCAGAGTCAAAGGCCTCCAGGTTTATTATCTGGCAAATGGGACTAACACAAGCCCTATATTCTTAATGAGATTGTTAGAAGGATCAAAATATTATGGGATGTGTAAAAATAGTACATGGTCTGACTTATTGATTAGCAGCACATTTGGGATCCAAACAGATCTGTGCTTGATACCTGGTTTTGCCACTTACCAGCTATGTGGCCTTGAGAAAACTTATCCCCACTACACGCCAAATTTCAGCCTGTAAAATGTGGCTAATAATCCCTAGCTCCTGGAAACCACATGAGGACTAAATTAAATAAAGCGTGTATGTAAAACATTTCACGTATGCCCAGCATGTGGAAAATATTTCAATCGTGGGCACATTTTTCCTCCTCTCCAGAAAATATCTCAGACTCGAGTCAGAGCATCCCTCCTGTTTTAGTACCACACTGAGTCTCTTTTCCTGAAAAACTTCTCAGTTCTAAGTCCTGCCTTCATAAGCAAGGGCCCAGGCCCCCTCAGTTCCTATTAAGACAGCCTTGCAAAGAGTTTCTAGGCTGCTTACTCGGGACTCATAAATCGGTATCTTTGCTTTCTGAGCAGTTCCAAAGAGTTGATTCTCTTCTAGTCCCCCCTACTCCACATCTTCTATCTCCACATACAGACCTAAACTATGGGGTAGTAGCCTTGCCACCATGGCCACCATAGTCACCCAACAAAAAGTTAAAAATATTCTAGCATATTAACCGACCGCTGATATCTCAGGATACATCTTCACAGCAGCCCGTACAAGCAAGGATTGCAAAAGAAATAAAGGAAAGGCAACCCAAAAGCTTGGCTTAAGCTGGTCCTGGCAAATCTCTAGCAGGTGTGTCCTCTAGACTAGCCTCCTCTGCCCTAGTTCTCAATATCTCAGGTCTGGAAAGAATAAGGATAAGAACTATTGGCGGTGGTGCTTGAAGAAAAGCACTTGACAGAGGGAGCCAATTCTAAAGTCTCCAGCTGGGACTGTCCCAAAGAGGTCCTCCTCCACCAGTCAATTCTTAATGATCCAAAAATGTGCTTCTTTATCCTACTGTCAATAGAAGTAAAGGCTATCCTACTTCCCGGTCTTTGCATTAGGAAAGGAAAGGAAAGAAAAAAATAAAGGAAGAGAATCTATTTCCGGTATAACTAACATGGAGCAGGAGGGACCTTTGGGAAACGTCTGCCCCAACAACTTTTCTCCCAGAGTGGAGGAAAAAAAAAAAATGCCTCCATTTGGGTGCGAGCCTTGGAGCTCCCCGCAGACATCTAACTGGATTCCAAACTCGGAAATCCCGGGAAAGAGACGCGACTCCCGCCAGGCAGTCAACTTGTACGCATTTCTGATCCCATCGCTGCCCTCCATTATTTCAGGCACCCTGATCGCCTGGGGTAGGGATTTTATTTTATTTTTTTAATATACTTTCAGAGCACTGTGGGCTGGAGAGTGGCCTTTCTGCAGGCAAGTCCCGAGCGGCCGTCCTCGGGGCACGGGGCGCGAGAAGGCGCTGTCGCCGCAGAGCCGAGCCGCGGGGGCAGGACGGGGCCCGCGCGGAGCTGGCGAAAAGCAGCGACCCACAGCCACGACCCCCTGGGCTGAGCCTTGCCCCTGGGACCTGCGTCCCGGCGCTGGGCCCACACCCCCGGGAAGCTCCCGCCCGCCTCCGCCCTGGAGCGGGCGCAAGGACCACCGCGGGCCACGGATGCTCGCGGCCGACTCCCGGGAATGCGGGGCGCGCAGCCCAGCCTGACCCTCCGCGGTGCACGCAGTCTGATCCCGCAGCATTTCTTGACTCCAGACTGAAAAAGGGAAGAGGTGGGGGTAGACCAACAGTTAAAAACCTTCCCGTCCTGCCTCCCAAGATTCCCAATGGCACACACACGCCTCAGAGAAAGGCCCAACGCACTCCGGCCGCTCCTTCCGCGCGGCAGCGCTCGCCTGCAGAATTCAAGACCCTTCGCGGAGAGGCAATCCCGTCCGTCCACTGGCTTCCTGGAGGAGTTGCTGCTCTCGCGAAGGAAGCGAGCGGCAGGGCGCCTGCGGAAGCAACGGGCGACCCTGATTAGGAGCTTCAGATTGAAAGGAGGGCAAGTGCCTTCAGGCATTTGCTCCAGGCCCAGAGGCAGGGCTCAGGGCTCTCCCTGGACCATCCCCGGGGTTGGGGGGTGGGGGTGGGGGGAGTCTCCCGCAGCCTGCGGGAGCCGGGCCAGCTGCAGTGCCGAGCTAGAAGTTTCCGGTCGCTCCTACGCAGGGGATGCCTAGGGCAGCGGTGCGGCGCTGCTTTCTTGCTCTACCGGGAGAAAGCAGAGCTAGGGGCGAGAAGGAGGCGAAAGGTCCTTTTCTAAACCATACCTTCAAGCATTAACACTCGCTCGTCCTTTCTCCACGCAGCCTGGGGACCTCCGAGCTGAGTCCCATCCAAACCGTGGGCTGCTCAGAACACGCGGGCACCTTCTTCCCAGAACCCGCCCAGTTAGGGCTGAACTGCTTGCACGCTTCCTCTCCGTTATTCAATGGAATGGCCATACAGTTTTCTCGTTGCTTGGGCGTGATTCACTCTGCAACGGCCTGTCTCCATTTCTTTTCCATAAAGAGGGCAGTTCCCCCAGGACATTATCACAAACACTGCCCTTACCCCATCGGCTCCCAAGCAGTGGAGCAGAGAGCAAAAAGGGGGAAAGAAGAGATCTGAGCCCCCAATCAGATCTCCACTGATCTAGCCTAACACTTGTCTCCTCCAACCTCACACGCACCCTACCCCCCAAAAAACACTCTCATTTGTAGCGAAGCTTCTCCAAGCAGAGGGTCTCGAAGCTTGCAGCAAGTAGCCAGAGACCTAGATTTTTTCTCCAGAAGCCAGTGCAAAGTGAAGGGAGTGGAGGGACGATGCCCAGAACCCGGAGACTGGAATTGACCTTGGGATTAAAAAGCATGTTTAATCCGGGGATTCCCTTCCACACTCTGGGCCAGCGCACCCCACCTCCCACCCAACAGGTTTGCAAACGCAGTGTCAAGCGGGAGGAACTTGAGCCAGGAGAGGTCATTGCAGGGCTCTGAGACGAAAAGCCCGGTTTATCTGGGAGCGGGGACTCTAGTATTTGTAGGCACTCAAGTCGCTGGGTCGCAAACTTGACCCGCTCACCTGCTCCACGAGGGCCGGCGGCGGCGGCTGGCGCGCTGTGGACTAGTGGCGCACAGTCGGTCTGCGGTGCCTTCCACCCGCCAGCATCGGGCTGTTCTCTTAATGAATTACTAATGAGTTAAAATTGGGCAGCAGGCTTAATTAAAGCGTAGAGGCAATGTGTTTACCACATTGTAATTGAACTCATTAGGGCTATGGCTTTTTGTTTTTTAAGCAGCCGCCTTCCTTCTCCGCGTCGAATAATCTATGGGAAGCGTTTATTAGAGAAGGAGGGGGTAGGGGAGAAACAGTCCATCAATTCTTTCAATGAAAGAGACAGGATGAGAGTGGAAAGGGGGATACGCGACCTCCATTGCGCGGGTATCTTGACGGAGTCAGGGCTAGACCGAGGCTTCCAAGACGTTCCAAGGGTAGAGTGGCTCGGTGAGCGCTGCCGGCGCTTGGAAAGTTGCTAAAGGAGGGACCAGGCCGGAACCGAAAGGCTGCCTTTGCAACACCGCGCGCTCCTCCCGAATTCAGCCGTATCCCATATTCTCACCACCACTAACCCTGAGCGCTGGACTCCCACTGGACCCCCAGGCCGGCGCTCGCCCCAACAAGCGGTCTGACGCTTCACAATCAGATGGATTCAGCTAACTTTTCTTGTTAAAGCAACCTAAGAGTTTGGCCCTAAAGCCTTTCTTCCCGGCTGTGCTGAGAACTCACTACTGTCTCCAGTATTCCCACCACCGCCCCCCCACACACACACCTAACACACACTCACATCTCCTGGTTCTGGAGACACACAGTGGGTACCTTTAACTCGTGCTCCTTATGGGCTCCGCCCTCCCGGCCAGACCTCACCTCGAGTGGTTGTTCCCCGGGGGCACTGGGGGAGGGGTGCCTGCTAGTAGTGACTGCCCAAGGGCCGCATGGGAGAGGCGCACCTGCGCGCCCCGGGATAACCCTTCTCCTGGCAGGGAGCCCAAGCTGCCAGCCCGGGCTGCACGTCCCCAAGGCAAATTGCTCCTTCTTGCCCCTGGCCCCACTCCAATGATCAGGCCTCCAACCCTTGCCTCCTTTCTCTGCTGTTTGGACCACGGGGCGTGGAAAGGTGGGGGAGGGGGCGCTGGGGCTGGCTCTGCGCTCCTCGCCTTGCGCTGCCCTGCCTGACCAACAGGCGGCGTCAGAGATCTAGGTCTGAGCTGGGGAGTGGGGGGTGCGCATCTAAGCGAGCTAAGCCGAGAAGCCGGGCGCGAGGAGAGCGACCCTCACCCCAAACTTACGAACTTGCCCGGGAGAGGAGTGGAAAGAGCTGGGTGGCTCGCGGGGGACCTCCGAGAAGGGGGAGAGGAGGGACGGGACAGAGTCGCGGCGGAAGACCCGACCGCAAGCCGGAGTGCGCTGAGGCCGGCGGGCCGAGGGCAGCGGAGGCGGATCCCGCTCGGGGGAGGCGGTAGGCGCCGCGGGAGGCAGAGAGCGCGGTGGAGCCGCGGAGCGAGAGGCAGGCCGGGAGGCCCGAGCGCGGGGTCCGGAGACCGCGAGGGCGGCGCAGTCAGGTAAGTGGCCTCGTCCTCCGCCCTCGGCCTCCCCTCTTTGGAGAAAACTGGGTTGAAAGGCACTCCAGGAACTTCCGGCCCCGTACAGCCCCCCAGCTGACCCCTACCTCCACCCTTCCCCTCCCGCCTTACACGCACACCCATTCCCAAGTCCTCACCCGGCATCGTTGGTGCAGTTTTTTCTCAAATTCTCCCACCTTGTCCATCCCTCAGCCATCCCACCTCCTCTCTCTGCCTGACCCGGGAGGTTCAGGTAAATTGTCTCTAATTTGTTGCTAAAAGATTAATTGCAGAGGGTGGGTCGATTTGATTAAGGCAATTAATCTTTGGTTACAGCGTTCTAGTGTCACTTGTGTCGGGGGGGGGGAGGTATAGAAAGAGACAGAGTAAGAAGCAAATGAGATTTTTTTGGAGAACTGTGGAAAGAGGTTGCCCCGCCTGGGACCGGAGCTGCATCTTCGCGCCCGCACCCCTGCAGCCCGCAGCCCAGCGCCCACTGCGCGGCTTCAGCACCTCCAAGCCTGGACAGCGGCTCCCGCGAGCGCGCCCGGTAACTTCCGGGTTCCAGGAGTTTACACTTGGCAGGCAGGGACGGGAGCTGGCCCGGAGGCAGGTCCCCCCCCCCCTCCCCCCTTCCGCCCTGTCCTCGGTCCAACCATTGGGCTTCCCTTTCACCACTTCACGGCAGGGTCCGACCCAATAGAGAGGGAAAAAGGAGAAAACCCCCACACGCTCCTAGAAAAGTTCCTAAAGCTTAGAGTCTTCTCTTTTCATGAATAATTAACGCTCGTCATAAATAACTGATGTGAGGCAGCGGAGAAGGGAAGAGGGAGGAGGCAGGCGAGAGAGAGCCAGGGCGGCCAAAGAGAGATCGAAGAGTTTGTTAAAGGACCATTAAGGAGGCCTTGCTGGGAACGGCATTCCTCCGTAGATCACGCAGAACGGTTCCATCCAGACCTGGGGTAAAAGCGGGGAGGGGAGGCGCCCAGGGGAGGGAGGGGTTGTGCAGAGCAAGCCCGGAGCACCCATTCAGGACCCGGTCTCAGTACCTTAGCCATCCCTTCTCTTCCACCCAGGACTCGTCTTCCCAGAGCCAGCTGAACCTCTCTACTCACCCTCTGGTCATCTGTCATCCCGCATCCCCGCCGCTCCCTCACCCCCAGCCGCCCACGCCCAAAGTGCAAAAATTCTAGGTTAGATAGTAGAGACCCAGGGATGAACCTGGACTTTGAGCTATGTCAATTCTGTCCAGGCCTGTGGCAGGTCCTGGTAAATCCCAAATAATTTGCAGGCACCTTCCCAAACCACCACCCTCAATCCCAGACCATACCATGTCATTCTCTTCCAGCTGATCCAGAGTTTTGGGACTCCAGGTTCAAGCTTTTCTCTTCCATCTGCCCATGCCAGAACCTGGAAGAACGGGGTATTTACACACACACACACACACACACACACACACACACACAGCTCTATGCTCTTCTACTGCCCTTCCATTATGTCCAATTCCTCACTTCTTCTAAGAGTCAAGCATACTGACTGCTGGTACGTTGTGTCCATCCTATCTGAACTGAGATGCTTAGGCAGGGGTCCCAGAACGTGGAAGAGAGTCCAAAAGGAAACCCTTGCCCCTAGGTTGGAGGCCTGTGCCACGGCCTTTTGAACCCCTCTAGGAGACATTGGCCTCTCAGCAGTCAGCCTCAAATGGCCAGTGCATGTTTTTAGAGTGAAAGTACTGAAGGTCCCTCAGCCTAGCAGCCAGCACAGTCCAGCAAGGGCTCCTTGAGGCCATCCCACAAGCAAAGCCATGTCTTTTCCTAGTACAATTTGGCATAGGCCCTGGGAAGAAGATATTGGAGACTGTACCAACCACCACTGGCTGTGAGATTAGGTTTTGATTTCGGGGCTAGCAGGAGCCTCTTTTTTGAGACTTTCCTTTGGTTAACAGCTTCCACCACACCTCCTTCTTTCATGATCCGCTCCTGACCTCTGGATATGCCAAAGGTCATCCTTGCTTTTCTGGGTTGGGAGTTGAGGGTAGCTTCCAAAGAGGAAAGTTGGTGGCCCAGCCTCAAGGAGCCTAGATTTTTTTAATGAAAATTCTTTCTTCTCTTTATGTTATATAAAAGGAAACACTGAAACCAGTTTTATTTTCTTGCCCACTTCATCCCCAACCCAACACTCTCCAAACCCTGAGCTCTTATCTTTTTAACAACTGAGAAGTTCTGGATGGGGAAGGGAAATGAAGAGAGAACAGGAAGGTTTTAGGGAATTGTCTCCCTGCCTCAATTGAGATAGAACAACCCAGAAGAATTGTGAAACTAGACAAAGGGGTGAGAAGAAATCAGATCTAGGGGGTTGGGGGGTGGGTAGCCCTGGAGCCATGGGTTGTTTACTTCTCATATAAAATATAACTCCCCCAAGCAGGAAGTTACTGCAAACAAGAATCAATAATGAATGAGTCTCCTGTAATAAAATACTTACATAATTAGCACAAGTCAAGTGGTTGCATTATGTTAACCTTTTGCAACTCTGAGCTGGAAAATTTTGCTCCAGAATTCCTCAGAATGCCGTTTTCATTCTCAAGAGAGGGTGAGAGCCAAGTGTTCATCCAGCCTTCCACTCTGTTATAATATGGTTTTCCATTTCTGAACCAGAACATAAGTACTTCTGAAATATAACAGAAAACTCTCTTTGGTGAATTCAAAACAGTCATTAACATTCAGTTTTAAGTGAATGTTAACAGTAAATAAAGAAATCTCTTGATTGTAATAGTAGTAACAAAGCAATAATTACCCAGTAGGTGGTCATCAGTAATGATAAATGTATCATTATTACTGTGTGAGTCTGGGAACTCAGTTTTGGAAACTACTTCAGACTTTTTAGTAGCATGGCTGGTTACAAAGCATTTCTTAGCCTGCAAAAGCCATATAATTTTATACACAATTTAGGTGAAAATAAATTTAAATCTGTATATTACATTTTTAATTTCAAGTTAGTAATTAAAGTTGGTTCATTATATCTCCTCTGAAACCCTCAGTGCTCATCTCCGTGGTTTGTTTGTACAATTTGTTTCTAAGACACCCAAGGTTACACAGTTCTAAAAGATAGAAAATTTAATTATTTGCCAACATTAAGAGTTTGTCGATGATATCATAATGCATCTTGAAAAAGTTTGGGATTGGTATTGCCTTTGGTCTGGTTAGCTGTTTTCACTTTGAGCCCCTAACCCCAAGGATAAAAACCTTTTTTGTTTAAAAGAAATTACTTTTAAAGACACAAAAATAGAAAATGCCTCGGAATGTTCACTGGTTGCTATGTTTTTGGGGAAAAAAAAATCAGTGACTCAGATTTCTACCCCCCTCTTTCCTGGGATTTATTTTGCTAATATCTAATTTCACCTCTTGCTACCACTGAGTTAACGACTGCAGGCAGGAGGAACGCTGAAAGCATGATGATCACTGGGTAGTCAGAGAGCACATGATAGTTTAATAGTGTATTAGCTAATGGGATCAAGCTCAATGGCAAAGTAGCGAATTTTCTAACAGGGAAGGATGGGAGGAAAGAGAACAGGAAAGGAGGGGAAATGCCTTCATTTCCCCAGGAAATAAAATCCAATGTTCCTTCCACCAGTGTCAGTTGGGAAGATGCTAGATGTATATCTATGTCATTTTCTCTCTTGTGACATGTCAACAGACAATACATACCCCCTCCCCCAAATCCCACTCATCTGCCTCCCCTCCCAAGCTTTAAAAGGTCCTGCTCCACACCCTTTATGCTTCTTCAGCTTCAGTTGCTTCTTAAATTGATTCCTTGAAACAAAAGAGCCAGGTTTTTAAAAGAAAAAAAAAAGAGTCCCAAATCACATTTCTTATTCTTGGTGTTAGTTGGAATCTTCCTACAATGAAAGAATCTTTTGCATAAATCCACCCAAATACTTGCCTTGGTTTTCTCTCCCACAAACCTCTATTTCTTCCTCCACTTTCTGCCTCTCCTTTTCTCCCTTTTTTCTCCCTTATTTAGGAGTGGCAATCAAAAAAGGCAAGCATCTTGCCTCATTATTCATTATTATAGCAGCATCTTTGAGATGCATCTTTGCCAATGAAAACTCCATGTAGATGCCTATCCTTTTGTTGTAGCGACCTAGGTTATTCAGGAGCTGAGACAAAAGCCTGAAGTGATGTGATCTAAATGAGCTCTGGGGTTTTCCAGCTGGGACCACCTCCATTTCAAAGGACCCCCTCCTTCCCAATATGAGGAGGAGGGAAGTGGAAGGGGCGGGTACATATGTGTATGCATGCACAGAAAGCGAAAGAGGAGAGGGAAGGGAGAGAGCCTAGTGGGCTATTCCTTGTGCCAGAGTTCCTCTTCCATGCACAATTCACAGGTGTGTTCAAGGAGCATGTATTCATGGGCATATGTGTGTCCTCAGGTATTTTGTGTGCCTTTGAATTTTATCGTGGTCAAGCAATATTTGCTAAATAACCATCAAGTATGGCAAGGACATGTTCCATTCTGGATTTTATTACTTCATGTGAACTATGTGCACTTGTGTGCACCTTGCTGTGTTTACAAGTTTGTGAGGATCCGTGAAGAAATGTGAATTCTTTGTTATAAAAAAGAGAGTTCAGTAGCAAAGGCTTCCATTAGTCCCTGGCCTCTGTGAACTGGTAGGGTAGGAGGCTTCTCTGCCACTTACCCAAGGGCAGATTTTCTTGTGAGAATGATTTCCTTTGATTAAGGGGACTTAAGTCTTGGTTCCTTCTCCCACAGTCTATTTCATACAGTTGTTTGCATGAAGGATAAGGAGTCTCCCTGATTTCCATAGTCATTGGCTCCTGAGGATCTCAGGGGATCACTGGGGCAAGGGATACAGGTGCAAATGTATTCATTTTCCCTTCCTTTCCCCAATCATGGTTTAGATTTTTATGCTTGTGCTTCCATTGCACTTCTCTCAGGCTTCCCTGCCCTGGGGAAAAGGCCTTTGTTTATAGACAACATTTTGGAGAAGCCTCAAAGAACAAGAGCCAGCCTCAGAATGCTCAGAGGCTTTTCTCATTTCTTCCATATCTTCCATCATGGATAGTCTTTAGTTTGCTCCTGGTCCTGGGTTTGCTTCATGTACTCCAGCTATGGCAATGGAGGAAAAACCAAGGAGCCTGAGCTGGGCTTGCCAGGCTGCAGAAAGGTCCTTTGGATAGAAAGTGAGAACTGGGGGCTATCGGCAGTTATTATCATTATGGTCATTTTCATTGCTAATTTTTATTATCAACACATTTAAAATGGGCTAAGGAAACACTAGCTGGTGTTCTGACTACCTGTATACAAAATAAACACTAGACCAATTAAAGGCAGGATAAAGTTCTAATGAAAGGGGCTAAGGTTCCTCCAGAGAACTTGGTTCCCTCTCTACTCACCCCTAAGCTAAAATGCCTTTGATGTCTTTTATTCTGGGACTGTTGAACATTTCTAATGTTATCTTGTAACAGTACAGGCCTAGCTCTTGTCCCCATCCTCTGAGGAAGGTGCTACCACATATTAAATGACTACTGTGTGCCAAACACTTTACATGTATTACCTTATTTAATTCTCAAACACCCCCTGTGAGTTACATATCAATCTCCTCATTTTGCAGATGACGAAATTGGGGCTTAGGGAGGTTAGACATAAAAGCAAAACTCCACAGCTACTAAGTGATTGTGGAGATAATCATACCATCTCATCTGACTGAATCTCCTGTACTTTCTGATATACCCGAATTCTTGTATCCCTTCCAGTTCTGCCAACCTTCCAGTTCCCTTCTGGGCCATGCGAGACTCCTTTTGCAGACTTGGAACATTCTCGCCCTACCCGATGCAGGAATATTAAATCTCAGGGACACTGAAGCGGTAATATTTCTGTCTAAGAGCTGAGAATGGGGTAAGAGGGAATGAATGAGAGGGATAGGAGATATTTCTTTTATCTGTGACTGTCATGGGTTCTTCATTACCAAACCTGGGACTGGAGGAAGAGAAAATATGTGGTATTTGTCGCTGTGATGACTTTATGTGAAGGCCTTTATCTTCCTTGTGGGTCGATGTAGAAACAGCCCACGGAGATGGGGCAAGTGTGGCAGAGTCCGGAGGATGTTTCTGTGCCCCCACCCTGCTTGCCTTTTAAGTCTACACAGCCAGTGTGGAGCCCGGAGCTGAATCTAGGGCTCTGTTGGTTACAGGATGGGAGCCTTCTCCGGGGAGGGCCTTGCATGCAGTAGGAGGATCTGCTACGCCTCTGAGCGGGCGCGTTCCCGTCAGCACCTCGAACAGCTCCTGCCCCTGCTTTGGTCTTGGGCTCGAACCCACAAGGTCCACCACCGCCGGTGGGGACCAGCCCGCGTCCAAAGTGGAGGATGCCCGGCCAGGTCTGGGTTCGCTCTGACCAGTTCTTAGAAGCTGTAGCTGGAAACCTCCATCCAGGCTGCCTCGCCGGCCCCGTGAGCCTGCATCCAGGCGTCGCCCCTCCAGTTCCGAGGGCCCCCCCCCCCCCCCCCCCGGCTCGGTTTGCGGTTTTCCTTTGGGTCCGGTGTCTGGGCTCCTTTACCTGTCCCTGGCCTGGGTGAACCGCAGCCGCTCTGAACGGAGATGAGAGTGGAAATGCTCTCCTCCGTGCGGTGATACATCATGCAAACGGGTGACACCAGTTTAACCAATAAAACAATTTGAATCAATTAGCCGGCTGAGGAGAGTCCCGACGTGTAAAATGCATGTCAGCTCGAATAGGAAAGCATTGATTAACTCGGCCCCGACCTGCCGCCTTCCACCACTGCCGGCTCCTCCCTGAGCCTGCCAGGGTCTCAGGGGCAAGAGCAAGGACTGACAAGAATCAGGCACCCCTGGTCTGAGAGAGGGAAATGGAAGGGCAGTGGAGGACCACCAGGAGAGTGATTCAAACTGAGGAGAATGCAAAGAGTCAGAGAGAGAGTGGGTGGCAAAAAGTTACTCACAGACTCAAAACATATAAACAGGATGCAATTTTGCAGTCCAGCTGCGGATTCTCTGGAACATGGAGTCTGGCATTGGACAATTGTTCTCTACCTTCACCTTCCAAAAATATAATTGGCCTGACAGCCCAAACAGGCCCCCCAGACACACTGGGGAAATAAGATTTTGCACTATCTTAGAATTTTTTATGAAGGTACTTAACCTAACATCACACGTTTCTCTTTCCAATGAAGGGTTATTGCATTAAAATAAAGTCACAGGTTTGTATGGCATTAAGACCCCAACGTAATATATAAATGTTTGTGTTTAAAAATCAGGGAAGAGTGGATTCACTTTTCAGGTTAATCTGGGATGGGATGGAAGATACAGATTGATCCTGTTTCTCTTTTCAAGGAAAGATATTTTTGAAGACGTGTTTCAAAATAGGGATCTGTAAGGAGAAAAGGAGTTTGAGAGGAGGTGGGGGGGTGGGGGGTGCGGTGGGTAAAGATAGGAACAGTTCCATAAAAAAGGGAAGACCCGGGATCCCTGGGTGGCGCAGCAGTTTGGCGCCTGCCTTTGGCCCAGGGCACGATCCTGGAGACCCGGGATCGAATCCCACGTCGGGCTCCCGGTGCATGGAGCCTGCTTCTCCCTCTGCTTGTGTCTCTGCCTCTCTCTCTCTCTCTCTCTCTCTCTCTCTCTTTGTGTGTGTGTGTGTGTGTGTGTGACTATCATAAATAAAAAAAAAAAGGGAAGACCCCATGGTGCTTCCTCCTCCAGGCATTTCCCTGTGGTACATTAATGAGTTGATACGACTTTCTGACTTTATTCCCTGCTTTCAAGTCTTAAAATCCACCCCACTATCAGGTCCTTTCCAAGCAGCTCATGCTTTCTTTCTAGCAGTCTGGGCTCTAGAAAAGTAAGAAAGCGGAGACTGCTTTGTGGGAGCCCCTAATCACCCCCACCCAGGGGGCAGGGGCAGGAAAGGTAGGAAAAAACAGGCCTGGCTCTGGAATCTTCATAACAGCACAAAACCTTTAGCCTTAGGAGGAAAGAGATTTGTGGATGACAATGACGCTCTTTTGGCTAAAGGGCTGGGTGGCTCAAAACCTGAGTTTTTGTTTTGTTTTGTTTTGTTTTGTTTTGTTTTGTTTTAGGATGGGAGGCTTTGAAAGCAACAGGGAAGGAGCACTCCAGTAACTCCAGCCACTTTGGACAGAGCCTAATTTGTGCAGCAAATGCCTTTAGAAACTAGGAAATGGAGGGAAAAGTTATTTCACTGACGTTTGAAACTTATGTCCCCCAAAAGAAAAACAATTCTCATGACTCTGAAATTGTGTTTTTGGCATTTTGATTCAAGACAGCCACAAATCCTATATCCCTCACTTTTTGGTTCGATCCACTCTCCTTTGGTTTTCTTGACTTTCAATGAAGTGTTAAAATCGCACACTTTCCCTTTTGTAGTTAGTGGTGGTTCACTGTTAATGCTCTATGATGGAGTCTGGTTGGGCTTCCCAGGCAGTGGAGGTTGCCTGGTCACTTCCACAATGTAACTGTCCTATTCTGAGCCTGTGTTTACCAGGCAGCAATAGAAAACTCAGTCGTGACACTAAAGGAAAAACTTAAAGGGTCCCCCAATCCCAGCCCCTGTCGGTATCCTTCTTAGAATGTCCTCCAAATAGATAGCCTTTTCCCTTTCTGGTAAACGAGGGGTAGTCATTTTGACTCCTGACAGCTGGTCAATTAGGAGGCAATATACTGACACTCCACGATATCTTAGGTTATGCCTCACCTTGGAGAAGCTGTGGGGAATGGTTCGTTCTCATCCCGTTGCCTTTATCTTATTTGAAGGCTGACTCGGGTTTGGGGGCCTCCCTGCTTTCCTAACTCACTTTTTCCTTGTGCTGAGGTGGCCTGCATGGGTCTTATAAAATGGGTTAGAAAACTGTTCTGAATGAAGCCGAGAGATGAGTGCACACATGCAGTCATTGGCGTCCTTACTTAACCACACATATGGTAAAATAGAGAATGCTACAATGACTTTCTGTATCTTGTCCTAAAAAGCAAAGGTACGCATTCGAAAGCAAGGACACTCTTCAAGCTTCCTTCCAAGTTTTTAGACTGGGAACCCCACGCAGAAACTTCTCCCTTTTTTCTCATTTCACAGCGTTTCAAACGAGGCGATGAAGTTAATCTATTCTCCAGCTGACTGTGGTTTCTCCATCTTCGGAGGCACAGTGAGGCCACTGGTTTGCACCGTGTACCAGAGGGATCATTCACGAAGGAGGGTGGCTCAGAGAAATAAGGGGAGGAGACAACAACGGGCAGGGATACAGTCCATTTAGAGACGCCCTTCCACAATCCCGGGCCTCCAAGATCCAGGTCCCCAGGAAGCACGCAGACTATTGGACTCCCGCTCCTAAATCAGAGCTGGGGCTCCAGCACTGTCGCTGCGTTTTTTCGCTCCGGGGTGGAGAGGTGTTGTCAGTTGCGGGCTGGTTAGGTGTTAGCTTTCTTGCCAGCTGAGAAAGGATCTCGAGGTTGCTCGCTCTCCCTTTCCCTCCCCCCTCCCTCCCTGTAACACGCCAGCCCTTTAATGTGGAGTGTCAGGGAGATGGTGACGTCACCTTGCCCGCTGGGTGGCGTCCCCTCGGTCCGACAGGAGTTCAGAGACAGAGAAAGGCGCTGTCAGACTGCACTCCACCTGGGGCTCGCCTGCCGCGGGTTTCCGCGCGCCCACACTTTCTGCGGTCGAGGGGCCGCCCCGCCACAATTCGGGCTGTCCTTCTCCTCCGGCCCCGGGTTCAAGCGCCCTTAGCGCCGACGAGCGCCCGGATCTTCACGCGGAGCCCTCCGGAGTCCCGCCCGCTGGATTCGAGGACCCGCTTGGATGCTTCGCCTCCGAGCGCCCTCGGAAGATGGGCCGGCAGCCGCGCGCGTAAAGACGCCTAGGGGTTACCAGGTACTGCTGCCCCGCTGGCCCTGCCTCGGCACAGAGTCCCACCGCGGGGTGGTCGGGGTGAGGCGGAGGGGCCGCGGCGGGCTGCGGTGGCCACTGGTTGGGGAGCCAGGGCAGTTAAGTTGGGGGTCGCTGGTTCCTGAGTCGGATAGGGAAGTTCGCCAGCGTCCCTTCTCGGGTCAACTAACTTTTGTCTCTTCTCGCCTCACTCGCTTAAAAAAAAAAAAAAAAAGCCTCAACCCTCTTATTGGTGTCTCTGCTCTGATAGGAGTTTCTGGGAGGGTTTGGGGTGAACGTGGAGGACATCCAGGAGGAGACACCCTGCCCAATCTACCGCTGCTAAGGCTGCGGGTACCCCCCAGGGCCAGGCCCTGGAGCGCCGTTGCTCCGGAGCGAGAGTTCCCGTGATCCCAGGGTCGTGTTACGATCTTAAGAATCCTGTTTGGGAGGGAAATGAGCTTTGAAGGACCATTTGGCAAACCTAGGGCCGGTTACGTTAGGCCCAGGTATCGCCGTGCCTTGAACTGCCGTTTAACGCCCTGTCCCCTGGAAATATTGTCCCCGACCCATCCGAAGCGACAAGCCAGGCTCTCTCGCCTCGCCTCGTTTGATTGTGTCGAGGTTTGTTCAACCTTCATGGAGGCCGCGGAGGGTAATGAGAGCTGAGGATCCAGGGGGCATCAGGGCAAAGGCATCGGGATAGATGTTGCAGGGGCCCAGAGAGGGTGAGTATAGGACAGTTTGGGTGAAAGAGTAGGATAGTGTATCCTCTGAAATCACTCTAATGGCAAACTCCAGTGTGCTCGGCCAACAGTGGCGATGCTACTGGCCATCGGTGATTTTCCAGGGCAAAGGGTAGCAGTGGCAGCCGCGCCCCACATGACATGTAGCTGTGGAAAGGTCATGGTCTGTCTTCCTAGGGAATGAACAACTTTGTTGCTTTTGACTTAGCAGCATTTATCACAAAGATTTCTTTCGCTTACTTCTTGTGTGTTTTCAAATTACTCGATATTTCCCCGTTATGGTATCTCCAGGACCAAAGATGATAGGAATTTTACAGCAGGCCCAATCCTGGGCTTCTGCTTTCAACACTCCCACAGATGACCTAGCCCACGGATTATCTAAAGCGTGGGTCATCTCTCCCCCCTTAAAGATACAGGGATGTCCACACAGATCAGAAAAAGAAGTGTCACAGAGAATGGTTCATCTCCCAACTAAACTGGCCTTTTAAAGCCGGCCACTAATGATCTCCACGAATTGTTACTTTCTTTGCACTGTTTCTGGGCTTCGCAAACTTGCCTGTACTTGTTTGCTCATTGTCATGGAAATGACTGAACACAGTTTTTAAATGGCTACACGTCCACAGCTTCATCCTTTTAAACTGCTTCTCTGGAACCAGAACCACTGAGTTCAGCAAGTGGCTTTTGAAAGACTGGAAGTACGACCACCTATACTGGTGCAGTCACGCATATGGCTTTGTACATTTTCCCATCTTTCAAAAAAGTTCTAATTATGGTATCAAAATATCTAAACGGCAAAGACGGGAGAGGAGGGATTTCGTTTTGCTTTAATAAGTTGTGTCTCAACCGATAGTGCATTTCCCCCCCTCCCACCAAGGAAAAACCACAAATACCACAAAAACTTTTTTTTTTTAAGGTTTGGGTTTATTTTAAAAAAAACAAAACCAAAAACAAAATCAATCTATTTTCAAGCAAATGTAAATAGTCTCTCTTTTTAAATTTGAGTTTCAATGGCCAAACGCCATGTCCCCATAATTTTTATACTTGTTATAGTCACAACTGTCATCATTACTTCCTCATTTCTAGCAGGCATGCCATTTTATTCTATCAGCTTCTATACATCGGGGATAAGGTTTTGAGTTTCTTAGGAATTGACTGCTTTTTTTTTTTTAAAGACACACAGTTAACTTTGTTTGGACGTGTCTAGAATAGAAGAAAAGTGCTTCCCAATCTCTTCGTTTCCAAAGGGCAGCCTTGAAGACAACTAAGGGAGGCGCACCTCCCTGTGTCTGAAACCTGGTTCCTTTTCCTTTGCCCAGCGCTAATCTTGTCTTAACCAGAGCAAGGGAGTTATTCTAATTCTTCCATAAGCGACTCAAACCACCCCCTCTGTTTTGGGCTGAAAAGGCTCTAGTCAACGCTTTCTCCTTTCCATTCCAGTCTCCAAGACAGACCCGGAGGGCTCGGCCCGGGCTTCCGCGGCGCAGGAAATGGCTTCCAGCCCGCTGCCGGGGCCCAACGACATCCTGCTGGCATCGCCGTCGAGCGCCTTCCAGCCCGACGCGCTGAGCCAGCCGCGGCCGGGCCACGCCAGCCTCAAACCCAACCAGGTGGGCCAGGTGATCCTCTACGGCATCCCCATCGTGTCGCTGGTGATCGACGGCCAGGAGCGCCTGTGCTTGGCGCAGATCTCCAACACGCTCCTCAAGAACTTCAGCTACAACGAGATCCACAACCGTCGCGTGGCGCTGGGCATCACGTGCGTGCAGTGCACCCCGGTGCAGCTGGAGATCCTGCGGCGCGCCGGGGCCATGCCCATCTCCTCGCGCCGCTGTGGCATGATCACCAAGCGGGAGGCCGAGCGCCTGTGCAAGTCGTTCCTCGGCGAAAACAGGCCGCCCAAGCTGCCCGACAACTTCGCCTTCGACGTGTCCCACGAGTGCGCCTGGGGCTGCCGCGGTAGCTTCATCCCCGCGCGCTACAACAGCTCCCGCGCCAAGTGCATCAAATGCAGCTACTGCAACATGTACTTCTCACCCAACAAGTTCATCTTCCACTCCCACCGTACGCCCGACGCCAAGTACACGCAGCCGGACGCGGCCAACTTCAACTCGTGGCGCCGTCATCTCAAGCTCACGGACAAGAGTCCCCAGGACGAGCTCGTCTTCGCCTGGGAGGACGTCAAGGCCATGTTCAACGGCGGCAGCCGCAAGCGCGCGCTGCCCCAGCCCGGCGCGCACCCCGCCTGCCACCCGCTCAGCTCCGTCAAGGCGGCGGCGGTGGCGGCGGCGGCGGCGGTGGCGGGAGGCGGGGGCCTGCTGGGCCCGCACCTGCTCGGGGCGCCCCCGCCGCCCCCGCCCCCGCCCCCCCTGGCCGAGCTGGCGGGCGCGCCCCACGCCCACCACAAGCGGCCGCGCTTCGACGACGACGACGACTCGCTGCAGGAGGCGGCCGTCGTGGCCGCCGCCAGCCTCTCGGCCGCCGCCGCCGCCAGCCTGTCGGTGGCCGCGGCCTCGGGCGGCTCCGGGGCGGGCGCGGGCGCGGGCGGCGGCGGCGGCGGGGGCGGCTGCGTGGCGGGCGCGGGCGCGGGCGCGGGCGCGGCGGCTGGAGCCAAAGGCCCGCGTAGCTACCCGGTGATCCCGGTGCCCAGCAAGGGCTCCTTCGGGGGAGTGCTGCAGAAGTTCCCGGGCTGCGGGGGGCTCTTCCCGCACCCCTACACCTTCCCCGCCGCCGCCGCCGCCTTCGGCCTGTGCCACAAGAAGGAGGACGCGGGCGCGGCGGCCGAGGCCCTGGGGGGCGCGGGCGCGGGCGGGGCGGGCGCGGCGCCCAAGGCCGGCCTGTCCGGCCTCTTCTGGCCCGCGGGCCGCAAGGACGCTTTCTACCCGCCGTTCTGCATGTTCTGGCCTCCGCGGACCCCAGGCGGGCTGCCGGTGCCCACGTACCTGCAGCCCCCGCCCCAGCCGCCCTCGGCGCTCGGCTGCGCGCTGGGAGAAAGCCCGGCCTTGCTGCGCCAGGCCTTCCTGGACCTGGCCGAGCCCGGCGGCGCGGCTGGGAGCGCCGACGCCGCGCCCCCGCCGGGCCAGCCGCCTCCCGTGGGGGCCAACGGCCCCGGCTCCGGCCCTGCGCCTCCCGCCGGGGCCGCGGGCGCCCGCGACGCTCTCTTCGAGTCGCCCCCGGGCGGCAGCGGCGGGGACTGCAGCGCCGGCTCCACGCCGCCCGCGGACCCCGGCGCCGTGTCGGGGCCCGGGGCCGCGGCCACCGGGGCGGGCTCCGCGGGAGCCCGAGCGCCCGCGCCCCACCACCCGCACCTCCTGGAGGGGCGCAAGGCGGGCGGGGGCGGCTACCACCATTCGAGCGCCTTCCGGCCGGTGGGCGGCAAGGACGACGCGGAGAGCCTGGCCAAGCTGCACGGGGCATCGGCCCCGGCGCACCACGCGCACCACCACCCGCACCACCACCACCACCACCCGCACCACCACCACCACCATCACCCCCCGCAGCCGCCGTCACCGCTGCTGCTGCTGCCCCCGCAGCCCGACGAGCCGGGCCCCGAGCGCCACCACCCGGCCCCGCCGCCGCCGCCGCCGCCGCCGCCGCCGCCGCCGCCGCCCCCGCTGACCCTGCAGCCGCACCCCCGAGGCCTTCTGTCCCCCGGGGGCACCAGCTGCAGCTACCCCAGCGAGGACAGCTCCGACGACGAGGACGACGAGGAGGAAGAGCAGGAGGTGGACGTGGAGGGCCACAAAGCCCCCGAGGGCGAAGAAGACGAGGAAGGTCGCGACCCCGACGACGAGGAGGAGGAAGACGAGGAGGCGGGGGTCCTGCTAGGGGACCCCTTAGTCGGGGGCGGCCGGTACCTCCAGGGCCGAGGGCGGTCAGAGAAGGGGAGCAGCCGGGACCGCGCGCCGGCCGCGCCGGGCGCTTTCCCACTCGCCCTGAACTCGTCCAGGCTGCTGCCGGAGGACGGGGAGCTGGGTGACCCCGGCGGCTCCGACCCGCCCCCGCGCCCGCCCCCGCCCCCGCCCCCGCCCCCGGCCTCGCGGAAAGCAAGCGGCGGCGGCGGCGGCGGCGGCGGCGGCGGCGGCGGCGGCAGCAGCCCGGGCAGCCCGGTCCACCATCCATCACTGGAGGAGCAGCCCTCCTACAAAGATGTAAATATCCCCTTTAGGCTCCTTCAAGCTAATTATTATTATTTAAATGCACCTTTAGGCTGAATCAGTTACATATGCGCAGGAAAGATGAATCACCAGATTTCCCCACAGAAATGAAATATTCAGTGTGTTTGGGAGGGCTTCTTTACTGCCAGTGGTCCTCCATAAAAATGTGGTTTCTGGTCTCTCTTTTACAAAGCCTTTCGAAGGCTTCGGGGCCTCTATTCCCTCCTACGTTTAAGTTGGCTGCTTAGACAGGTTGGAAGACTCCTTAACTGACCGAGTTCTTCCTCTGATCCACCAACCCCCTCTGTTCCCCACCCTCCCTCCGCCCTCCCCCCGCCCCAGCTGAGCAGAATTGTTCCCCCAAAGCAGTGAGACCACAAAACTGGAGCAGCCTGAAGAGTCCTGTTCCCTTTCTTCTCAATAGTTAAGCACCTCCCCCCACCGTGACCCAAAAAAGATTGAAAATACATTGACTTCAAAAGTTAAATTCAGTTTCCTTTGAACTGCTTTAATCGAGGTTTGAAATCCAGAGCTCTCCAGCCAGAATGGACACCTCTGTAAAATACTGTGTCCAGTAAAACAAAAGATAGACTCTCCAGCAGGACCAGCTTCTCCCAAACCAATCTCCACAGACACGCAAGTGCTACTGGGACCCCCCCCACAAAAAAAAAAAAAAACACAGTTACGTTTAAGTGGCTCAGCATTCAGTGTTCACTCGAGTGTGCACAGGGACACACTCAAGGGCTTC